>NC_081405.1:526968057-527297641 GCF_030272615.1 Cryptomeria japonica
TTCTCATGGTGAATATGGATATCAATATCAAAACTTTGTAAAAAATACTTTTAAAATTCAATAACCACATTTTAAATGTCAAATCTTCCTTTTATAATGGCCCCATTGTAGATGATATTCTCGGGAAAACCTCAACTGAGATGTCACACCCTTAGGTAAAATATAATAAAGAGGGTGTCAAAATTAAATTTATGGTATGAATTGGGGGTTTCACTCTAGAAGGCGATGAGTCTTTAAAGATAGAAACTAAGAATCAAGCCTCTGTAATGGATATGGCATTGGATCAATGCTTTGAGTCCTCATCTAAGGACTCCTTGAATAGGAAGACAAACTCCCCCTTCCTCCCACCTTTGGAAGTAGTTATGTCAAAAACAGTTGAATCTTGGAACAAGGAACAAGATTTAGAAGATGGGGAGATTAGGGAGCCACTAGTGTAAAAGGAACTACCGAGTATATGCACTCCAGGGGAAAACCTAAATATTAACTTTGGAATAAGAATAGACTCAGGGAAGGAAATAGTTAGCCCCCTAGGGAATTCAACAAAAGTAAAACTTCCCCTTTCAGAGCAACCATTGGTGAAGGAAATGTGTCCCCCTATTAAGGATAAAGGACTTGACAAAGAACAACCGCCAACTCAAGATAAGGATATTGAGGAAAGTGGGGGGGAAGAGGAAAGTAGACTACCCCAGAATATTGATTCAGTGGTGGCAGAAGTGGAAGAGAGAGAACAAGTAGAAAGGGAAGTCAATATTATTTCCAACTTTATCGGGGAAGAAGTAGTTAATGACCTAATGGAATAGTTTGTTGATGAGATTTGTGACTCCAAAGAATTGGAAAGGCAGAGGGACCTATATGTGAAAAATTTATTGGATCATGTCAGAGTAAATATGGAAACAAAAGAATTGTTCATTGACCTAGATAATTTGGAAATTGAGAACCCAAACATTCTAGGCATTCATATTACAGAGGAGAGCAAAGACTCTCCTGACTATGCCAAGTCCATCAATAGGAGGGGTAGGAGATCCCTTGTTGAATTAAGAGCCCTCTTTGAGAAGAAATTAGGTTTTAAAAAAGTGAAGTATTCCCCAACACTTGGGGCTTCATGAGGCTTAGAAATCATCTGGGATCCTAGATAAAGCTCAAGTTTGGATGGAACTTGAGACTTTCTTAAGAAACAATCTGAATGAGATGTGTATTATTGGGGGATATTTCAATGTCATCACTAAGGCATCAGACAAATGAGGAGGTAGTAATAAGTTACCTATTGCAGCACTCTATTGCAGCACTCAACTTCATTGATTGGATCAATAGGAATTCTCTGTTGGAAATCCAGATAGCAGAGAACTCCTTTTACATGGAACAATAGAAGAAAGGGCTTCAGTAATATTGCTGAAAATCTAGACAGACTTTTTATTCATGGGGGGCTTATGAATTTGAATTACACTATGGAAGCAGAGATCCTAACTTTATCTGGTTCAGACCATTGTCCACTCCAACTTAACATTCTAGTAGAACAAGGGCCAAGAAAGTGCCTGTTCAAATTTGAGAACATGTGGTATAAGGATGATAACATCATCAACCTGATTGAACAATGGTGGCATGAATCAGTATTATTAGGCTCAAAGATGTATATTGTTGCAAACAAACTAAATTTAATCAAAAGGAGGCTCTTGGAGTAGAATAGAGAGCATTTTGGTAGCACCTTTGATAAAAAAAATTAAGTAGAAAAAGACCTCAAGGATGTTAACAGGGAAGTTCTGGATCGAGGGATGGATGAACCTCTCTTCTTAAGGGAAAAAATATTACTAAAAGAGTATGAAAAGATTCTGGCAAAAGAAGAAATCTTTTGGAGACAAAAATCCGGAGAAACATGGCTAAAAGATGGAGATCGCAACACAAAGTTCTTTCATAACAATACCTGTAGCATAGGAAATCAGAAATCATCACAAGCAAATCAAAATACTAATCTAGCTCAATCACAAAAGTAGATTCCCATGATCTATCCTAAACACACTCAATAGAGACATGAAAATGAAACATTTAAAACTAAAGATTATGCAAACCAGATGTAGATCTAAATGCTTCCTTCATGCAGCTCCATTGTTCTTCTTTCTTCTCCAAATAGTTTTGTTGTGAATCTCACCTACTAGTGCATGATCGTGATATGAAAGCAAGTAAATAAGATATTGCTCAAGAGTACTCGAAGCATGATTTGACAAAGTGATTAGAAATTCGATAATCTGATTAGGGGTCAAGAATCAAGGGATTTGATTGAAGAAATTCATCCAATTATAGATAAATTGGAGAAAAGACAAATTAGCATGATTCAATTCAAATGGAAATTGCAAATCAATTACGTCAATTATGACAAATTATGACAAATTATGCACTTTCTATGCAAAATTTGTTGATTGATGATTATGACGAATTGCTATGCAAGGATTTATGACAAGATTTTGAAATAGAAATAGACATTTAGGAATTTAGGAGAAATTAGAAAATTAAGTTGGAAATAATGACTTGGAAATTAGGAAATTGATGAAAAATAGGTAAATTAATTAATAATTTCTCATTAATTAATTAATTTACAAAAATAGGAGGAATTAATTAGCCAATTTAATAAACATTTAATTGTGACAAGAAGACCTAGGATAAATAAATAAATTATTTAACCTAGAGGGAAAATGCCAAACAAGGTTAAATGAATAAACCATAAAACCTTGGAAGATGAATTAGAAATGCAAAGATGACAATTAGGTCTTGACAAAGGATAATTGATATCGATTCGATCATGATTTTGGATTGATAAATGATTTGATTGATAAATGCGCCAATTGATGATGAACAATGACTAATTGATTCAAATTGACATGATTGAAAAGAACAATGATCGATGACAAATCGATCGTAAAACGACAAGATTGACAAGTTGATAAGAGATTGACAAGATCGACCAAAATCATGATTAAAGATTGTTATCAACAAGACCAAATTTGAAAGCGAGATAAATGAAGAATGTAGAAGAAAGACTTGATGCTCGCAAATGATAAAAACCAAGTGCGTGACATAGGAGAAATGTTAATGCGACACAAAAACCTAAAATGAGGCAATGCACAAATGTTAAAGTATGACTCCGCAAGCGCTGACCATTTTTAGGTGTCTACATTTTGCCCCTCTTTGAGACAATGTGATTTTAAGTGTTGTTTCAAAGAACAATAATAAAAATGCCCCAGACAATAATAATGACATATGCATGCCCCCTCGAGCAATTGGCCGGAAACATGCAGAAAAGAGGCCAATTGATCGATAAGAATGATAGGAGATGATAGGATTGAACGGACTGCCAAGACTGATGGAAGAAATGTTAGTAAGAAGAAATTAGACAGAGGATAGTTAGAGACCAAGAAAAAATTGCTTTCAATAATGCACTTTGTAGATGAGAACCTTTATTTTAATATAGCAAAATGGATGCGTAGCATCATGGCATTGAAGGCCAGAGCTGAAATGCAAACCTTTTTGCAAAAGACAGACACACCACAGACAAACAACAATCACAACAAAAAGAAATAAAGGGACCATGAACCATCCCGGTCACTCTAAATCACTCAGTGACATCATCGAGCAACATAGGAACATGATCGAAGCCAAAGATAAATCAACAAAAAGATAAGATGCACAAATTCCAACAAGTCAAACAAACATCTTGATCTTCATTGTCAAAAGTTGAAAGTGTTGATAGGACGATCATGCTGTCTGGTTTTAGGACATGTGGTACCTCGTCTAAGACAGGACACAGTCTGGTTTCGAGTATACCACACCCTGTATAAGACCCATGATAGTGTGCCAAGGACAAATGATTTTGATGCTGACGTTCGATTGAGATAATAATTTTGATCAGTTTGCATGTTTGGTTTGATTGAAAGAGCTGATCTGTTTAAGTGTGATTTCATTAAAGCACAGTGTATGATTGCGAGAGTCGTTGGAGGGATGCTTAGTGAGCTGTCTATGCACAAAGGGATCATTTATGTTTTTGTTTTGCTTTTCGATTTTTTACAATTTTTTGTTTGTTTTTGTGTTCATTTTTTCAGGACTTTATATGACTTTTTAGGGATTATTGCAGGACGTTTTTCATTTTTTTTGAATTATTTCAGGACATTTTTCATTTTTTTTTTTGAATTATTTCAGGACATTTTTCAATTTTTTTGTTTTTTATTTCAGGACATTTTTTGATTTTTTTTGAATTATTTCAAGACATTTTTCAATTTTTATGATTTTGCCCCCAGTGTCTAGCAAGGCAAGGAATATGACAGGTGAATAGAAAGGCTTGCTGAAATGATGGTGGATAGAGGGAAGACAAAGGCCTGTTATTATGGAGATAATAAATATGCAATTTTCAAGGGCTATTGTGTGATGGGACAAGAGACTGGATATGACAATGTAAAGCAGGAACATGGCATGAGGGACATGTCAAGAGGTGTTTGAAACCATGTTTAAATTTTGCATCCTTATGTTAGATCAAGATCAAGGAATGAAAAAGAGTGTATGGATAGTGATAAGATATGGATAGGATAAGAAAGACCAAGAATGGATAAGGGACATGGACTGAAGGTCAGGGTAGGATACGGGATAGTGGCAGAAAGTTGCAATAAGCTAGGGAATATGGATGAAAGGTTATAATAAGAAAATGGATAAATGACCAAAAGCTATGATAGACTGAAAGCTGCAAACAAGATACATGATGCTCATGATGATCGTCAGCCTTGTCAAGATCAAAGGTGGAAAGAGGAAATGGACATGAGGGACAATAGGATATGAAGGGTAATGAAAGGGGTTCGATAGGATAATGAAGGGCAATAGGATATGAAGGAGGAAACCTGCCCCCAAGTGTGGTGTGCAAGAAGTTCATAGATTACGCATGACGCCTGTTTGCCAGGTTTTCATCATAGTACTTGCCCAAGGTGCTTGTTTGCCAGGTTTTCACCAGAGGATGAATTATTTTTTGCGTTTACTTTTTTTTTTTGTCTTTCTTTTCTTTTTCTTTTTTAATTTTTCACTTTTTTGATTTTTTTTTTTTTTTGACTTTTTCAATAGAAGATGGACACATGATAGGGGATGGAAGAAGGACTCAAGCGTCTTTTTGTTTGGATATTAGCCTTGAAAAAAAATGGACCATGACCTTTAAAAGTATGTTCAAAGACGTTGGTAGGATAAGGATATGGAATATGAGATGAAACTAAGGCGAGGATTTATGCAAAGGATGGGATCAAAGGGATCGAAGGATGGAAAATATGCATTGGATAATAGATAGGGTATTGGAAGAACTGGGCTTTAGTGGATGGAAATGAAGGCAAGATCGACATTGGCACACACCTTGAGGGGTGATGGACTGATGAAGGAAAAATGTATTTTGGATATTGAGATTTTGATGGAGGAATAGCTTGGGATTTTGGGACATAAGGGCCCAAAATGGATGAAGAAGGTGATGGAGGAACAAATTTGAGAGGGTTGGATGGAGGACTATCAATTTTGGATGCCAAGTTGGATGTTTCTTTAGGCTTTTGTGCTTCAAGGAGCTGCTTAGGAATCCACATTGTTTTTTATTTTTCATGCTTTTGTGGTTCCTTGGAGTGCATTGCTTGCACAAGGGATTTAGGAACCCATATATATTTTGACTTTGCTTTATTTCGCTCAGTGGGCCTTTGTGACCTTTTGGATATTTCTTTTTCTTTTTGGATCATATTTTTCTTTGCTTTGACATGTCGATTATATTGGACATGTTGATCCTTGAATACATGTGGATTTTTAGACTTATGACTTTTATACTTGGCATCCAAATTGCTTGGAGGGGGAAAGGAATGCATGGATGGATAGGAATGAAATGGAGTTCTTTTGGTTTGATGAAATTTACTCAAGGATATGTGCCTTTTCTGACCTTGCATAGAGGACAAAGGGATATAAGGACCTAAGATGGATGGAAGGTGTGATGGGGAAGGGATATGTTTGGATTCTGAAGGAGGGATACCAACGTCTTGAGGAATTTCACTAAGGCCATGACCCTTAAGATCTTCTTTGATATGGAGGGGTTCTTTCTCATGAAGGTCTACTCCTTTGCCTTTATGAATATCTTGACTTGTAGGATACTCTTTTCTTTGGGAAGAAGACGCAAGTCCATTATGAGGTGGATATGATATGAGAGAAATAATGAGATCTTGAAGTGGATCAGATTGCACCAAAGTGGAAGAACCCATTATGCATGTCAAGGGTTCATGAACATCTTGCACTGACATGTTAGAATCATGAAGGGGATTAGGATCATGAGGGGGACTAGGATTATGTAGTGGACATGGTTCAATGACAGGCTCTTCAAGAGATGGAATGGGAGAAATAATGGGATCATCACAAGAAATGAGATCTTGGAGTGTATATGGAGCATTAAGACGTGGAGATGGAGGAACAAGTGGATCTTATGGAGGATCTGAAGGAATGATAGGGTCTTGTGTTGGAAAAGAATTTGGAAGGATACTTTGATCTTGACAAGGAGGAAGATCATTGGATTCCTCTTTAAAGGTGCTTTGCTCTTGACTTTTAATGGAATCATCAGAAAAGATGGAAGGGATATCTTGATCTTTCTTAGGAAGTGGAATGTCAATGGGATTTGAAAGGACATTGTGTTCTTGGATAGAATGGACAGGAATAATGGAATCATTGCGAGTGTCTGGGGAAATGGGATCCTGGTCAACAATTGGATGGGATGATAAGGTTTCAGGATCTTGATCTTGATTTGTTTCAAGACACGTTTCTTCATGCTCTAAATTATCCTCTTGACATGAGGTTGGACTTTGGATATGCATGGGGGATTCTGACAAGGGATCAATGTTTTGGCATGAAGGAAATGCACTTTGAACATTTGTGATGGATTCTGGCAAGGAATCAATGTTTTGGCATGAAGGAAATGCACTTTGAACATTTGTGATGGATTCTGGCAAGTAATCAATGCTTGAACACGAGGAAGAGGGACTTCGAATGGGGTCCTCTAAAACAGGTAATGGCAATAAAGTGCATGGTGGCATTGGGTCTAGTATTTCTGAAACATGACAAGGATGTGCATCATGAATTGGATTATCTTGGCAATCAATTATGGATAGGTCTTGGATAATTTCATCCTTGGGTGTATTGTTTGATGAGGACAATATGGAAGGTTCTTGTGAAACTTCTAGAGGTGTAGGGATAGATGCCACTAGATAATCCATTTGTTTGTGGGGGGATGAGACATTGCTAGACATAAGTGTATTATCTTGATCTTCTTCAAAGAACTCACTTGGTAATTTCCTTAAGATCATTGCAATAAAGCCACCTTTCTTTCGAGGTTTTGACATAGTTGTATCTGGAATTTGAACTTGTTTTTGGTTTGATGTCATGTTTTGATTTTGAACTAGATGTTGCTCAAATTGGTTTGACATGTTCAAAATTTGGCTTGGTGCATGTTGCAAGTTTTGTTTTTGAATTTGTGATTGTGGTTGTTGACATTGATATTCCACCATTGGTTGAACCATTTGTTGACATTGTATAGTTGGTTGGACATATTGTTGAAATTGGACCACTGGTTGTGTTGGTTGAATATGTTGAACAATTGGTTGAACCATTGGTTGTATTGGTTGAAAATCTGATTGATAGTAAATACCTTCTTGTTCTTGTTGTGGAGGCACATAATGTTGAAATTGATGTTGTCTCCTTTCTTGAAACTATTTCATCATCTCTATTTGTGAGAGGAGAGCTGGTATGTCTGATCGTTCGATAAGAGATCTTACATCAATTGGCTCAATATTTGGATTTCGACCTGGAAGTTTTCGAAACATTTTGGACACTTGTGATCTATTCTTCGCAATGTTTTTCACTCTTTGTTCCAAAATCTCATTTTCTTGAGCTAGTTTCTCCTCTAGTTTTTGTATTTGGACATTTACATCATCATGATAAGTTTGATCCAAGTTCTGAGACATGTAGATATTGGATTGACATGATTGATTTCTCAATTGTGATGACATGGCTTTGTAAGAAGGTTGAGACCTCATTTCAACAAACATGTCACTATGCAATGCAACTAATGGGATTGACAAATGCAACCTAAAAGGATGACAATGCAACTTAATGTTTTTGTTTTTTTTCAGGATTTTGACAAACTCATGAATGCAATTCTAAAAAAGAAACCCTTAGGAAATTGAAATTATGTCTAGACCTCAAAGGACAAAAGGACCAAGTGACAAAAGGACAAAATGACAATGTCTCCCCTATATGCTTGGATACTAAGCTAGGCTTGACCAAATGACATTGATGACAAATAGACAAAAGGTTTGATAAGGTCTAGACCTCCTAACAATGACTTAGGGTTTATCAAAGATTTGGATTACTCAAGTATGACAAAACCTAGTTTTGACACTATATGCAAAGGGACAATTACTATGCAAATGACCTTAATATAATATGATAATAACCTAAACCTAATGAAGAGACTTAGGGTATGCAAAGTATGACAATGGTATTACTCTAATGCAAGAGGACACATGCAAATGGATGACCCTTATTGATATGCAAAGGAGTATGACTTAGGTGAAACCTAACCTTGGTACTTGACAATGAACTTTGCAAAATGCAACCTAGGATGAACCTAAATGTAAGTGACATGAATGTTGAGATGAGATTTTGAACAATGTTTGATAACCATGTTTGAAGGTGTGTTTTTGAACTTTGTTGAACGAAATGCTCTTATGTTTAACCTTGTTTTGAATCAATTTGTCTTGTTTTTGAAATGAGATGCAATTCAACTTTTGACAAGCAAATAATACAAGATATTTCAACTTAGACTCAAGACAATCATGTGCATTCCCACATTTCTTACGGTAGGCAAGGACATTAGGTACTTGAGAGGTAGACTTGTTATGGGATTCAAGGAGAATACATAGATGCTTGACCCCACGGGCTCCCCTCCACGACACTCACTTCTCAGGGCAGCCAAGCATAAGTCCCCATGGAAATCTCCCCATGGCGAACTTAGTATCTCTTCCAAGTATCCGAACTTGTCCTTCTCAAGCAACTAGAAGGGTTTTTGGCCTCTAAAACAAGGTGTGTAGTAAGGATTTCTATTAAGCGTTACTCCTTGATGTCACGCAAGCGTGATTGAGACATTAAGCCCATCAAGATACCAAAAAAATGTAGTCGCGCAAGCACGATTTAGACTATGAGGTCCTACTTAGATGTTGATATGAGAAAGAGTTCAAGGGTCATCACTTCCCAAGTAACTGCAATTCCCACATAACCCTTCCTTCAAAGCTTTCGCCCATCAGGTATTTGTTTATAGTGAGTTAGAATGCCAAGGTATTCTAGCCATACTCACTTTGGGTCATTCCCTTCTCACAATTGTCACTTGCTTGCAAAAGCAAATGGTCGGGAAGGCAGGCCATCTAAAGGTAACAAACAATCAAAGACACGAGCATGGTATCAAAGATCTGGATTTTTGATCACCCTAAGAAGGATGAGAGCATACTCTCCTACTCCAATGTCACAATCAACAATCAAAGCAAAAACATATTCATTCCAACCTATTTAGAAAACACTAGGTGCCTAAAACATTAATGACAAACACCAAGTTTAGTTGTTTCTCCAAGGCAACCTACAAAACCCAAGTTAGAAGTTTGAGATGTTTATTCTTTGACTATCGATTCTGCATAACACATGTTAGTAGTTTCATTTGTTGTCTTTTGCCATGCATATGCCAAGATGCTACACAGATAATTAGTACCAAAGTCCAAAAAATAGAAAACAAAATGCAAAACAAAACAAATTTCAAGTAAAACACTGCATTTTTACCTTTGTTTTGGACTTTACACAGGCGCAGAACTCATAACACAGGTGCAGGTTACCTTACACAAGCGCAGTTTTTTTTTTTTTTTTTTTTACACAAGCGCAGAATGCATTGACACAGGCGCAAAACTCATAAAAAATGCAATTGTGTGCCTTACACAGGCGCAGAATGTCTCACACAAGCACAGAAGTCCCCAGAAAACCTTGCACGACCCTGTTTTTGGGTTTTTGGCCTGCAAATCAACTTGAAAGCACTCAAAAACACCATAAAAGGGTTAGATGGTTAGTGTTCACATCGGGTTCACCAATTAATGTAGCATAGGAAATCGGAAATCATCACAAGAAAATTAAAATACTAATCTAGCTCAATCACAAAAGCAGATTGCCATGATCTATCCTAAACACACTCAATAGAGACATGAAAATGAAACATTTAAAACTAAAGATTATGCAAACCAGATGTAGATCTAAATGCTTCCTTCATGCGGCTCCATTGTTCTTCTTTCTTCTCCAAATAGTTTTTTTGTGAATCTCACCTACTAGTGCATGATCATGATATGAAAGCAAGTAAATAAGATATTGCTCAAGAGTACTCGAAGCATGATTTGACAAAGTGATTAGAAATTCGATAATCTGATTAGGGGTCAAGAATCAAGGGATTTGATTGAAGAAATTCATCCAATTTATAGATAAATTGGAGAAAAGACAAATTAGCATGACTCAATTCAAATGGAAATTGTAAATCAATTATGTCAATTATGACAAATTATGACAAATTATGCACTTTCTATGCAAAATTTGTTTATTGATGATTATGACAAATTGCTATGCAAGGATTTATGACAAGATTTTGAAATAGAAATAGACATTTAGGAATTTAGGAGAAATTAGAAAATTAAGTTGGAAATAATGACTTGGAAATTAGGAAATTGATGAAAAATAGGTAAATTAATTAATAATTTCTCATTAATTAATTAATTTACAAAAATAGGAGGAATTAATTAGCCAATTTAATAAACATTTAATTGTGACAAGAAGACCTAGGATAAATAAATAAATTATTTAACCCAGAGGGAAAATGCCAAACAAGGTTAAATGAATAAACCATAAAACCTTGGAAGATGAATTAGAAATGCAAAGATGACAATTAGGTCTTGACAAAGGATAATTGATATCGATTCGATCATGATTTTGGATTGATAAATGATTTGATTGATAAATGCGCCAATTGATGATGAACAATGACTAATTAATTTAAATTGACATGATTGAAAAGAACAACGATCGATGACAAATCGATCGTAAAACGACGAGATTGACAAGTTGATAAGAGATTGACAAGATCGACCAAAATCATGATTAAAGATTGTTATCGACAAGACCAAATTTGAAAGCGAGATAAATGAAGAATGCAGAAGAAAGACTCGATGCTCACAAATGATAAAAACCAAGTGCGTGACATAGGAGAAATGTTAATGCGACACAAAAACCTAAAATGAGGCAATGCGCAAATGTTAAAGTATGACTCCGCAAGCGCTAACCATTTTTAGGTGTCTACAATACCAAGTATAAAATATGGGTAAATCAAATCTCTAACATTAGGAATACCAACGAGTAAATCTGGAAGATCCGTCTAAGGTGGCAGAAGAAGTGGTAAGGTTTTTTGAAGGAATCCTTAACAATACAATTGGTTCCAACCTTAGAGGCCAACATAATATAATTAGAAATATTCCAAAACTCATTGATGCAGAACACAATAGATGTCTGCTTAAGAAATTTACAGAGGAGGAGGTTAAATCTACCCTCATGAAAATGAACCTAGATAAGGCTTCGAGCCCAAATGGCTTCCCAACTAGTTTCTTCTAAAGATGCTTGGGTTTTATGGGTCGTGAGATCACAGAGGCCTTAGAGGGGGTTAGAAACTCAGGTAAGATCCTGAAGGAGATCAACAATACTTTGTTAGTTCTGATTCTGAAAAAAGAGAAACCTGATAGCTTTAATGAATATAGGCCCATAGCCTTGTGTAACACCCTTTATTAACTACTTACCAAAATTATAGCAAGTAGACTTTAGAAACTTCTCCCTATCATCATTAGCGAAGAAGAAACAAGCTTTGTGCCCGATAGATCAATCTATGACGGGGTAAGCATAGCTCAAGAAGATATACATTCGGTCTAGCATAATGAGCACCAAGCATGCCAGTCAAATTAGATATTAGTAAAGCATATGAAAAAGTGGATTGGAGATTTTTATGTAAATGTTTGGAAGCATTTGGCTTTGCCAAAACTTGTATCAACCTTATTTTTCAATGCATATCCACCCCCAAATTCTCTGTCTTGGTCAATGGCACACCTGAAGGGTTTTTTAGTATCTCTAGGGGACTTAGGAAGGGAGACCCTATGTCTCCTTCCCTTTTCATCATTATGGTAGAGGCTCTTGGTAGGTCTATCTCAGAGTCTAGGATAGAGGGTGGAATCATAGGTCTAACTACCATTACCCACCAGTAATTCGTAGATGATACAATGATTTTTGGTCGAGGTGACATTAGGGAAGCAAGGGCATTCAAAGGTATCCTCAAATCCTATATGGAATCCTCGGGTCAAGAGGTCAATTTAGAGAAGTCAGAAGTGTTCATGTTCAACATAGAAACCGCATCCGAGAAAGAGATATGCAGGGTCTTGGAGATCAAGCCTGGTCTCCTCCCTTGCAAATATTTAGGCATCCCTTTGGATAACGGAAGCAGGACATCTAAGTCTTGGGATAACATGGTGGAAAAAATCAAGAAGAGAATTAACACTTGGAAATGGAAATGGCTATCCTCTGCAGGCAGGGCAACCTTGGTCAAATCAGTTCTGGTAGCAATGCCCATTTACCAACTATCTTGTCACAATTTATTGTTTAAAAAATGGGGATGAGATAAATAAATACCTTAGAACTTTCTTTTGGCAAGGTGCCAATGAAGATAAGAAAATATCACTCGTATCTTGGGATAAGATTTATAGACCAAAGGAAGAAGGAGGAGCTGACATTAAAAATATCCACGACCAAAGCAGGGACTTAGGGGCAAAATTAGTATGGAGAATGTTCAGACATCCCCATTTAAAATGGGTGAGTGTTGGCATTATAATAGACAAAGGGAGATTTTTGGCATTTCTATAAGGATATTGAGAAGTTTGTTGATGATTATGGATATAACTGATTAAGGATGTTTATTGTCTTAATATTATTATTTTGTCATTGATGTCAAGAAATTGATTTTCTATTTCAATATAATGTTGCCATATCTTAAGAAGTATGATTTGGTGAGTATAAAGATGTCGGTAAAAGACACAGAAAGAATGTGATGAAGGGGAGAAATAAGTTATTCAATGGGAAACTATTACCAAGTTAGACAATGATGAGATCATGATGTTTAGATTATTTTGATATCCTACATATGTTGTTGATTGTAAGGTTAATACTATACTATGTTACCGAGCAAAGAACCTAGTCGGTAAACCTTAAGGAACCTGGTCGGTAAACCCTAAGGCTATCGATGTCGGTTAATGAAGGCGGTATGTCTACCGAGTGAAGTTTAGTATTTACCGAGTTGCAACCGAGTAATAACAGAATGCATTGAATGAATAAAAGCATTATTTAATGAAGGAAGCTGATGAGCTGGAACTAATTAAATGATTGGTATGTCGTGCATGAATTTTATTAAAAAATACATGGCAAAGGAAAGTCGACAAGAAGATCTACAGCTCAGATTGAACCGCAATACCCTAGCACAAGTTCCAAGAATTGTATGCAAGTTCCAAGGCGGGGTAAAACATTTTTCAGATTGAAGGATACATTGAACCTGGTCAAGTTTGAAGATCTAATGGCTATGATTGATCATGGGAAATGTGATCAAGGAGATTAAGTGGTTGGCAAATTGTTTATAAATAAGGAACTGTTGATAAACAATGTATGTGGTCAAGTGTATGCACAAGGATGCTACATAGTGATTACCGAGCACAAAAGCTTGAAGACCTATTTGAATAACAGAGTATAGAGCCTAACAAATGGACAAGATAAGTCCTATGACTAAATTGTATTGAGCAAATAAGAATCTGCTTTAGCATTTTTAGATGTGAAGTTGCAGATAGACTTTATTACTGTTATTTTGTAAAGTGACATAAAATCTCTTAACCGAGTGGACTTAACAGTCTTATTTGTAAAACCCTCTAGCAAGGTGACATTCTAATTGAGTGTTTGAAATCCTTTAACAAGGTCACTTCTAACAAGGTGAAGATCCTAACAGATCTAAGGGAAATCCCTTAACTGGGTCACATCTAGCAATGTGTTTGTAATCTTTAACAGTATTTGCTTTTAATCAAGCATACTTTAGAAGAGTATATTTCTTAGTGGGTCCGAAATCCCACAGTGGTTTTTCCCTATTTGGGTTTCCACGTTAAATCTGGTGTTATGAGTGCTATGATGTTTATATGATTATGAATTTGCATATTTAGCAGTTTTGGTTATATTACTGTAGTATATGTTACCGTGGTTGAATCTGTTATTTTTATGGAAGATTAAGTTTGTATGATTCACCCCCCCTCTCATCTTGTTAGCTTGGCATTTGTACTTAACATTAAGTATCAGAACTATCAATTGGTATTAGAGCTTTGGACTCCAGAAGAAAAGTTTAAAGGTACTTGAGGCAAAGATCCAAAGATGTACAAGAGGGATGCACCAAAGTTGAACAAGTCAAGTTTCTCTACATGGAAGAAAAGGATGAAGCTGCACCTATCAGGAGTTGGAGAATATGTTGTATATTATCTGGAGAATGATTTCATTACACCGAGCACCTATCCATTGACAATGGAAGAGATAAAGGCAAAGCAAGAACATATCCAAGCAATGATTGAAATAACATTTGCACTGACCGACTCAGAGTTTAATGATCTATAAGATTGCAATGATACAAAGGCAATGTGGGACAAGCTCATATTTGTGTATGGTGGTGATGAACATGTTCAAAGAGAAAAAGTGGACAGTCTAAGAGGGCAACTTGAATCTATGAGGATGAATGAAGGTGAGAACATAACCCAGTACAGTACAAGACTAAAGGAGATTGTCAATCAAATCAAAGGAGAAGGTGGAACTATTGAAGAAAAGGATATAACAAGTAATTTGTTAAGAACCCTTCTACCAGCTTATGCAATCCGAGTCTCTGCAATCAATGAATTGAGGTTTGTACTCAATAGGCCAGTTTCTTTAGATGATACTATTGGTAAGCTACATGCATTTGAGTTAAGTAATTTTGATAACAGTGGGGCTTCGGTAAATAAAGTTGAGTTTGCATTTAGTTCTTTTCATATTGGTGAATCTGATGATTACAATAACAGAATGAGTAAGTACACTGAAGGGGATCACAGTGGAGCAAGTGAGAGATTTCACAAGAACATGAAAAGGTACACAAACTATATGAGGAAATCAGAAAGCAAGAAGAGTTTGAAGCACTATTAGCCAGAAGGTTACCGAGAGGCAAAGGTAAGTATAAAGGAAAACTACCTTTGAAATGTTTCAATTGTGATAAGATAGGACATATGGCTTCTAACTGTCCTAACAAAGAATCTACTAAAAAGAGAGATTACCGAGATGATAGACAGAAAGATAATCATTACAAAGGACACCTAGACTTCAGAAGAAGAGATAGAAAGTAATGCTTAATAGCTGATGAGGAATCCAATGATGATAAATCAAATGAAACTGATACAGAGGAAGTAGTTTATGTGGCTATCAAAGATGGATCAGATGAAGAAAGGTATGAAGAAAAAGCCCTAATATCTCACATAAATACTAATGATTCTTGGATCATAGATAGTGGATGCTCACATCACATGACAGGGGATAAACACAAGTTTTTTATGTTAGAAGATTATGATGGAGGCTATGTAAGATTTGGTAATGATGCACCATGTCTAGTAAAAGGTAAAGGATCCATAACATTTCTTGAAAATGCTAAATGCAATGATGTTTATTGGGTTGAAGGTTTGAAATACAATTTGTTGAGTGTAGCACAGCTAAACAATACAGGTTACCGAATAGAATTTCAGAAAGGAATTGTCAAAGTTCATGACAAGCATGGAAAGTTAGCTGCTACCGGGACACAAACAAAAGGTAACACATTTCACCTTGACTCAACTCAGAATAAGTGTCTATATGCAAAGATAGATGATACCTGGTTATGGCATAAAAGGTTTTGTCATGTAAATTTTGATAATCTGATCAAAATAAGCAAGAAGCACCGAGTAAGAGGCTTACCGAGTCTTGAAAAATTTGAGAATTCTATGTGTCGAGGATGCCAGATGGGTGAAATGACAAGATCAAGCTTTACAAGTAAGTCCTACACTTCTAAGGGAATTTTAGATCTTGTGCACACTGATCTTTGTGGTCCTATGAAAGTTCAAAGTTATTATGGTGATAAATATTTCATATTATTTGTGGATGATTATTCAAGGATGGTGTCAGTTATGTTTTTAAAAGAAAAATCAGAAGTTTTTCAAATGTTTAAATGGTACAAGACAAGAGTTGAAAATGAAAAAGGAAGACAACTGAAATGTCTTAGATCTGATAGAGGAGGAGAGTTCACATCTGATGAGTTCAACTTATTCTGCAATGATAATGGTATAAAAAGACAAGTCTGTGCACCGAGAACTCGACAACAAAATGGGATAGCAGAGAGAAGAAACAAATCTATTGTGGATTGTGCCAGAACCCTGATGATTGAAAAGAGAGTGCCATAAACATTTTGGAGAGAAGCAATAAGCACAACAGTTTACACCCTGAACCGAGTACAACTAACAGACAAAGGGAGATTGTTGGCATTTCTATAAGGATATTGAGAATGTTGTTGATGATTATGGATATAACTGATTAAGGATGTTTATTGTCTTAATATTATTATTTTGTCATTGATGCTAAGAAATTGATTTTCTAATTCAATATGATGTTTCCATATCTTAAGAAGTATGATTTAGTGAGTATAAAGATGTCGGTAAAAGACACAGAAAGAATGTGATGAAGGGGAGAAATAATTTATTCAATGCACAACTATTACCGAGTTAGACAATGATGAGATCATGATGTTTTTGATATCCTACATATGTTGTTGATTGTAAGGTTAATACTATACTAGGTAAACCCTAAGGAACCTAGTTGGTAAACCCTAAGGTTATCGTTGTCGGTTAATGAAGGCGGTATGTCTATCAAGTGAAGTTTAGTATTTACCAAGTTGCAACCGAGTAATAATAGAATGCATTGAATGAATAAAAGCATTATTTAATGAAGGAAGCTGATGAGCTGGAACTAATTAAATGATTGGTATGCCGTGCATGAAGTTTGTTAAAAAAATCGATGGCAAAGAAAAGTCGGCAGGAAGATCTATAGCTCAAATTGAACTACAATACCCTAGCATGAGTTCCAAGAATTGTATGCAAGTTCCAAGGTGAGATAAAATGTTTTTAGATCGAAGGATACATTGAACCTGGTCAAGTTTGAAGATCTGATGGCTATGATTGATCATGGGAAATGTGATCAAGGAGATTAAGTGGTTGGCAAATTATTTATAAATAAGGAACTATAGATAAACAATGTATGCAGACAAGTGTATGCACAGGGATACTACATAGTGATTATCGAGCACATAAGCTTGAAGACCTGATTGAATAACATAGTATAGAGCCCAGCAGATGGACAAGATAAGTCCTATGACTAAATTGTATTGAGCAAATAAGAATTTGCTTTAGCATTTTTAGATGTGAAGTTGTAGATAGATTTTATTACTGTTATTTTGTAAAGTGAGAGAAAATCTCTTAACCGAGTGGACTTAACAGTCTTAATTGTAAAACCCTCTAGCAAGGCGACATTCTGATTGAGTGTTTGAAACCCTTTAAAAAGGTCACTTCTAACAAGGTGAAGATCCTAACAGATCTGAGGGAAATCCATTAACCGGGTCACATCTAGCAATGTGTTTGTAATCTTTAATAGAATTTGCTTTTAACCGAGCATACTCTAGAAGAGTATATTTCTTAGTGGGTCTGAAATCCCACAGTGGTTTTTCCCTATTTGGGTTTCCACGTTAAATCTGGTGTTATGAGTGCTATGATGTTTATATGCTTATGAATTTACATATTTAGCAGTTTTGGTTATATTACTATAGTATATGTTACTGAGGTTGAATCTGTTGTTTTTATGGAAGATTAAGTTTGTATGATTCACCCCCCCTCTCTTCCTATTAGCTTGGCATCTGTACTTAACATTAAGTATTAGAACTATCAGTGAGAATATTGTACCATAAATACCTTAAAGAAGATAACCCTATCCAAATATTTAGAGAAAACAATCATCCTAGAGGCTCCCACATTTAGAACTTTATGTTGGAATGCATAAATATTATCACAGATAAACTCACATGGAACCTAGGGTCAGGGGAAGATGTCTTGTTTTGGTCAAACTCTTGGGGAGGGTATAAGGCGATCGAGAAAATCCATGATTTTGGGCGTACAAGAGAACTCCTAGAATCAAACAGAGGGAAATTGATTGGGAACTACATTTCCCCCTCAGAGGATGGAGCGGGGTGGAAATGGATAGTTAGAGAAAATGAGGATATCCCTGTAAGGGATAAAGATAAACTCATGGCAATCCTAAAAGATAGAAACATTTCCTTTAGTCTAGGAAAGGATAGGCTCGTGTGGGATGGCTCCAAGAATGATGAATACAACTCCAAGTATGGGTATTATCACATCACTAATGCTCAAATCAGACCCAAGACAAAGATGCCTCTAAAACACTATTGGGACAGATACTGCCTACCCGAGGCTGGAGTCTTCACATGGCTTTCTCTCCAGAATAAGATCTTGACTGCTGAAAATTTTAGGAGGATGTGGTATGTGGGACCTAGTAGATACCCTCTATGTGAAAATGATGAAGAGGATACAAATTGTATACACCTAAAAATGGTCTGAAGATAATTAATTAAATAAGCAATTATTTAATTAATCTCTCTCCCCAGTTTAATTGAATTCATCAACAATTTGATTAAAATCCCCCCTTTTCATCTACTTATTAATAAATCTACGGATTTATGTAATAGGTTCATTTCAATAATCCCCTTTGATTAATTAATTCTTCCCCATCAAAATCATTTCTTCTAATCTTCTAATTAATTAAAATAAATCAATTATGAGTTGTTGAAATTAATTAGCATTTTCCTATTATTTGAATTTCTAAATTCAAATTCTCCTAACTTTTAACCACCTAACCTAGCCATTCCTTAACCTAACTCATTCCATTTACCCACATGTCCCCTTTCCTTGAACACTTTACCCTCTCATGAGAAAAGATTTGTGACACTTGTCACTAAGTGTTCCCTTTCATCTAACCTCTTCTAGAAGCTTTGTGACACTTGTCACTAAGTGTTCCCTTTCATCTAACCTATTCTAGAATCTTTGTGACACTTGTCACTAAATTTTCCCTTTCATCCAACCTCTTCTAGAAGCCTCTTGACACTTGTCACTAAGTGTTCCCTTTCATCCAACCTCTTCTAGAAGCTTCTTGACACTTGTCACCATAGAGATGACAGATGTTCCCTTTAATCCAACCTCTTTGCCAACCTCCTCCAATTTCACCATTGATATCTTTAGACTTAATCTTGATCGTTCATTCCCACCACCTCACCCCTAGTCTTGGAAATCCTATAAATAGAACCCATTTTGGATAAATAATCATCCAATCTGATTTGCATTCAAGCATTGTTACTATAGGCATATAGCTCTTAGCATTGTTATCATGTTCAATTTTAGCTTAATTGCATCTTCATTCTAGCTTATTTTCTAGAATAATCATGAAATCATGTAGCTTAATCATGCTATCCTTTCTAGCTTATGCATCTTCATCATTTAAATCCTCCATTTAAGTGTAGTCAAGTCATTGGAGTTTTCATAAACCAGATTTGAGAGCAAAATTCATACTTGCATTTACTAGGAGGCAATAGATCGATTAGCTATGGTTTTATCTTTTGTTGATTAATTTTCTAACCATTTCTTGTAATGATTTATTGAGTGTTTTGTATTATAGCTGCAGGTATAATAGGTACGCGCTTCACAAGCATGACATTTTGGCACCCACCGTGGGGTCGAAATCATCATTTTTGGCCTCTTAAGCTTCATCAACATTCATCTCTATCAGGTCTAGTTCAAAATGTCGTACGAGCTTCCTTTTTGGCTCATACAAACTTATTTGTGAAGTGGGATGAAACCTCATCCTGACTCGCGTCAGATGATTTATGTGTCGTACGAGGTCATTTCAGTTTTTGCATGAAATATAATTCATGTCATACGAATCTCTATCTTAGCAATTCCTTTCTCGTATCTACTCATTTGTATGTCATACGAGTCTGTTTATACACTCGTATGAACTCATAAAGTTTGTCATACGACCTGTTAATTTGTGTCGTATGACTCTCTGTCTCTGAGTTTTTAACAAACTGCATCTATGGGTTTTCAATTTTTAAATCTGATCTTTGCTAATGCTAACCTTGATTTGTTTGTGAGATTTTGGCAGCCTAACTCTTTTCTGTAGGACGATTGTCAAATATACGCTTGTCAAAGACCAAATTCAAAACAAATCAATGACTACTAACAAATTTATTTTGCAGGTTGCCTAAAAGAATTCAACTAAACTCTATGTCTTCTTAAATCTTTCTAGGCACACTTGTCTTTTTTGCTAAAAATGAACAATCATGTATTTTGTGTTTTTGATGATAGGCGAGTATGCTCTCACCTTTCTTAGGTGACTAGAAAGCTAGACTCATCATTTGCTTTCATTAGTACATGTCTTTAGCAGGCTTGTCCTCCTGAGGAGCTAATAACTCTTAAAGCCATTATGGGCAGTGAGAGGGGAACAACCTAAGTGGGAACGGCTAATGCCAAGTAATCCAACCCACTATAAAATAAACATGATTTTATGAAAATCAAGTCAACGGCAGTGCTCGGGAATAGCTCTCTTTCTTACCTTCGGGTATATCAAATGTTGTTTTTCAAGGCTGGGAGACTTCTTAATTGAGTATTATACCCCGACGCGCCGAACGGATCCCTTACTAGTTCTGGTTAAATTAGAAGATACGCGATTCACCTCCGAAAGGGTGATAATCTTTGTGCAAGAGAGATAGTAACTCTCCCAAGATACTTGCCATATCGTGCCCCCATTAGCATTTGGAGTCGGATAATACGACATTGAGAATCCATTGCCTGAGGCTCAGTGGTCATATCCTGATTAGCTATTGGGTGTGTACCTAAGCTTGCAAGCAAAGGTTTTCTCTCCTCAGCCAATTTCCTTAGGGTTTAGCATGCTTGGAGTCATTTATCACATCATGTGTTTGCTATGTATTCATCCCTAAATTGAAAAATCAGACATCTAAAACTGGAAAACATAAGCAAAACATCAAAATTCACTAATCCAAATTCGACAAAACAAAAATATTTTTCATTGTCCTGTTCTTTGTCGTACGAGTGAGGTGATTTGTTGTACAAGGAATCTGTTTTATCATATGGTTCATACAGTTTTGTCGTACAAGTCTTTGCTTTTTCAAAGGAAATTTCTAATTTGTCATTTGGTCTTGTATCTTTTGTCGTTTGGGGCTGTGTATTCTGTCATATGAGTCTCTGTAGTTGTCAGTCCAAAGCTGCCACTTTGCATGACTTTTTCAAGTTTGTCATTCTACTTAGTCAAATTGTAGTAATCATAAATATGTGTTATCCATCTCTTTGTGCTTGGATTGTCTCCTTGGTTTGCTTGGTCAAGTTATTATCTATCAAAATCAAACTCTAGAAGATAAACACCTCAAGATTTTCAAGTGCTCACCCTCAACAAGTTCAAGATCTAAACATCTCAAAGTGCATTATCACCCTCTTTGGTAAACTGATCACTCGAACATAGTTTCTCATCAAGATCTATCATCCTTTATCATGAAACTGAAATGTTTGGTTAGGACAATCTTGTCCCACATCGTAGGATATATCGTTCCTACTGGACTTGATTTTTATCAAATCATCATCATTGCACTCATAAACTAAGATCGAAAAACTTGCAAACTTTTAAACACTTGAATCATCTTTTCGTGTCATATTATTCTAACATATTTACCTTGACAATTTATCACTTATCAAAACAACTTTTGGACAATCGAATTCTAGCACAATATCTAACACACGTGTATGCCCATTCAAACTAGAGCTCAGAGACAAAGAATCACATAGACTGAAATCAAAACAATGGAAACAACTATAATCATGGAACATGAAGATGAAATACAAGTTGAAGGAGAAATAAAAAAACAAAATATTAGAGACATCAAAAAAGATCCTTAATTTGATAAATTTATGCAGAAATTGTAGGAGGAAGAAAAAAAAAAGAATTTCTAATGTTAGCCAAATCTGGTGCTACACTCCCCCAAGATTTTGATGTAAACAAATTGACACAAAAGAAAAGTGATCCTCCTCCCAATAATGAACAATATGAGGATATCTTTGGTCTCAAAATGAATGACACGTCAATTCCTAGTAACACCAGAACCAATGAAGAGACTTACATTCCCAAAAGAGATGAAGTATAAATTTTGAATAACATTCAATCCAATGAAGATACAAGAAGGGGTAGAAATGAAACAAGAAGAGATCAAGATCCTCCTATAGTAGAAAATCATGTTTATGTGAGAACAAATGATGTTGATAATCCTATCACAACTCTCACACAACAATTACAAACAATGCAAACACAAATTCAAGATATTGGTGCAGGAGCACCTAGGGCTTAGGCTATCTAGTTTTCACAATTTTGGCTTGTACTGACCCTAGACAAGTCAGTAGTGAATAAGGACTCCAGGAGGGTCCAAGAGTTAGTGTTTTGAGTCAATGTAGGCCTAGGTTGGGTTCATTCTTCCTAGGTTTGCATTTTTATGTAAATAGTGGGTTTGAGTAGGTAGTTGACCTTTTTGATGGTCAAAAGTGTCAAAAATTGGTATAGGAATTAGGGAGGGCTAAATAAGTCTTATAAATGTTTGAAAAGTCATATGTGATGACTTATAATAGGTCTTATAGGTTGAGAAGACCAAAAAGTACAAAACTGCAAAGTTACAAAAAGTTGTCATGACAACTTTTGTCCTGAATTGGTTAGCACTAGAGTTAGGGATTGTCCAACTCCATAGGAGGAATTCACAAGTGGTAAAACTATATATACCCTCTCTTTCACATTTACCAAGGTTGGAGAATGTGCTATGTAATTTCAACAAACTGAAACTACTCATTTTTCAGATTTGTTGGCAGCATTTTGGCTTGATTTTACTTATTTTGTACTTGAAAATGGATTGAATCCATTGATCTAGTAATGGATTGAATTTAATTAGTGTTTTATATTACTTTTGTTTCCATTTAAAACTTTTTAAATACTATTCATTAGTTTTTTCTTGTTCTTGTTTGCAAACAGCTACTTTTGGCTTGTATATAGCAGTTTTCTTGTAAATATGGTTGCCCCATGAATTCCACACATGCTGCCATAATAGATAGGTGGTAAATGGTAGGAAACTACCTGTACATTGTGCATATTAAGGTTCAAGTGGTGGGGAATATTTTAAGCATGATTGTCACCTTGTTCTAGGTGAGTCCAAGAGCAACCCGACTAGAGGAAATAAGGTGAAAATATGGTGTAAAGTGCAGGGGTGAGTAACAAATCACTATCCAAGATCGTAGAGGTGTCCAAGGAGTTTGGATAGAGTTCCCAATTCAAGTAGGAGCCTTGAAAAGGTCATTTGATGCACAAACCCCATCTAGACCAGTCACTGCCACCTAGAAGGCCTAGAAACCCTTCAAAACCCTCATTTTGGGGTTAGCACATTGAATGGTGGGTTAAGAAGCCAAAAACACAAAAATATCTTGGGGTTAAGTGACCCATTGAAGTAAATCCAAAATTATTAGGGGGTCTTTTGTATCATTTTCCCTCAAGCCCTAGAAAACCGGATTTGGAGGCCTAATTGGGGCTCATTCCTTGTAACCCTTTTCTAGGCAAGATTTTGAAATCGGTAAGAAACCTAATGATTGCAAACATCTAAAGGACTCCAAATAAATAAAAAAAATATGGAAGACACCTCCACACCTCTGCATCATCTCACAACAATAGTTTTTCAATTTGACAAGTTGAAGCCAAGAAGCCATAATTGAGCACCTGAGAAGCACTATGAATTGGTAGGGTTCCTAGCTAAAACACTTGAAGCAAACACCCTAGAATGGACAAGAATAAATCCCTAGAAGAGATTGAGAAGGAATTTGAGGTCTAGAGAGCAACTAGGCCTGGTGAGTTGGTGGAATCAAGCAACACCAACTAGGTGTAGTGTTGAGTAGGCTAGGTCAACCCCATCAGATATTCAAAGAGGAAATGTTAGATGATACTCACTTCAAGAAATTTGTCCTTATCCATTTGATAGAAATCTAAACATGATACCATTTCCTATAGGTTTTGAAACTCCTAGATACGCAAAATATGATGGAAGCACTGACCCTCAAGATCATATACGATAATTTTGCACAATGAGTATGGAGTTTGCACATGAGGATACTTAATTAGACTATTTACGGAAAGCTTAACTGGAATAGGTATGGAATGGTTCTCCAAACTTCCACCTAGAATCAAGTCATTTTCAGAGTTGGTGGATAAGTTTGTTTCACAATACTCTTAAAACATACAACATGAAGTAACAATGCTAGACCTATGTAATGCCAAACAAAAGAGTTAAGAACCTTTCATGACATTTTTACAATGATGGAGGGTTAGCTTCAAGGTATCCTCGTACAGTGCTGGAGTATGAAAAAATGGACATATTCATCGACAACTTAAATGATCAAATGAGTTATTGCTTAAAAATGCAAGGAAATCAAAGTTTCAGAAAAATGATTGATAACAGAATCAGAATGGAAGAAGCCATGATAAAAAAAGGTGAGTTGAAAATATACAAAGAAGGAGTCCATCCTCCTAACAAAAACAATAACAACAATCACAATGACAATCCAAAGTTTTGGAATATAAATCGAAATGTAGTCAATGATGGAATAGTAGATAACAACAATGTGAAACCAAAGCAACCGGTTTTCAATTTATCTACTCACTAAGTAGCTGCACATCAAAACAACAATCACCTAAGAGAAACTATCAAAACTTTCTTTCAAAGACAATTTACAAACATTGGTGAACCCTTGGGGTCAGCATTAAAGACACTTCTTGCAAACAAATTGATTTCTTTACCAGAAAAAAGGAACCATGAACCTCAAATAAAACTACCCTGGTGGAATGATAATTAGTATTGCGATTTCCATCGAAACAAGGGACATCACACAGATAATTGTTAGAAGTTGAAACATGTCATACAAGATTTGATTGATAATGGAGTAATAATTGTGGATGGACATTCAACAAATGAATCTCATACAATGTTTAAGACTCTGCTTCCAAACTATGAGAAAGGTGAATAATCAAACAACAAATAATGGTAAGGGTAAAGCGAAGGTAAACTACGCTCATACATATGACAATATGGTAGATGTGATTGTAGTTAAAGAAAAAAAAAATCAAGAGCATGCTCATGCTATCACAAGAAGAAAAGCCAAAGTTGTTTTGTCGGGTCCTACAACAAACACATCATCCACCGCAACAAAACAATACAGTCTAGTGGATCAATTACAAAAAACACCCGCACAAATATCCATCTTAGAACTTTCAAAGCTTTCACCTACATAGAAAGAAATTATTGAACGAGCATTAGTAGATACAATAATATCCAAATATCTTGATATTGATCAATTCCAAACCATGGTGGGACACCTCACAACCCCTCATTTCTTATCATTCACTGAAGAAGACGACATGTCCCTGCAACACCCCCACAACACTCCTTTGCATATTGAAGTCCTTATTCACAAAATATGAGTTAAACGTGTTCTAATAGATGGTGGAGGTATAAATATTTGTTCATTGAGTCTTGTTCGTGCCTTAAGATATTCAAAAGATGTAGTTGATGTCCGGAAAAGGATCACCATAAAAGCCTATGATGAAGAAGAACATTCCTCTAAGGGAATTGTGATACTACCCATCAGAGTAGGACCTTTGCAGAAAGACATAGCATGCCAAGTTCTAGACTTGGACTTATCATATAATGTACTCCTGGGGAGACCATGGATACATGAATTTCAAGTTGTCCCATCAACATATCATCATTGTGTCAAATTTCCCTACGAGGGACAAGAAATCACAATCTCTGCAGATTCAAATCCATTTCCATACTATAGAAACCTCAAAATGGCTCAAGAAGTAATTGTTCCTCATAATAGGGAGGCAACATATTCGAACACACAATCTAAGGAACAATCATTTGCCTCTATGCTATCAAGTATGGAAAAAAAAAATGCATCTAAGAGATTGAGGGAATGAAGAATATTCAATATTACAATTACCACTCTCTCCTAAATCTTTGGGAAAACTATCAAACTCTAAACAACAACCAATTGTGAAACATCTTCTAATATTTGATGGAGCATTCATTAGTGTTGGAACCTTATAAGAGGATACAAAAGACAAAGATATGCTATAGTGGCTATACAAAGATAAAGAAGTTCAACAAAAGGTCAACAATGTCAGAATACCTACAGAAAAATATGGAAAAAGATTCAACATTCTTCAAAGGATGGGATACACCGGAACAGGTCCTATAGGAAAAAGAAAAGAAGGTATCTCAAAACCTATTCAACTTCATACTCAACATACTATAGACAAAACATGCTTAGGGTATGGACAAGTCACTCTACAAGAAAATGCATCTTTTAGTCAACAACAAGAGGAATATGAAAACAGACAAGAACTGGCAATTGAAAGGGAAGAAAAATCAGCTAAGCAACAAGCACAAGCAAACACGAAATGGCAAAAGAAGAAATCCTCAAATCAACAAGAGAAACAAATCAATGATACCTCTCAAGCAGCATTAAATCTCAATCAAAACAAGCATGAACCTCATATTAATCAAGGAGAGCTCATAGAAAGATTGACAAAACTCAATCTCAGTCCTGAAGAAGTTGAATATGAAAGAAGGAAAAATATAGCCAGAAAAGCAAAAGAAATGCTATATGACCAAATCTGTAGATCGCAGGCTGCAAGTGATATAGATTCTAATGAATGGGAATGGGATTCCTTTCACTCTGAAGAATCATTTGAAGAAAATTGCTTTGAATAAAATGTAGTAGTCGATGTAGTTCACATGTATGTAGGACAAACGTCAAGAACTAGTTCACTTGAATTAGAATCACATTCGACTAACTTGGAATTAACCGAGGACAATCAGGAAATTCTTATGCGAGGTCATTCTAATGAGAGTATTGTCCTAGACATTGACATACATATTGAAAACTTTGATACATCTATCATGACCCTTGACATCCTCGGAACATCCCAACCTGAAGATCCCTTACATCCACTCTACCCTAAGCTTATTGATTGGGAAAATGAAGGACATACTACCATTGATACCTTTCCAAATGACCATGCCATATCTGTATATCTTAATGCAATCAAACCCATAACAACTTTCACTAGGAATTTCAGCAACACATCTTCCAGTCAAGTGGGTGCCAAATCTCCTAGTCGCCAAAGTGAAAATAAAGAAGACAATATCAGGTCTAATGTTGAAAACCATCTCTTGGAAACATTAGATAGAGAAAAAGTAAAAACAAAGGATGCATCTAATGGTGAAAACCTCCTTGAGGTGCCAGAAGATGGGAGATTTGACACTTTACTTGAGAACTATCAAGAAATTTCATCCATTTTGATCGAACCAACAAAGGCAGTTAACATTGGCACAACAGAGCAACCAAAGATTCTTCATCCAACAACTTCTTGTCTAAGCAAGAAATGCAACAATATGTGGAATTCTTAAAACGACAACAAATCAATTTTGCTTGGTCATATGTAGACATGCCAGGGTTAGATCCAAATCTTATTATGCATCACTTAAATGTTAGTCCAGGAGCCAAACCAGTTAAACAGAAGTTACGAAAGATGCATCCTCATATTGCTCTTCTAGTCAAGGCAGAACTAAAGAAATTATTGGATGTCGGATTCATTAGACTGATAGCTTATCCTTAATGGGTATCCAACATCGCTCCTATTTCCAAACTAGATAAAAGCATCAGAATATGCACAGACTTTAGAGATCTTAATAACGCATGTCCAAAGGATGACTTTCCTTTGCCTAACATTGACATCATTGTAGATTTAACTATTGGACACTCCGTGTTTTCTCTAATGGATGGTTTCTCTGGATACAATCAGATCAAAATAGCACCTGAAGATCAAGAAAAGACAACTTTCACATGTCCATGGGGTACTTTCTGCTAGAACGTCATGCCTTTTGGACTAAAGAACGTCGGTGCTACATATCAAAGAGCTATGACAACTATATTTCATGACATGATGCATACATTCATGGAAGACTATGTGGAAGACATCTTGGCTAAATCATACAATAGAGAAGAACATATAGAGATACTGGAAAATATATTTGACAGGTTAGAACAATACAAGCTATGGCTAAACCTTAAGAAATGTGATTTTGGCATAACTTCAAGAAATCTATTAGGATACATTGTTTCAGCTAGAGGTATCAAAGTAGATCCAGCTAAGGTTAAAGCAATCATGGAAATGGCATCTCCCAAGAATATCAGTCAATTAAGATCACTCCAAGGAAGACTCCAGTCAATGAGAAGATTTGTTGCTCAACTAGCAGATAAATGTCAACCATTTACACATCTATTGCACAAACATGTTAATTTCAAATGGGACCATCAATGTGAAGATGCATTTAAAAAAATCAAGGCATATCTCATACAACCACTTGTTCTAATGTCACCAATTCCAGGAAAACCATTATTACTCTATATATCAACTACCGAAGCATCATTAGGAGTTTTGCTCACACAACAAGACAATGAAGGAAAAGAATGATCCATCTACTACATCAACAAAACACTAGTGGGATACAAGATCAACTATTCATCAACAGAAAAAGCATGTTTGGCAGTAGTTTTTGCTTCTCAAAAATTGTGACACTATCTACTATCTCACTCCATCAAGTTAATAGCTAAAATCGATCCTCTGAAGTATTTGCTCAACAAAGCCACATTGATAGGACGACTAGCGAAATGGATCATGATTCTAAGTGAGTTTGATATTGAATATGTTGACAGAAAAGCTATCAAGGGATAAGTCATTGCAGAGCAACTAGCAAAGACACCACTTCAAGATGATCATCCTTTACAGATTGAGTTTCCTGATGTTGATATCTTAACAATCACGACAAAAACATGGCAATTATACTTTGATGGTTCATATACACAACATGGATTAGGAGCGGGTATTCTATTCATTACACCACAAGGTCATAGAATCCCAAAAGCACACAAATTAAGATTTCCATGCACCAATAATACAACAGAGTATGAAGCTTTGGTTACAGGTATCAAAATGGCTATAGAATGGAACATTACACAACTTCAAGTCTTTGGAGACTCTCAGCTCGTCATCAATCAAATTAATGATGATTATCAAACAAAAGTTGAAAATTGATGCCTTATAAAAACATGGTTGATGATATCAAGAAATACTTTGTAGAAATAACTTTTCAGTATATTCCAAGAAATGACAACAAAGCAGCAGATGCCATGGCTACACTTGCTTCTCTCCTTCAGACACAAGAAAATCAACAACGTTATGAGTTCCTGGTGGAAGAGTTGTTTTACCCTGGTCATAATTGTCCTAATTCCTAAACTATCTATCACCTTGTTGGACATGATTCATCCCGCTATGGAAAAACTTACACATACCTGAAAGATAACACCCTACCTCTTGATTTATCAAAAAACCAAAAGAGAAACTTTATTCGCCAATCCTCCCATTTTTGGATACCCTGTTTAAATGAGGTGTAGATGGTACTGTCTTAAGATGTCTCGAACAAGAAGAATCTGAGAAGGCCTTACATGAAGTCCATAATGACATTTGTGGCACTCATTCAAGTGGTCTTACCCTTTCAAAAAAATTCATACGCTTGGGCTATTATTGGCCGACTATGAAATGAGATTCTTTTCAGATAGCTAGAACATGCAAATAATATTAGATCCATGGGAATTTGATTCATGCACCTTCACAAGAACTTCATGCTTTAGCAACATCTTGGCCTTTCTGTCAATGGGGTCTTGATCTAGTAGGAAAGAGAAATCCTTCTTCATCTAGTGGTCACAAATTCATCCTAGTAGCTACATAATATTTTACAAAATGGATTGAGGTCGTACCTCTCACAAACATTATAGGAAAACAAATTGTTGCATTTATCTTGAATTACATCATCTATTGCTATGGAATACCAATGACCATTATCACTAATAATGGGCGACCATTAAAAAATCAGGATGTATAAGAGCTATGTGAGAAGTTCAAAATCTAGCACAAATTCTCCACACCCTATTATCCATAGGGAAATGGGTAGGGAGAAGTATCTAACAAATATATTATGAAAATCCTCAAAAAGATAGTGAACGATGCTGGAAGACATTGGCATATTCAACTCAACCCTGCTCTATGGGCCCACCGTACAAGTATCTGCATACCAACAGGTGCCACACCTTTCTCTCTTGTATATGAATCAGAAGCAATATTTCCAATCAAAGTAGAGATACCCTCTCTACGTGTATCACTAAAAGGTTTGATCCTAGATGAAGAACAACGAGTATCTAGACTGCAAGAGTTAGAACTGATCCATGAATGAAGACAAAATGCCTTTGATCATTTAAAGGTATATCAGCAAAGAATGTGTCAGAGTTATAATCATAAGGTTAAACCATGACTCTTTCAAGTTGGGGAACTAGTGATAAAGGAAAATCCACGCAACCAGGTAGATCGAGAAAAGAAAGGAAAGTTTGAACTAACCTGGTTAGTCCATTTGTGGTCACATCAGTATTTGGATCAGACGCATAACAACTATCAACATAGGATGGAGATCAGCTCAAGGAACCTATCAATAGCATACATCAAAAAAAAAATTTATGTCTGAAAAAGCAAAAAATCAAAAAATAGTGAAAAAAGTAGAAACCAAAAAACAGTGAAAAAAGCAAAAAAATAAAAAATAGTATGAAAAAAAAAATCAAATATGAGAAAAAGTGCAATAAAAACAGATGGTGAAAACTTGGCAAACTCACTTAGAATCATGATCCATTTCGCTAGCTCTTCCATCTATTAGTTCATGCATCTTTCCACTTGCATTCATTCATTTTCCATCAGTGCTTATCATAATAAAGCCTTTTTACATACGCAAACATTCCAGGTGGCTTCTTGCCATGGTTTGGATCATTGGATATATCATAACAACTTTATTTCTAGGCTTGGGGCAAAATCCTACACCTAGCTGGGGGTAAAACTCTTGATCATTTTGAGATTAATCAAACAAGTAGAAAAACAGTTAGAAACTCTTATCAAGCAAAAAATGAGACACATCCAACATTGAACATGACATCAAACTATCAAGCTATCACAAAGTCAATCTAGGCACATCACACACTTTTCTTTTGGATAATGATTTTAACATGAGTGTTTAACTTTTCTATATTGATTTTCGCTATCATGATTTCTGAGTGACTCTAGGATGTCTTTGACTAGAGGAACAAGGAAGGAACATGATATTTTTCTTGTCTACTGTCTGAAAATTAATCATTAACATGTGCAAATATGTCTCGGGACATGATCATCGAAGTATCATTGAAGACATTTCTGATTTGCATATTAAAATGATTAGTACTGTCTGTTTTATGCAAGCAACACTTAGGTCATCTCGGTTCAATTATACCTCAATGCTTGTGCTAACTTGCTATATCAAAATCTAGGAAAGAAGTGCTCAAGTCATCATGGTTTAATTATACCATCATTTTTTTCACTCACTTCCCACATTTCAAAAGCTCAATGATGACAAAAACACAATAATCTAGTGACTAGTCTAGTCGTAGCTTTGCATTTAGCTTGCATTTCATTCTTGCATGGGATCTTGCATGCTCCTTTCATCCAAGGTTAACTCTATCGCATGAATCATCAAAGTATCATCACAAGTGTATACACAATTAGAATAAGTGGCAACCTCCAGGTGAGGGTTGGCTGAAGCTAAACTTTGATGGGGCCTCCAGAGTCAACCCAGGGGTGGTAGGGATAGGATACTATATCCATAATTGGGAAGGGAAGGAAATTGCTCTTAGGGCTTACCCAATAGGTAATAAGACTAATAATTGGGCTGAATTGGTTGCCCTACTAGAAGGCCTTAATATTTGCAGAAAGATGGGAGTGAAGAAATTAGAAATTGAAGGGGACTCAACAATTATTATCAATGCCCTAAGAAAAGGTATTATGCCCAATTGGAGACTCAACTCACTATTGACATGGGCCATTAATTTATGCAAAGGTTTAGAGAGATTTATGGTCAATCACATCTATTAGGAAAGAAATAAAAGGGCTGATGAGTTAGCTACTTGGGAGCTAATGGCATTCATCTTCCCTGAAGCTAACATTTAAACAAGGAAATAGTAGTGCAGAAGAGCTTGCTTACTTAGGAGCAGATGGCGTGGAGATCAATTCCTAGGCAAAACCAATGCTCTGCCTCATAAGGTAGTGCCTCCATCTGTCTAGAGAAATCCATTTTTCAACCCCAACAGGAGGATAATCCGAGCTCATCCCCCCATCCCCTCCCTCTTGCTCTCTCAGATGCAAGCAATAGCCTTCCCTAGTCCCTTTTAGGCACTTTTAACTCCCTTGGCCTCCTTTCAGTCAGCCCATCTTTTGCCCTCATCCCTAAACCATTTTACCTTTCATTCATATCAATAATTCGGATCCCAAGGGTCCTAGATTCAAAATCAAAAACTCCTCCTATCACGGCTTGAAAGATTCATCTGCAAGGAAATGCACCAATATATATATATATATATATATATATATATATATATATATATATATATTCACATTGTGTTTGGAACACCATCCTCATTAACTTTTCAAAGTTAGCCTTATCCTTGTGGATTAACTTGGAGTTCTCCTCCCCTTTAATAAAAAATGCCTAACACACAAATCATTTGATTAATTATACTCTAGTAATTAAGATTCTAAAAATTACCGATAGAATCCTTGGCATTTCCACCAACATCAAAATCCTAAAAATTATTGCTCAAAACAAAGCCATCGGATATACATACTAACCCTTCACCGAAACGCCCAGCTCGACTGAAATGACTCTATCAAAGAAGCTTGCCATTATTCTATCGATAAAGTGACTTATCGAACAAACATTGGTCGTGATGAACTTCCAAAAGGATTATTTGATAATATTATTTCCATCGACATAAATACATCAAGGAAATTAGGAGAGGCCCCACCGATGAAATAAAGAGTTTCGATGAAACCATAGTTTTGATGAGACATCTGAACAACTCGCCAAGGGAAGTAGTCTGGCCAAAAGAGTGATATTGAAGGAACCGATGGATATTCTATCGACAAAGCTATTTCAAGGAAGAGAGCATATCAAAGAGGCACCAAATATGTTGACCAAAGATAGCTCTCTCATAAATAAGACTTTTCGAGAAAAGGAAGGTGTCAAAGAGGGGCAAAAGGTATTGGCCGACGAGCACAGTTCCATCAAAAAATGATAAGTCGAAGGAGGATATGTTGGCATTTTTTATGATTATGTTGTGATTGTCATTGATGGACACACACTTGCATTGAGATCATTTTTGTATGTATGAATTATGCTCAATCGACAATTGTTCCAACCGGTATGATGCATTATTGTCCTTAGACTATTAGTGTTTTGCAGAAAGTAATTACCGATCTGAAGTGGTATGTTGACCACAAGCGGTTCGAGGATCTCAAGCGACACGAAGGCATCAAAGCGGTAGAACACATATTTCCCAATCTTCATTTTGTCAAACTGGCAACTGGCATTTTGCTTGAACCGGTATTTGGTATGAATCGGTAATACTCTGTGATGAGTTACCAACCGACATTTTGTGATGAGTTTCCATCCATCGATTGTTTGACGGTGCCAACACTTTAATATTTCTTTTTGTGTCATGTTACCAGATACATCTAGATGCATTGAACCTAAGAAATTGTAATGTAATCCTATTGGACTGACATGAAATCATATTCCTTTATAAGGACATCATGTCTAGGGTTTTAGGTTGTTGTTGTTTTGCGGTTGATGTTGTTCCTAGGGTTTAAGGTGGTTGAGGAGTCAGAGAGATTATGAATGTATAGAAGACTGAAGTAATGCTGGAATGCATTAGGAATGAGCTATAAAGGATCTAACCAAGCAATCTGTGCTATTTGCTAGATCACTCACTTGTTAATTACTCACATCTTCGACAAGTCTGTAGCCCTTAACCGGGTAGGCCCAAAAGCCTTTTGTAAATCCTCTAACAAGGTGGTTCACATCTGTGGATCTAAAATCCTATAGCAAGGTAGTCTTTAATTGGACTTATCTCCTAATAGAGATTGAGATTCCTAATAGGATCTATTCTGGTAAAGAACATTGTAAGACCTTAACTTGTCTGGTTCCTATTCTGTAGATAGTTACTTGTGAGTTCCATCTCACCGTGGTTTTTCCCATTTGGGTTTCCACGTCAAATATCTTGTGTTATGGTGGTATTTCTTCTGTGGGTGAATGTCTTATTTGCATTTTGGTTTGCATGTGTGTTAACCGGTTTGTCTGTCAAACTGTTTTACCAGTTTATCACTGGACTGTTTAAGTGTTTGAGTACAGTGTTTTTTGGTATACTAATTCACACCCCCCCCTCTTAGTATTCATCAATTGGTACCAAAGCCTACCTTTCTATAAGTTTAACCACTTGGAAAGAGATATGGGGGAATACACATTGAGGGAACTTACTCATCGGCTCACTCAGTTTGAGCAAGCCTATGATGATCTTATGGTCAAATACAAGGCATCTCAAGAAAAAAGGAGAGAACATGCTGAAAAGTTGATGGAGCTATCTGAAAATAGTTCCTCTGATGAAGCGAACATGGAAGCCCTGATTCAAGAAGTAGAAAAGCTGAATGAATCCAATTCCAACCTGAGAAAAGAATTGGAAGGACTAACTATTCGAATGTGTCAAGAGCTTGAGAACCAGAGGAAAGCTGAAGATCTAGTCAAAGACAAAGATCATCAAAACTCCAAGATGAAGCAAAAGATCAGTGCCCTAACTGCTCAACTCCATGTGAGTAAAGTGGAAAAGGAAGACATGCAAGGAGAACTGAACATTGCCATCTGTGAGAATGAAAACCTGATGGAAACAAATGCTGTTATTTCCAAAGAACTCTCTGAGTCAAAGGAAATACTTGCTAAGTTCAACAAGAGTACTGTCAAGCTAGAGCAAAAGCTTGAATCTGCCAAACCTATCAAGAATACTGATGGACTTGGTTATTCCGGTCATAAGGAAGGTGAGACCTCTGGTACAAATGCTGGAACATCAAAGAATCAACCGGCATCAAAGGATAAAGGTAAGCAAAAGTTTAAACCTGTTTGCTTTAACTATCTTAAAGAAGGACATACTCCCAATGTGTGTAGGAGTAAGGCTTACAATAATTTTCCTTATTTCCTAAATGATAAGCCTAGATCCTATAGATTCAATGGTAACTGTTATGCATGCAACAAGTTTGGGCATAGAGCATCTGAATACAGGTCTGTTATGAATAACACTAGAAGATATCCTTAGAGGACCCAAGGAGTTGGTCCTGAACCTTTTGTGAACCGGAATCACAACCAGTTTAATGCCTTCAATCATTAGCCAAGAAGCGGTGGCTATCAAGCGGCAACCAGATGGAGAGCAAACTGTTGGATTTGTCATGGTCATGGTCACACTGCTGCAACATGCAGAAGGAAGAACAACAATATGAATAATGGACCTTGGAGAGCACCTAGATTGGTTTGCTATCACTGCAACAAATTGGGTCACATTGCCAGATTCTGTAGATCAAGAAAGAACATATATGATGATATACCGATCACTTCGGAAGGAAAGATTGATGTTGACACTGTTCAAGCAGATATGAGCAAGACCTGGAAGAAGAAACCAACAATGTTGCAAGAGGAACCAGTTTCTGCACCTAGTGTGGAAATCACAGAACCAACAAACTAAGCTTCAGAAAAGCTTAGGGGGAGAAAATGGCAAAATGTTTCGAACCCTCGATTTACACCGGTAAAAGACCTTAACTGGTATGCGATACTTGTCATTTGGCAGAAGACCAGAAATGATAAAAGGCAAATTAGGGTTTACACCTTAATGGTGGAGCATTAATTGCAGTAGGTGAGGACTATGTTTAAAAGGAATTTTTCAAATCATTTCTCACTATCAGTTTTCAAGCGAAGAAGGTTTTCAAGTGCAGAGAAAAGAAAAGTGATTTGTGCTGCGATTCTGAGAAATTAAGGAACCTTGAAGGAGATTCAAATTAAAATTGCAAATGGTCAAGTGAAGAACGCAAAGCAGTGATTTTGCAACCGATAGAGTGTGAGGTGGAGAAGAATCTAAAAGCCCTCAATTCATGATTTTTGAAAGGTATTTTTTGAGTTTTTAGTTTCTATCATGGCTTCTGCATCCCATACTAGCTTTGGTGCATCTATTGATTCAACAAGATTTATTCAATGCAATTCTAAATATAATGCCCTATCACAAGTTCCAGCTGGTGTGATAGTAGAGGAGGGAATATCAGATTACATAGATTGTAAAATCAAAGACCTAGGGTCTCTAGCAATTCACTCACAGCTAGGTTTATTTTGTGGACAAGATAAAAAGATCAAACCGGAGTATAGTATTTTGGAGAAGAAGAAGCTCCACAATGTTGTTTATTTCCTGGAGGATTTCACAGATGATCACATTAGGATCATTTTGAGCAGAGTTCATGGTGAAAAGATGTACCTAGAAAGAATGCATGATATTACACCGCAAGCAAATCATGTCGTCACTGGTTTCTGCAATACAAGGGAAGTGCCAGCCCTAAGGATGGTAAGCAAGACTGAAATGTCCAAGCTCACCGGTTCAGTGAGCGACTCACGAGGTATGATTGTCAGTTCAATCAAGGACGATCTTGTCAAGTATGCTTGCATGGTGATAGGCTATCAAAATTTCTCTGCCAACAAACTTAACTCTATATCTGCTGTAGTGGTAAATGTTGCTTACCGAGTGATCAAGGAGGATGCATCATTTGACCTGTGCACCGATATGCAAAGGCAACTCCTGTTGAATCTTAAATTGATCAAACATGATAATGCATTGAGGTTCAAGTTTGGACAACTATTGGTTGGGTTGTTCTTTTACTTCCAAGGCTACTTTCTAGGAGTAGGTGATGTCCAGTGGTCTGCTGACCAACCGGTAACCAAGCAAATCAAGGAAAGTCTTCAAGTAGTTGGAACTGGTTACCCTGAAGTTCTGAACAAGTACTTTGATGAGTTCAGATGCAAAATGAGTCAGAGGATGAGAATATCAGGTGATATTGTCAAAAAATATGAAGATGATATTTGTTTCACCATTAAACTGGATCAATGCATAATGGAGGCTGTTGAGCCCAAACATGAGGAAGTGGAGCCTATGGGCTATGAGGTAATGAATGATATGTTGGAAGGATATGCCTCTACCCTTATTGCCTCACCGCTTGATCCAAATGCAAGGAGAACCGACACCTACCTAGAAAGGATACCACCGGTTGAGGAACCCTCAGCAAAGAAAGGAAAAGAACCTTCAATGAAGAAGGAAAAAGCATTGCCTTTAGCATCGGCACCGGCTACTGCAGCCAGTCCTAAAGTGACCAAGCAGTCACCGGCTAAAAAGAAACTAGAAGCGACACCTGCTAAAGTGTTTGAGAGAAAGAGGAAGACAAGGAATGCCTTACCAAACTCAGAAGAAACCATGTCTGAGGAAAAACCTAAGAAGATAGGACAAGAAAAGAAAAAGACAAAGAATGAACCGGCATCATCGGCACCGGTAAATATTGACATCTCCTCTTACAAACCTTTGACACATTGTCAAAGAACTATCAAAAACATTAGGAGAAAAGTGTTGAATGATTTGATTGATTGTTTTGATGACTTCAATGATGATGAAAAGGAAGCAATTAAAAAAGAAATCATTCAATATTTATGTGTTAATGACTGGTCGCCTTCAGAAATTAGATCTAAGACACCAGATTCTTTGTATAAGTCCTTAGACAATAAATGGCGCATTGCCATAGAGAAGGAACAAGAAATGAGAGAGAAAGTTTTTGCTAAACATTTTCCTGATGTATCAAATTCAGAACTGTTTGAAGTAATGAATAAATACAAAGGCCTCTTCTTCATGAGAAGAAGAAGACTCCTGTTACTAGAAGGAAAGGGTCAAGAAGTGCTCAAGAATACACACACCCTTGCTCTAGAAGATCTAAAGATGCATAGAGTGGTTGAAGCCAATAGGAAGGTTGAGCAAGAACTGGAAATAACTAAACTGAATGAAGTGTTTGATGATGAAGGAAATCTAGTTGTTGAACCTATTGACACTATTGATGTCGATGCTCTAGATGGAGAAGATGTTGCTCAGGGTACACCATCGGAAGCAACAGGGCAAGAGAAGTTGGTAGAATAGGAAGTCAAGCAAAAGGAAATAGAGGACGAAAAGGAGGAAGCAAAGAAGCAAGCAGAGGAGAAGAAGAATGAAGAGGAGAAGAAGAAGAAAGATGAAGAGGAGAAGAAGAAGAAGGATGAAGCGGAGAAGAAGAAAAAGGAAGAGGACAAGAAGAAGAAAGAAAAAGATGAGGAGAAACAGAAATAGGAAGAAAAGAGAAAAGAAGAAGAGAAGAAAAGAAAAGAAGAGGAAGAAGAGAAAAAGAAACAAGAAGATGCAAGGAAGAAGAAAGAGGAAGAGGATGAGAAGAAGAGAAAGGAAGAGGAGAAGCGAAAGGAAGCAGAAAAGAAGGAAGAGGAAGATAAGGCAGAGGAGAAGAGGAAGGAAGCAAAAAAGAAGAAGGTAGAGGAGGATAAGGAAGAGGAAAAGAGAAAAGAAGCATAGAAGAAGAAGGCAGAGGAGAACAAGGAAGCTGAAGCGGCAAAGAGCATGCAGATGGAGACACCTAAGGCAACCGGTAGTCAAGCCAAACCGGCTAACCTCACCAGTCCCAATGACCTCTAGTCTGCAAGTGAAATGAAGCTACTACAGAGCATCAAGGTTGCTCAACAAACACCTTGAGGTGTTAAGGAGGAAGAAGGAGGAAGATGTGATCCAAGCTGTGGTGGACACTCTTATCAATTTGTTACCCGATACAAACCTCCCTAGTATCGACTCATCATTGGCCCAATTGAAGCTCCTATGCATAATAGTGGATGATCAAGTGTAGAGCTTAGAAGAGGTAGCAGAGGAAAATACTAAGAAAGAGCATCAAAAGGCTCTTAGCATTGCCTTGGTGAAGAATCTTAACGAGCTCCGGTCTGAACTGAAAAAAGAACAGAAGGATATAAGGAATGCTCTGGATGAGGGGAATCTTCTACTCAGCAAGATTTGCGAACCCCATTTGTTCTGTGACGATGTGCTTACACAGAAGAAAAAGCTTCAGTCTGATTTGCAGTTATATATGAGTACCTTCAAGCTACCATACGACTCTTTTACAACTTATGGGCAAACCGTTCACCGGTTTCACATCTAGTTTGCCAAATTAGAGTTGGAAATAAGCAACTGGACTCAAGATTTGTATGAAATACAACTGGTTCTACTCCCACATCTGCAAATACTTCAAAAGTGCTATCTTAATTTGGATGCCTTAATGAAAACATAGGAGATGAGCACAATAGATGCCATGGAAGAACAGATCTCCCAGATGCAGACAGAGAAAGAAGTGGCAACCTCCCTACTTGAGTCCTGGTCCTTATCTATGAAACAATTTTTATAGGACTTCAAATTTGTTTTTGACAAGTTTTATTCCTTATTGTCATAAACTATTATTCTTTTAATCCTAATGACACAGGTGTTAATCTATAATATTTTGTTGTCATTGTTGGCAAAGGGGGAGAAGTATAAATTTTGAATGTTTTGATGTATACTTTCATGTTATTTCTGTTAAGAAGTAGTATACATTGTATTTTCTGCAAAAGGGATAGTGTATATGCTTACGGAGAGTAATTTTGATTCTGGCATATTTTTGTTGTAAAACACTTAGATGTCAAAATTTTCTAAGTGTTGCCATCAATGCCAAAGGGGGAGATTGTTGGCATTTTTGATGATTATGTTGTGATTGTCATTGATGGACACATACTTGCATTGAGATCATTTTTGTATGTATGAGTTATGCTCAATCGACAATTGTTCCAACCGGTATGATGCATTATAGTTCTTAGACTATTAGTGTTTTGCAGAAAGTAATTACCGATCTGAAGTGGTATGTTGACCCCAAGTGGTTTGAGGATCTCAAGCGGCATGAAGGATCAAAGCGGCAAAACACATATTTCCTAGTCTTCATTTTGTCAAACCGACAACCGGCATTTTTGCTTGAACCGACCATATTTTGTATGAACCGGTAATACTCTGTGATGAGTTACCAACTAGTATTTTGTGATGAGTTTCCATCCACCGATTGTTCGACGGTGCCGACACTTTAACGGTGCTTTTTGTGTCATGTTACTAGATACGTCTAGATGCATTGAACCTAGGAAATTGTAATGTAATCCTATTGGACCGACATGAAATCATATTCCTTTATAAGGACATCATGTCTAGGGTTTTAGGTTGTTGTTGTTGTTGTAGTTGATGTTGTTGCTAGGGTTTCAGGAATGAGCTATCAAGGATCTAACCAAGCAATTTGTGCTATTTGCTAGATCACTCACTTGTTGATTACTCACATCTTCGACAAGTCTGTAGCCCTTAATCGGGTAGGCCCAAAAGCCTTTTGTAAATCCTCTAACAAGGTGGTTCACATTTGTGGATCTAAAATCCTCTAGCAAGGTAGTCTTTAATCAGACTTATCTCCTAACAGAGATTGAGATTCCTAATAGGATCTATTCTGGTAAAGAACATTGTAAGACCTTAACTGGTTTGGTTCCTATTTTGTAGATAGTTACTTGTGAGTTCCATCTCATCGTGGTTTTTCCCATTTGGGTTTCCACTTCAAATATCTTGTGTTATGGTGGTATTTCTTTTGTGGGTGAATGTCTTATTTTCATTTTGGTTTGCATGTGTGTTAATTGGTTTGTCTGTCAAACTGTTTTACCGGTTTATCACTAGACTATTTAAGTGTTTGAGTATAGTGTTTTTCAGTATACTAATTCACCCCCCCTTTTAGTATTTGTCAGGATATTTTTCTTTCGCCGACATAAAATATTTTTTCAATTACCTGACCAATAAGACAGTTGCAAAACATGGTGATAAAAGGATTCCCGTTGTAAGTAGGGTTTCAATGAGCCGATGGAGGTTTACATTGACATAAACATGTGAGGTAGATCCTTTCAGTGAAAGTGTAGAGATCGATGTAGCCACAAAGCTCCTTAACGATGAGGGTAGTTTCATCGAAACTAAGGAGACATCGATGAAACATAACATTTCAAGGGAAGTTAAAGTTAAGCCACCAAAGTTCATGATTCCATCGAAAAAGGGTGCGGCCATAAATTCCTTAGTTAGAAAATCCCACAAAATTTACTCATTTCTAAGTCCCTCACAGGAAAAGAGAAACAAGATTTCATCAAATTCCTTATAGAGGTAAAAATCCATTTTGCATGGTTCTATGCTGATATACCAGGATTGGATCCTGCCTTGGTGGTTCACAATCTTGTTGTCTGCCCAGATGGAAAACCTGTAAAACAAAAATTGCACAAAATGCACCCGCATATTGCTCTCCTGGTCAAGGTAGAACTCCAAAAGATGTTAGATGCAGAATTCATCAAACCCATAGACTATGCTGAATGAGTCTCCAACATTGTACCTGTCAGCAAACCTGTCGAGGGCATCTGCATCTACATAGATTTCTGAGATCTAAATAAAGCTTGTCGTAAAGATGATTTCTTGCTCCCCAATATAGATATTAGTGTAGACCTTACAACAGGACATGAGATGTTGTCGCTTATGGATGGATTTTTTGGATACAACCAAATCAGGATTGCAGATGAGGATCAGCATAAAACTACATTCACAACACCATGGGGTACCTTTTGTTATCAATTCATGCCTTTTGGTCTAAAAAATGCAGGAGCTACATATCAACATGCCATGACAATAATTTTTCATGATCTCTTACACAAAATTATGGAGGACTATGTGGATGATCTGCTAGGCAAATCTAAGACAAGGCAAGAACACATCCCCATTCTAAAGCAGATCTTTGAAAGATTAGAAAAATACAAACTACGCCTGAATCCCAAAAAGTGTGTGTTTGGAGTCAAATCGAGAAAATTATTAGGATTCATTGTTTCCTGCAGAGGCATCGAGGTCAATCCTGCAAAACTAAAGGCTATCATGGAAATGCCTCCACCAAAAACTCTCAGACAACTATGCAGTCTCTAGGGGAAACTCCAATCTGTTAGACACTTTATTTCACAACTAGTAGATAAGTGCCAACCATTTGCACACCTCTTGCGTAAGGACATGAAATTCAAATGGGACTTATTATGCAAAAAGGCCTTTGAGAAACTAAAATAATATCTAGCATCACCTCCAGTGTTGATGCCTCCTACTCCTGGAAAACCCCTTATTTTGTATATATGTGCTACTACAATGGCATTGGGGGCATTATTGGCACAGACAGATGACCAAGGGAAGGAGTATGCCATTTACTACATCAGTCGAACACTGGTAGGGTATGAACTCAATTATACCCCCATTGAAAGAGCATGCTTGGGATTGGTGTTTAACACACAGAAACTCCAACACTATATGCTGAACAACAAAACAAAACTAATTGCTAAAATTGATCCACTTAAATATCTCTTGTCAAAAGCTGCTCTCACCAGCAGAACCGCTAAATGGGTCATGCTCTTAAGCAAGTTCTACATTGAATATGTGGATAGAAAGGCAATCAAGGGACAAGTCATTGCAGACTAGTTGGCTAAAGCTCCACTTCTAGGTGACCATCCTCTTCTTACAGAATTACCAAATGAGTTCATTATGACTATTACCACATCCTCCACATGGCTATTGTACTTTGATGGCTCCTGCACCCAAAATGGATCAGGGGCAAGAATATTATTGGTCACTCCTCAAGGAGATGGCATCCCAAAATCATACAAGATAGCCTTTGCATGTACCAACAACATAGCAGAATACGAGGCACTCATCATAGGTTTGCACCTGACTATTGACTGGAAAATAAAGGAGTTACAAGTCTATGGCGATTCCCAGCTCGTCATAAAACAAGTCAATGATGAGTACCAAACAAAAGATGATAAACTCCTTCCCTATTGTACCATGGTTGAAGATCTTAAGCAACATTTAATGACAATCAAGTTCGATCAAATCCCACGAACAAATAACAGGGCTGCAAATGCAATGGCCACCATTGGCTCCCTCCTTCAAATGCTAGCACACAGTCAGAAGTGTGAGTTCTTGGTTGAGAAATTATTTATACCGGCATATGACCTACCAGAGTCTAAAATGGTGTGTGTTTTCATTGGTCCTGAGTCCCCTTGGTACCAAGAAACCTTCACTTTCCTCAAAGACAACACCATTCCCCCACATCTCACTAAAACCCAACAACAAACCTTCATCCACCGATGTGCTCGTTACACCACCCTTGAAGACACCCTATTCAGAAGGCATTTTGATGGTTCCCTCCTAAGGTGTTTAGATAAACAAGAGGCAGAATGGGTATTACATGAAGTACATGAGGGTATATGTGGGGCACACTCAAGTGGACTCACATTGGCTAAATTTTTTTTGAGAACAGGATACTATTGGCCTAAAATGGAAGTAGATGCATATAACTATGTGAAGAAATGCATCCCTTTCCAGCAACATGGCAACAAGATTCATGCACCATCACAAGAATTGCAGCCATTTATTACACCATGGCCCTTCTCACAGTGGGGGCTTGATCTCATTGGGAAAATTCACCCCCTGTCTTCCAATGGACATAAATTCATTATCCCACCACCGAGTATTTCACCAAGTGGGTAGAGGCTATCCCTCTTACTTTTACCACTAGAAAGCAAATATCCAAATTCATCCTGAACTACCAAATATGCCGATATGACATCCCAAAAGTTATCATCACAGATAATGGCAGATAATTTAAAAACCAAGATGTCAAAGAACTCTGCCAAAAATTCAACATCCAACATCACTTTTCCACCACATATTACCCCCAAGGCAATGGCCAAGCTGAGGCTTCTTATAAAAACCTAATCAAAATCCTCAAAAAGACAGTCAATGAAGCTAGCCGTGATTGGAACCTCCAACTCCATCCTTCTTTGTGGGCCTACCGCACCTCCATCCACACCCCCACAGGTGCCACTCCTTATTCCCTGGTCTTTGTCTCTGAAGCCATCCTTCCCCTTGAGATCAAGATCCCCTCTCTAAGGGTATCGCTGCAAAATATCCTACCAGAGGAGGAATACAGAATCACCTGTTTACAAGAGATAGAATTATTAGATGAAAGGCACCTCAAGGCCTTGAATCATCTTCAGGTATATCAAAACCATCTGCGCATGAGTTATCACAAAAAAGTTAGAACCCAAGAATTCCGAATTGGTGATCTTGTCCTCATGGAGAATCGGAAAAATCTACAAGAAAGAGAAAAGAAAGGCAAGTTCGAGCCTAATTGTCTTGGACCATATGTAATCTTAGTAAAATATGGATCAGGAGCTTATCAGTTGGCTACTCCTGAAGTCGATCCTTTGGATGATCCAATGAATATCATGCACCTCAAAAGATTTTATGCCTAGTCCTCAGAAAGTCTTAAATTGTCAAAAAATATAAATAAATAAATAAATCAAGAAAAATACAAAAAAAAAAAGATACTGAAAAAAGCGTCACTTTGGTGAAAACCTGGCAAACAGGCGCCATGTGACACAAATTTTTTTTTAAAAAAATCAGAAAAAGAAAGAAAAAATAATGCATCCACCAGTGAAAACCACTTTGTGGTGCTATGGACACGTACCTTGGTGAAAACCTCCATGTAGGTGCCAAGGTAAATAACCGGATCCACTGTCTATTAGGTCGACACTACAAATAACCCTCCATCCAGTCCACCCATTCCCAACATTCCTTCTCTTTCGCTTCCCAATAAAACACACGTATGATGATGTGTCTTCACCTGAGTCATGAACAAGGAATGTCCCATTAAATTAAGCTTTTATGCCTCTGTGTGAAATTCAAGAAGTCTTGAGAATAGTCCTAAGTCCACAAGTCAATCTTCAAAACCATAGGATCACTTGCCTAATCCAAAAGTCTACTTTGTCTTAGGGATAAATCCTTCCCTCGCCTGGCAACCTAATCCTCCATCATAATCCTACTCTTGGCAAGAGGTATCAAGATTGGTCATGAGAAGTGACTTGTTAGATTTTGTTGGATCTTTTCATTTAGACTCGCATCTTTTGCCCTATGACTACAACTATCTATAACTGCCTAGATTTGCCATATCCAGGTATGTTACAATAGGCGCATACTGGGGCATATTTTCATAGAATGGTATGTTTTGGATCTCTCTTAGATAAACCAACAACCTGGTATTAGTGTTTGTCAACACTTACCTCCTCGTGTACAAGAGTTATCGGTGTGTTTGAGGGTCTCCTTGCATGTACCCACAACTTTGTATTAGTGTTTCTTAACACTTGTATAGTGTATGTAAGAAATTCCCATTTGTCTAAAAGTCAGACCATGCCCTAGGTTTCTCATGGCATCTTGATTTCTATAATCAGTGGTACAAGTCACCCAAGGCAATATCAAACTTGATGAATACTAAGAGGGGGGGTGAATTAGTATGTCAAAAATCAATGTACTTAAACACTTTACTAGACTAACAGTAAACAGGTAAGACAGTTTAATAGACAAACCGGTTAGCACATATGCAAAACAAATAGAAAATAATGCATTCACCCACATAAGCACAAACACCATAAAACAAGAGATTTTGATGTGGAAACCCAAATGAGAAAAACCATGGTGAGATGGAACTCACAAGTAACTATCTGCAAAATAGGAACCAGAACGGTTAAGGTCAGACTAGTTAAGGTCATACAATGTTCTTTACCAGAACAGATCTTGTTAGGAATCTCAATCTCTGTAAGGAGATAAGTCCGATTAAAGACTACCTTGCTAGAGGATTTTAGATCCACAAATGTGAACCACCTTGTTAGAGGATTTACAAAAGGCTTTTGGGCCTACCCGATTAAGGGCTTTAGACTTGTCGAAGATGTGAGTAATCAACAAGTGAGTGATCTAGCAAATAGCACAGATTGCTTGGTTAGATCCTTGATAGCTTGTTCCTAATGCATTCCAGCATTAGTTTAGTCTTCAACAGATTCACACTATCTCTAACTCATCAACCACCTTGAACCCTAGCAACAACATAAAACCCTAGACATGATGTCCTTATAAAGGAATCTGATTTCATGTCAGTTCAATAGGATTACAATACAATTTCCTAGGTTCAATGCATCTAGACATATTCTATAACATGACACAAAAAGCACCGTTAAAGTGTCGGCATCGTCAAACAATCGTTGGATGGTAACTCATCATAAAATGTTGGTTGGTAACTCATCACAGAGTATTACCGGTTCATACAAAATACCAGTTTAAGCAAAATACCGGTTGTCGGTTTGACAAAATGAAGATTGGGAAATATGTGTTATGCCACATTGATCCTTTGTACCACTTGAGATCCTCGAACCACTTGGGGTCAACATACCACTTCAGATCGGTAAACACTTTCTGCAAAACACCGATAGTCTAAAGACTATAATACATCATACCAGTTGGGAGCAATTGCCGGTTGAGCATAACTCATACATATAAAAGTGATCTCAATGCAAGTGTGTGTCCATCAATGAAAATCACAACATAATCATCAAAAATGCCAACAATCTTCCCCTTTGGCATTGATGGAAACTCTTAGGAAAATTTTGACATCTAAGTGTTTTACAAATAAAATATGCCATAATCGAAATCACTCCCCCTAAGCATATACACTATCCCTTTTGCAGAAAATAGAATGTATACTACTTCTTAACATGAAAGTATACATCAAAACATTCAAAATGAATATACTTCTCCCCCTTTGCCAACAATGACAACAAAAATAATATTGCAGACCAACCCCTGTTTCATTAGTTTTAAAAGAATAAGTATTTATGACAGTAAAGAGTAAAACTTGTCAAAACCTAATTTGAAGTCCTGCAAAAATTGTTTCATAGATAAGGACCAGGACTCAAGTAGGCAGGTAGCCACTTCTTTCTCTGTCTGCATCTGGGAGACCTATTCTTCCATGGCATCTATTGTGATCATCTCTTGAGTCACCATTAAGGCATCCAGATTGAGATAACATTTCTAAAGTATTTGCAGGTGTAGGAGTAGAACTAGTTGTAGTTCCTACAAATCTCGAGTCTGGTTGCTGATTTCCAACTCTAATTTGGCAAACTAGATATGAAACTGGTGAACGGTTTGCCCATAAGCTATAAAAGAGTCATATGGTGGCTTGAAGGTGCTCATGTATAAGTGCAAGTCAGTTTGTAGCTTTTGGTTCTGTACAAGCACATCATCACAGAAGAGATGGGGTTGACAAATCTTACTCAGTAGTAGATTCCCCTCATCTAGAGCATTCCTTATGTCTTTTTGAGCTTTTTGCAAATCAGACCAGAGCTCATTAAGCTTCTTCACTAGGGCAATGTTGAGAGCCTTTTGATGCTCTTTCTTGGCATTTGCCTCTGCTAGCCCTTCTAGGCTCTGCACCTGATCATCCGCTATGGTGCATAGGAGCTTCAATTATGCCAGTGATGAATCAGTATTAGGGAGGTTTGTGCTGGGTAACAAACCGGTAAGAGTGTCCATCGCAGCTTGGATCACATCTTGCTCCTTCTTCCTCCTTATTGCTTCAAGGAATTCTTGAGCAACCTTAATGCTCTGTAGTAGCTCCATTTTTGTTTGCAGATTGGAGGTCTATAGGACTGGTGAGGTCAACCGGTTTGGCTTGACTATCGGTGGCCTTTGGAGTCTCCATCTGAGTGTTTTTTGCCGCTTCTTCTTTCTCTGTAGCTCTTAACTTTTCCTCTTCTGTCTTTTTCTTTTCCTCTTCTTCTATTTTCCTTTTCTCTTCTTTCCTCTGCTTCTCTTCTTCATCGTCCTTTTTCTTCTGCTCCTCTTCCTGCTGCTTCTTCTCCTCTTCCTTTTTCTTTTCTTCATCTTTCCACTTCTTTTCTTCTTCATTCTTCTTCTTCTCCTCTTCCTTCTTCCCCTTCTCCTCTTCATCCTTCTTCTTTTCCTCTTTCTTCTTTCTCTTCTCCTCTTCATCCTTCTTCTTTTCCTCTTCCTTCTTTCTCTTCTCCTCTTCATCCTTCTTCTTCGCTTCCTTTCTCTTCTCCTCTTCTTTGTCCTCCTATGATTTCTTCTGCTTATCTACCTATTCTACCTACTTCTCCTATCCTGTTGCTTCTGATGGTGTAACTTGAGCAACATCCTCTACATCAAGAGCATTGACATCAATAGTGTCTGTAGGTTCAGTAATCGGGTTTCCTTCATTATCAAACACTTCATCTGGTTTTGTTATTGTCATTTCTTGCTCAACCTTCCTGTTGGCTTTAGCCACTTGATGCATCTTAAGAGCTTCTTGAGTAAGAGTATGTGCATTCTTGATCACTTCTTGACCCTTTCCTTCTAGTAACATGAGTCTTCTTCTTCTCATGAAGAAGAGGCCTTTGTATTTATTCATAACTTCGAAAATTTCTGAGGAAAATGTTGAGCAAATATTTTCTCCCTCATTTCCTATTCCTTTTCTATGGCAATGCGTCATTTATTGTCTAAAGAATTATACAAAGAATCCGGTGTCTCAGATCTAATTTCTGAAGGTGACCAGTCATTAACACACAAATACTTAATGATTTCCTGTTCAACTACTTCCTTTTCATCATCATTGAAATCATCAAAACAATCAATTAAATCATTCAGCACTTTTCTCCTAATGTTCTTTATAGTTATTTGACAACGTGTCAAAGGTTTGTAGGGAGAAATGTCAATATTTATCGATGTAGATGATGTCGGTTCATTCTTTGTCTTTTTCTTTGTTTGCCTAGTCTTCTTCTTAGGTGGTTCTTCTAACATTTTCTTCTGAGTTAGGTGTTATTTCTTTTTGTCTTCCGCTTCCTCTCGAAGACTTTTGTAGGTGTCGCTTCTGGTTTCTTCTTAACTGGTGACCGCTTGGTCACTTTGGGACTAGCTGCAGTAACCGGTGCCTATGTTGAAGGCACTGCCTTTCCTTTCTTTTTAGAGGGTTCTATAACTGGTGCAACCCTTTCCAAATAGGTGTCAGTTCTCTTTGCCTTAGGATCAAGGGGTGAGGTGATTAGGGTAGAAGCATACCCGTCCAACATATCATACATCACCTCATAGCCCATAGGCTCCACTTCTTCTTGTCTAGGCTCAACGAACTCCATTATGCATTCATCCACATTGATGATAAAGCAGATATCCTCTTCATATTTTTTGACAATGTCACTAGATATCCTTATCCTTTGGCTCATCTTGCACTTGAACTCATCAAAGTACTTGTTCAGAACTTCAGGGTAACCGGTTCCAACTGCTTGCAAGCTCTCTTTGATCTTCTTGGTAACCGGTTGGTCAGCAGACCACTGAATATCTCCAACTCCTAGGAAATAACCTTGGAAGTAGAAGAATAACCCTACTAGTAGTTCTCCAAACTTGAATCTCAGTGCATTGTCCTGTTTGATTGACTTAAGATTCAACATAACTTGTCTTTGCATATAGGTGCATAGATCAAACGATGCATCCTCCTTGATCATCCTGTAAGCGGCATTTACCACTGTAGCAGAGACAAAATTAATTTTGTTGGCAGAGAATGTCCGGTAGCCTATCACCATGCAGGCATACTTGACCAAATCATCCTTGATTGAGTTGATGGTCATGCCACATGAGTCGCTCACTGAATCGATGAGCTTGGACATTTCAGTCTTGCTGACCTTCCTTAGGGTTGGCACTTCCCCTATATTGCAGAAACTAGTGACAACATGAATCACTTCCGGTGTGATATCATGTGTTCTCTCAAGATACATCTTGTCACCATGAACTCTGCTCAGAATTATTCGAATGTGTTCATCTGTGAAATCCTCTAGGAAGTAAACTGCATTGTGAATTTTCTTCTTCTCCAAAATGCTATACTCCGGTTTGATCTTTTTATCTTTCCCATGAAATAGACCTAGTTGAGAATGGATCACAAGAGACCCTAGGTCTTTGATTTTGCAGTATATGTAATCAGAAATCCCTTCTTCTACTATAACACCAGTTGGTACTTGAGACAAGGCATTATATTTCAACTTTCATTGTATGAAGTCCATAGAATCAACAGTTGCACTAGAACTATCATGAGATGCGAAAGCCATGATAAAATAGAAAACTCGAGAAATACCTTTCAGAAATCAAGAATTTAGGGCTTGCAAATTCCACTTCACCTCACACTTCGTCGGTTGCTGAATCACCACTTTGAGTTCTTCTCTTGACCATTTGATATTTTCTTCTGAATCTTCTTCAGGGTTTCAAAATTTCTTTGAATCGCAACACAAATCACTTTTTCTTCACTCTGCACTTGAAAAACTTCTTCGCTCAAAAAATGATAGTGAGAAATGATTTGAAAATTCCTTTTAAACATATTCCTCACCTACTGTAATAAATGCTCCACCATTAGGGCGTAAACCCTAATTTTCTTGTTACCATTTCCGGTCTTCTGCCAAATGATAGGTATCACATACCGGTTAAGGTCTTTTACTGATATAAACCGGGGGTTCGAAACATTTCACCGTTTGCTCCCCCTAAGCTTTTGTGATTCTTAGTTTGCCGGTTCCGTGATTTCCACACTAGGTGCAGAAATCGGTTCTTCTTGCAACACCGTTGGTTTCTTCTCTCAGGTTTTGTTCATATCCGCTTGAACAGTGTCAATATCAATCTTTCCTTCTGGAGTGAACGGTATGTCATCTGATATGTTCTTTCTTGTTCTATAGAATCTCGCAATATGACCCAGTTTGTTGCAATGATAGCAGACCATTCCAGGTGCTCTCCAAGGTCCATTATTCATGTTACCATTCTTCCTCATGCATGTTACAGTAGTGTGACCATGACCATGATAGATCAAATAGTTTTCTCTCCATTTGGTTGCTGCTTGATAGCCACCGCTTCCTGACTGATGATTAAAGGCATTAAACTGGTTATGATTCTGGTACACAAAAGGTTCCAAACCAACTCCTTAAGTCCTTTGAGGATATCTTCCAGTGTTGTTCATAATAGATCTACATTCAGATGCTCTATGCCCAAACTTGTAGCATGCATAACAATTACCATTAAATCTATAGGATCTAGGCTTATCATTTAGAAAATAAGGAAAATTATTATAAGCCTTACTCCTACATACATTAGCAGTATATCCTTCTTTAAGACAGTTAAAGCAAACAGGTTTGAACTTTTGCTTACCTTTACCTTTGAATGTCAGTTGCCTCTTTGATGCTTCAGTATTTGCACCAGAGGTCTCACCTTGCTCATGACTAGAGTAACCAAGTCCATCAGTATTCTTGACAAGTTTGGCTAATTCAAGCTTTTTCTCTAGCTTAACAGTACTCTTGTTGAACTTAGCAAGTATTTCCTTTGACTCAGAGAGTTCTTTGGAAATAGCAGCATTTGTTTCCATCAGGTTTGCATTCTCAGAGATGGTCATGTTCAGTTCTCCTTTCATGTCTTCCTTTTCCACTTTGCTCGCATGGAGTTGAGCAGTTAGGGCACTAATCTCTTGCTTCAACTTGGAGATTTCATGATCTTTATCTTTTACCAGATCTTCAGCTTTCCTCCGGTTCTCAAGCTCTTGGCACATTCGGATAGTCAGTCCTTCCAACTCCTTTCTCAGGATGGAATTGGATTCATTCATCTTTTCTACTTCTTGGATTAGGGCTTCCATGTCCACTTCATTAGAAGAACTATTTTCAGATACCTCCATCAGTTTTTCAGCATGTTCTCTCCTTTTTGCTTGAGAGGCCTTATATTTAACCATAAGATCATCATAGGATTTCTCAGACTGAGTGAACCAATGAGTAAGTTCCCTCATTGTGTATTCCCCCATATCTCTTTCCAAGTGGTTAGACTTATAGAAAGGTAGGCTCTGATACCAATTGATGAATACTAAGAGGGGGGGTGAACTAGTATGCCAAAAATCAATGTACTTAAACACTTTACTAGACTAACAGTAAACCGGTAAAACAGTTTAACAGACAAATCGGTTAGCACATATGCAAACCAAATAGCAAATAATGCATTCACCCACAAAAGCACAAAAACCATAACACAAGAGATTTTGACGTGGAAACCCAAATGGGAAAAACCACGGTGAGATGGATGGAACTCACAAGTAACTATCTATAGAATAGGAACCAGACTGGTTAAGGTCAGAACGGTTAAGGTCATACAATGTTCTTTACTAGAACAGATCCTATTAGGAATCTCAATCTCTATTAGGAGATAAGTCTAATTAAAGACTACCTTGCTAGAGGATTTTAGATCCATAGATGTGAACCACCTTGTTAGAGGATTTACAAAAGGCTTTTGGGCCTACCCGGTTAAGGGCTTCAGACTTGTCGAAGATGTGAGTAATCAACAAGTGAGTGATCTAGAAAATAGCATAGATTGCTTGGTTAGGTCCTTGATATCTCATTCCTAATGCATTCTAGCATTACTTCAATCTTCAACACATTCACACTATCTCTAACTCATCAACCACCTTGAACCCTAGCAACAACATCAAACCCTAGACATGATGTCCTTATAAAGGAATCTGATTTCATGTTGGTCCAATAGGATTACAATACAATTTCCTAGGCTCAATGCATCTAGACATATTCTGTAACACGACACAAAAAGCATCGTTAAAGTGTCGGCACCATCAAACAATCGGTGGATGGTAACTCATCACAGAGTATTACTGGTTTATACAAAATACCGGTTTAAGCAAAATACCAATTGTTGGTTTGACAAAATGAAGATTGAGAAATATGTGTTATGTTGCTTTGATCCTTCGTACTGCTTGAGATCCTCGAACCGCTTGGGGTCAACATACCGCTTCAGATCGGTAAACATTTTCTGCAAAACACTGATAGTCTAAAGACTATAATACATCATACCGGTTGGGAACAATTGCTAGTTGGGCATAACTCATACATATAAAAGTGATCTCAATGCAAGTGTGTGTCCATCAATGACAATCACAACATAATCATAAAAAATGCCAACAAAACTAGGTTGGCTCTCCACATTTGTTGTGCACAAAATCTCACTATCATTCCATAAAATCCTAAACTCAATAATCCCACAGAGTCCTCAATTTCCCCCATTTCCCATTTATCCTATATTCTTCTATCTAAGATCATTGTGTTATTATTGGCATATTCCCTCTTTGTATTATTCATTCACATCGTATAGATTGCACTACTTATTTCATTTAGATTGCATCATAAATCATTTTCACATCTACAAATCCATCACACATTTGCATTTACATATAAAGCATAAAATCACTCATCCTGCATCCAAAAACATGTCAGCAATACATCATAAACATACATGTATAAGCATCCACTTTGCATCACAAATAGGTCAGCATAACACATCCATAATTGCATCCATATATGACATCATAAGAAAAACAAAAAAAATCCATCACAATAAACGCTACACATCATCTATCACCAATCAAATCATGTATTTATATATATAAAGAGGAAAATATGTTTGTCATGATACAATGATCACCCCAAAGGGTCAAAATATAATACACAAGCAAAAAAAGGAGCTATCTCTCCCCTCATGTCTCTCCACCCCCCTCTGTTGTACCTCCCCCCTGATCCTCCTGCTCCCCCTACTAGTGGCCAAAAACCCACTGATCCCCCTGTCTGTTGACTCTGAGTCAGCCGCTGACTATGGGTCCTATGAGATCGCACACTCTCAGTGTACGAGGCTACTCATTGTCCTATAGGCACTACTCCATGATATATCCCCCTATAATACTATGCCTCTCGGGCTGAGCTCTCCGCCCTCTCCCGTTGCTGCATACTATTAGAAAATATCTGTGCCAATCCTACAGGAACCAATGCCTGGCGGGCTGCATCCCTCTCCCCCCACAGTCGTCTCGCATCCGCCTCCACCCTCTACACTCTAGCCTATAACCCCTCTAACTTGACATCCTACCGACGAAGAGAATCCTAAAGCCCCGAAATGGTTGTACCTGTCTGGGCCTCCTCCAACATCCTCTCCGCCTCCTCCCCCTCTACCCTCAAGGCATCCACCTCTGTCCTGGTAGTATAGAGACTCTTTGTCATATTGGCTATCTCCTGTGTCAACCGCTCCACCTCTACCCCCATGCTCTCCCTCTGAGCCCTCTCTACCTATAGCTCATCCTCCATTGAATGAAGCCTCGCTCTATAAGTATCCCACTCCTGCTAGACACGATTAAAATCAGCCTGCGACACCCCTCCCCTCTCCTCTACCTGTGTCTCAAAGACATCCATAGGTACAGCCTCCCCTCCCTCACCAAGTACAACCTCCTCTCTCTCGCCAACTATGACATCTGCAACCTCTCCCACTGGGGCATTCTCTCCATCTGCATCCTCCTCTGGATCCCTCCTCCACATAACCCAAACTCTCCTCTGCTGTTTGCCCACACCACACCCTGCACGAACCACAACTCTCTCTTCTGGGCCATCATCCTCCCCACCCACCACCTAGTCAACCCCTGGCTGCAACTCCTGATCATCCAAAACTCCAAGAATGGTAAGCCGCACTAGCAAGTGCCCCTCCCACCAACTCTTGTAACCACCTATCATGCCTGGATCCTCGCCTGCCCCCATCCACTCATCCCAGACTATGTGAAATGTTGTCTGGAAGCTTGTCCAACCCTCCAAGGGACTCGTTGTAGGCCCCCAATACCTCACCTCCCATGTAATCCAAGGTTAAACTAGAATATCCCCCACTATATCCTATACCTGCACAAGCTGTCAGGCCACCCTGAATGGAGCATAGTACTCCATGATGTACACAGATCTTCCAAAAATCCACATATCGACTCCCACCCAATGAAGCTGCTAGTCATCCCTCCACTACTCACATCCCAAAAATGGTCTCCATGTGAACTGCGCTAGCTCACCTAGGATCCTCCTCCAAAAGCACATGGACGTTGTTTGTATGTAGTGCATCAGTCCCCTGTACCTATCCACAAATGGCTATTGTGGCCGCCTATCCTGAACCCCCAATGGTCAAGTCACTGCAATGTACTCCCATGCCCAGATGTGTAATAGTGTCACCCCCGCGAATAAACTGGCATACTCTTTGTAGGTCATCGGGTGCATATCATGATAAAGTTGGGCTAGCATTGTTGAGACCCACACATACTGGATGCCATCATGAACCATGAAATAAATGCATCTGCTCCACCTCAGCGGAAATCCATGTCCGCCCAAATCCGGTATGATCCACCCACTCAGGAAGCCGCAAATCACCAAAACCAATCGAGGAATCTGTCGAACACCCATCGCTCAGCCCAGGTGCATCCTACTCCTATCTAGCATCGGTGGTGTCTCATACTCGCACACCTCCCTCAGATAAAAATCAGCTGCATCCAACTGATACTCAGGGATCATGCCATGAACAAGGATCTTCAAGATTCTCCACACATCTAGCAAGGTCACTATCGCCTCTCCATTCGGCAAATGAAAGGTGTTATACCGACTATCCCACCTCTCCACCAATGCTGTCATCATGGCAGTATGTGCCTATATCCTCGACCACCTTCCTACATAATGCAATCCCAGGGCATCTAGAACCTCCAGCTCATCGCGGCCTAGCTCATGATACAAGCTCATCGTTGCAGGCCAATGCTCTCTCGAGGCCAGTGGTCCCCTCTCCGCCTACATCCATTAGACCAAATCATTACTTTCATGTCTCAAAACTCCCTCCCAACCTCCGGAACCAACCATACCCTTCCTCCTATTCCAAAATTGTAAGCCAAAATTGCATTTCCACCCATCCCAGGCGCTCGCACCAACAGAGAACCCCCTCCCCTCTTTTGACCCCCTCCTGGGCCCGTTAACACGTCTGCCCGTGCTTCAGCGTGAGCGCCCTCATAATTCCTTGGATGCCTATGCCGAAGTGCAAGTGCCCGCATCAAAGCGTGACCGATCACACTAAAGCACGACCAATCAAACTGAAGCGCGAGCAGCCACATTGATCCCCCAATTTCCCTCCTATAACCACCTATTCTAACCAACCCTATGCTAGCGCTAGTGCTGATCACTAGTGCTCGTGCTAGTTTAGGGGCGTGCTTGCTAAAACAGAGATCAGTGCGAGCACCTCGCTTAATCTTGACCCCTATTTCTAGCCCTAAAAATTACCTAAAATCAAAAATTTCAAAAGGGGGATGGTCCTACTTACCAGTGGTCCATAGCTCGTCAGTCGATTGAATCGTCAGATCCTCTTGGCTTGATGCTCACGAACTGGAATGCGGTCCATCTCTCCTTCTCTTCTTCTTCACTTTGAGTGGCTCCAAGGCTTGTGTGTAACAATGACCCCTCATTGGGCCCGTTGTGGCTTATATGGGCCCCTGTGAGGGCCCATTTTTCTCTATGGTTTCGCATCTGCTTTTCTTCTTTCCAAATTCTTCACGACTGCTTCATATTTCTTCCTCACTTATCTCTTCCACCCAAATTTCTTCTTCCTCTATTTTCGAGAATTTTTCATCTTTCTTTCCGAAAAAATTCTCGAGGGGGCATACACCTCCCATGCTTTACGCTGAGGCATCCTTTTCTTCTTCTATCTTCTACACATCGCCAAATTTGCCGCTACGTAAAAGAGGGGCAAAATGTAGACACTTAAAAATAATTATTTTAATTATTTTTAATTCCTCACATAATTAATTAATTAATTATGCTAATTCATATTCTCCTCAATATTAATTAATTATAATTAATATTGTCACTATAGTATGTGATTGATTGATTTAATAAATCAATCCCTTTCTTTATTCTTCTAAAAATTAAATCCACACAAATCTTCCTCTTAGCTAATTAATTTCAATTAATTAGTTAGCCTACATGATTCCTATAAATCATCTTCCTAATTCATCATTAACCTAATAAAGTCTTCTAGAAACTCCCTAACCCCACTTAACATTATTCTTCTAATTTTTAATTCCCCTCGATCATTCTCTCTCCTAGTAAAATCCTCCTACAAATCCTATCTCACCTAACCTTTCCTCTAATCCCCCTCCTAATGAGTTACTAGTGACTAATCATCATGATTAGTCACAAAGTCAACCCTTTGTCCCTTCCATCCAACCACTAGCTTTTAATGCTCTTTTCCTAGGTGAATGTGAGATTTTCAAAATCTCACATTCCTCTAGGCATCTCCTCTCCCAAGGAATTTTTAATTCCTTCTTATTCCTCCAATCCCCATGATCATCCATTTTTAGAGAATTTTAAATTCCTCCTCCCCATTTTTCAAAGAATGTCACATCCCTTGCTCTTCTCAAGGCACATTGGGAAGTCTTCCCAATGCACCTTGAGGAGTGTGGAGACAAGAAATGCCACACCCTCTCTTGGGCCTTGTGTGAGCTCACAAGAAATCATAGCCCTTCATCTTGAATCCATCCTAGCCATCCATTCTTCCTCTCCTCTTCCTATAAATTGAGGACTCCATCCCTTCATTCATCATCTCCAAGTTTAGTAATCTTATGCTGCTAATTTGAGCCTAGAAAAGTCATCTTAGCACCCTTATCATGCCAAAATCATCTCCCATCCATACTTGATCATCTCATCCCTATCATCCCTCAAGATCCATCTTATTTGTGCACAACGTTGGAGAGCCATCTACATCAAGCAAGCCAGAGGAGCACATCAAGTGGAGCATCATCCAAGGGCGCCTTCACTTCATCAAGCTCCATCCGAAGGAGAAGGTATAAGGTTTATGAGGTATATGCATATCATTCTTGTTTTTGTATGATTCAAGTTATGTCTTTTGATTTTATATGTTTCTATGATTGATTTATATGATTTGCTAACCATTCTACCTCATCTATCTTTTCCCCTCTTCAAGTGCTGCTAGGTGAATGATCACTTTCTGTCGCGAGGAGCAATAAAAATCTTAAAAATGTCACTTCATCATAAATTCAAATAAATGCCTTCTATAACCGTTGGGCAATTGGTAATGATAACTAATAAATATCGCCATGAATGCTCGACAAATTGACAAAAGAGGATACACTTCTGAGCAACGCTAGAAGAATCTGAAGGCGAGTTTTTTTTTTTCAAAAGGAGGTCTTTTTTGAAGATCTGAACAACAAGAAATATCTTTCATATCAATAATTTCAAATCTAAATTACACCGACATCTCACCCGAAATCTTAAGTAAAATGAACTAAAGAGACATATAATCATTAGTCCTTGTCCTCGGGTTTGCTAAGACATTGATTCTCCCCTTATTTAATAAGAGCTCTCAGACTGGCCTTCCCTACTTACTCAAGCTTATTAAAATTGAATTTCAACCATAGATACCTCGGTTAGATTGATAAGTGTTAAAAGACAGATGACCTTCTGCGAAGTGATCACAAAGGATAGGCTGAGACGGATTATCCGTCTCCCTCAAGAGGTGGTGATTTATGTCGTAGGAAGATTTTTAGGGCATGAATATCTCAATAATGAGGACTGCACTAGGGCCAACCAGGATATAGCGACCATGTTCCTAGTTGTAACAATGTATTTTGGGAAGGACAGAGAGGTCACAACTGCCCTATGTAGGGTTGTCTTTAATGCAGCCATTCTGGGGAAGATGGAGAGGGTTCTTGTCAATATAAGTGATGAACTAATCATCCCAAGGCCTAAGCATTATGACATCTTGATCATTAACAATAACTCGTTGCCCAGGAAGCATATTCTGGTTATTGAAGACCCAACCACCTTCACTGCCAGAACTAATGAAATCCATAGGAGCCTTGCATTCCTCCTCTACGCTTTTCACCTTCACGCTCCTAGCAAGGACTCATGGTCTGAAGATTACCTAAATCTATAGGGTATTGAGCTGGATGGGGAGCCTGATAGCTCAGACTCCCAAGGACAAGTGGATTAACTCACCGTGATTCCTCCTTGAAGACCCATAATTTTGTTTGTTCTAGTGATATTCAGTTTCCACCACCCTGATGTTACTTCGCTATACAACTCCTTTATTTGGTTCGGTCTAGGATTTAGTATAGCTGATACAGAGTTCCATTTCAATGTGTTTCTTGATTTCGGACTAACATATGTTGACATGGTAATTCAAGATGTTTGCAGACTTTTCGAGTGCATGGTGTTCTGTTTTGTAGGGCAAGGATACCATGAGGAAAAGATAATATCTTTCAAGCCTCAACCCAAGATCTATATCTAAGAGAAAATATAAAGCTTCCAAAACTTCCATAAATTCCTCAGAATTTGTATAATTTTCACGTTTTTATTTCAATGGCAATAATGCCAAGCAATGTAAGGTAGAAATACCATCATAAGATTTTGTACTTTTCTAGGAAGTTAATCTTCCTTGGGCTAGACTGGAGGTTTTCTTGCCTCGGTTCTTTCCTACTAGTGCCCACACTGAACCGAGATGTAATATACTTTAATCCAATAAAATTTTCGGCCTTTGGCCTATTGCCTACAAAAAAACAAAAAAAACAGTCCCCTTTGATTAATTAATTCAAATTAATTAATCTTTGCCCCCCCATTTAAATTCATTCCTTTTAATCCTCTAATTAATTAAAACAAACCAATTTAGGAATTGTTGAAAATTAATTAGTCTTTTCCTATTATTTGAATTTTTAAATTCAAATTACCCACATGCCTCCTAACTTCTAACCACCTAACCTAACCATCCCTCTAACCTAACCCATTCCACCTAACATTGGGTTTTCCTAACCTTGGGTTTGCCAAACCCTATCCTATCTTGTGCATCCTAACCTCCTATGGTGTGGATATTCTTCCCTTGAGACACATGGCACTTTGGCCACATGTCTCCTCTCTTGGACACTTTCCCTTTTATAAGCAAGGCTCCTTGACACTTGTCACCACATAGATGACAAGTGTCCCTTCTTCCAACCTCTTCTCCAACCTCCTCCAATTTCACCCTTGATATCTTCAGACTCAATCTTGACCGTTGATTCATGCCACCTCACCCCTGGCCTTGGAAATCCTATAAATATCCCCCATTTTGGAACACAAAGGATCCCATCTCATTTTATCTTATGTATTGTTACTATAGGCATATATCTTTTAGCATTGTTATTATAGGCAATTGCATCTTAGATTTAGCTTAATTTGATCATTTCCTATCATAATTGTTGAATCATGTAGCTTAATCAATCTCTTTTCTAGTTTAATTGCATCATCATCATAGCTTAATCATGCACATCATTAGCTTAATTAGTCTCTTGGATCAATCGAGCTTAATCAATCTCATCTTTGCATATCATTATCATTTCAAATCCTCCATCTAGGTGTAGTCAAGTCACTGGGATTGCTTATCCAGATCTGAGAGCAAATCCATACTCACATCTCTTAGGAGGTGATAGGTCGCTTTGTCATGGTTTTATCTTTCTTTTGCTTATAATTTTCTAACCACGCTTGTAATAATCTATTGAGTGTTTTGTGTTGCAGCTACAGGGATCACACTTCACAAGCGCGAAATTTATAACTCACTTTTTACCAAAAAAATAAAATAAATACCAAATTATTTTCAGGAGATTCATTTAATTCATACCTTACGAGCTTTGCACTCTGTTGTTTACTAATTTCTTTATATCAAAACTCAACTTTGGGTGAGGATAGCTAAGAATAGTGTAGTTCTAAGAGTCAATCTTATAGTCAACCACTCAAACTTTCTTGAAATTTTTTGATCTTGTTAAAACCTTTATGCACTCAAATCTTTTTCTTACCAATGCCAAAATATAGATGTCGGTTCATTATAATATTTATAGATTTACATATGAATATTTTCTTAGAGAAAGAGATAAGCCCGAGACCTTTTTATTATTTCTTAAATCAATGTTAGTTTGAATTGTTCTTTTCATCATTGCTATTGTTTTTCTTGCACACCGTAATGGTTAAGTTAGTGAAAATGAAAACAAGATTAAATCTTTAAAATCTGTAATCATGATAGTCCTTTATAATACTTATTTGAAAGATATAAAGAATTCTTTGTAGCTTCTCTTTATTAGCTTTTAAATTCCTAAAGCTACAATGGAAAGCAAATACTTATTTGAAGGATATAAAGAATTCTCTTTAGCTTCTCTTTATTAGCTTTCAAATTCCTAAAGTTATTATGGAAAGTATTTAAATATTGAAGACTTATGGACTTTTGATTGGTATTATGTTCCTTCATTTGATTTGTTGTCAATTAGTTATGACCACATTGGTATCATTTTAAATTAAGAATGATGGTAAAAAATAATGGGTATAAATAATTAATAATTATTGGATAATTTTTATTAATCTATTAAACAAAAATTAGTGAGAGTTGATTATTCATTATTAACTATCCAAATTATAAAATCTATGCTAGCTATCACAATTTCTAGTATTCATGTAGGAGTTCTATTAGCATCCTTTAGAATGTTTTTTTTAATTAATTTATTTAATAACTTGTGAAATATTTCACTAGATCAAATGAGTCATTGCTAGGGATTGATCACTAATATTAGCATTTGTTGTCAACTTTATTGTTTTAAGAAGAAATGAGGTTGGAAATTCTTACCAATTTAGATAATTCAAAGTAATATGTAGAGAGGGTTTTGTTTTGAAGGATGGTGTTCTGTTGAGAATAAGATTCAGATTTTATCCTCGTATAGATTTAGTTCACATGATTCAATATTTATGTTTCTTAATGTGCTAGAAGATATTTATTGTAATAATTTTTAAGTTTAATTCAAACTTAATAATAATGTATAGTTGAGTATAACCTATTAGAAGTCATTTTCTTTTTTTTGGATGCTATGTTTTCTTTTGATCAAGCATTCACTCTATTACTGAATAAAATAAATAGTGTCGATCCACTATTATTCACCTCCTATATTTATGGTTGTTACTTGTCATGATGCCTTGGGAGACTCAATAGATTTTTGGTTCAAGGATAGATTAGTAATTATAATATTGTTTTGACCTGATTATCTTATGGATGGTATCAAGCATAGAAGTCATTTCAAGATAAGTAATAGTAGTATAATGCATCATTTATATCTATGTAAAGAGGTGTAGAAGTGAAAAGAGAATACCTATATTTTTATCTCTATTTCACCTAAGTGGGTGGTAGCCAATGAGAGAACTGTTTGGGGTATGAGGCCCTAGAAAGGGTTGTGTACCCGCTTTTAATAAATTTATATCCTTTAAGTCAAACTACGAAGTCTCTGCGATTTTACGTAGGTAAGATCATCTATGATGAGGCCCTGAGACATTAGGTCTAGCCCTTAGGTCTGTCTCTTGATTACGTCTAATCTTACCAATAGTATGAGATCACCTTGTAAATCTTGTGGTATATTGCTTTTTCGTTGGTACCATCAAAGTAAGGGTATTAATTGTCACGTATATTTTATATCTAACAATTAAAAGATCTTGTATTGTACATCTAGTTGTATGAACAAGCATGCAGGTACACAAGACAATGGTGCAAGGTTTCCTATGCAACGGGTGAACTCAGGTAGGGATGTTAGTTGCTAATTGAGTATAGTTATAAACTATTTTACAATTAGCCTCATTAGTATCCTAAAGGTTAATTGAGTGTTATGCGAGTATGATCGTGATTTCCTTTGCCTCAAATTAGAGTAACATGAGAATCATTTGTCTTTGAGATAGGAATTATGTTAGATGAATGTGTTATTGAGATAAGAAAGAATTATGTGTTGTTGCACGTGTTCACTAGATGAGATCAACAAGTAGGAACCTTTAGATTTGGTGTATTAAAATGAACCCATGACTTAGAAGTAATGGATAGTACTATTGCGAGATAGTGGTATGCTTGAGTGTTCTTTTCCAGTTAATGCATTTTAATGTGAGGTAATGATGTCAAGGTGCCCTTTTGAATGTTGAATTTATATCCTTTTATATAAGTTGTCCCTATGATTATAAATTAAATTCTTAAGTGAATGTTTAGATGGTGTATATGTTACTTGATGTTCATGATAGACGAGGTTGATGATCAATTGGAATGCATGTGTTGCAATGGTTCCGTAAAAAGGGGGTAGGGAGTTGGGACCACAAATCTTCTTACTCTCCTTGGTTCACTTATATAACTTTTGGATTTTGCTTGAGCAGACATGTTATTGGTATTATGCACTGTTACAATAGATGTTCTTGATGTAACTGAATTAAACTATGATCTATTAATAGAATGGTCCTATTGAGGTGGACCCGAAGACGTAGGCCATTAGGGGTGAACTCTGTTATCAAATTGTGTTGCCTTATGGATGTTTAATTTTAGTTTGTTCATTCTTTCGGATGCATGGATCAAATGTTAATTGAAAATTAAATCATGATAGAATCTATGGATTTAATGGATTATGTTTGAGGAATTGTAATCATTACTTTAGTATTTTTATTAAGAAAAAAGATAATTAATAAATTTATTAGTATAGACTCAGGTTGTTTTTGATTAAGGAAAATCAGGTTTTAAGGGACCCAAAACCCGCTTACAATACAATAGATGAGAAAGAAAGAAACAAGAGAAGATAGGACCAAAACAAAACAGCTGCAAAAGGCCAGCACAAAAACCAACAACTAGGAAAAAAGGATAACAAGGAGCCAACAAGAAGTTGGCATCCAAAACCCAGCATTACATTTCAAATGAAAACTTTTATAGACTTCTCAGCATTCTGAACCAAAAGCATCATGGCCTTAGCGGCTTCTCTCAAATCATTGCTCTCCTGTTTTAGCTAGATGTCTTTCATTTTGGTCTCCATATCAGTGGTGGTCTTCCTGGTCCTTCGCTTGGAGATTTGATGAGTGGAGCTGGAGGTCGATACATCTTCAATGATTACCAAGTTCTTATCCTGATTTTTCCTCTCTAAGTGATCCACCAAGGCATTCATATTATATGACGAGACTCTTAAGACCTCAAGACTGTGGTTCATGAAGCTTTTCAAAGCCTTCTCAGTTTGAGCAACCTGAGTGATGATGTTATCTTTATCCGCCTCAGCCTTTTCTTTTACAATTCTGATAACATCCTCCAGATGTTTCAAATCCCCTTTTATCAGGCCTTTCTCCAACTAGTCCTGCATCTCAATTTCCTCCTCAGCTTCACTGGTTTCCATCTCCTCACTCTTTTTCCCCGAATTAGTTTCCTTAATCAATTTGTGTATCTTATTTTCACTCTAGTTGTTACAATACACACACACACACACACACACACACACACACACACACACACACACACACACATATATACATGTATCTGTATCTGTATCTATATCTGTATCTGTATCTGTATCTGTATCTGTATCTGTATCTGTATCTGTATCTGTATCTGTATATATGTATATATGTATATATATATATATATATATATTGCAAACACTTAAAAATGTCTCATTAATTCTACACTAATTATTCATCTATTTAATTAAGTAATTCTTTAATTATTTGACTAAACTAACTATTTCTTCTAATCATCACCCTTCAACACTTCTAATTATTCTATTTCTATTCTCAAATTATTTTAATCAGTTAATTATATCTCAATTATTAATTAAATATTAATTATGATTTATTCCTTAGTTAAATAATCTTTATTATTTAATTAATTTAATCTCCTAAGTTTAAATAATTTCATTTAAATTATTTAAATTAATTATATTATCTTTCCAAATCCCAAAATTCTAATTCCATTTAATTTCATTTCTCTCAAATTCATATTTCCCCAAATTCAAATTTTAGTTAATTTCATCTAATTTCATATTTCCAAATTCACATTTCCCCAAATCTGAATTTTAGTTAATTTCATGTGCATTTCAACATTCAAATGACCAAATTCAAATCCAAATTGAAAATGAAAATCAAATTCAATTTCAAATTCCTACAACACATGCTAAATCAGAATTGAATGATCAAATCAGTTGTCTAATCAGTTAACTTGGTTAACTCGTCAATCATCTCTTTTAACTCAAAATCACTTTTTTATGACTAATCCATTAATTAAGTCATCTCCCTCATCTATTCAGTTCACTAATGAATCAAATGAGTTTACTAATCCATCTATTCAGTTTACCCTCCAATCAATTCAGTTCACTACTCAATCAAATGAGTTAACAAGCCAATCAATCTTAGTTAACAAATCAATCAACTCTGTTAACTAATCAATCTAAATCAATTGTCTCCCAATCAACACTTGAGTTCTATTTATCACCCCTTTTGTGTTGAAAATCTATAAATTCAACATCATTTTCTCAATTCAAGTGAGAATCACAAAAATCATAGTCTTCAAAATTGTTGTCTATCTTATGCAAGAAATCAAGTGCAATACCTGAGAGCCACCTACATCAACAATAATGGAGAATAGCAATGGAAGCCTTGCTATTTCAATTGAGGGAGTTTTAAATTGATCATTCTTTCAATTCAATTGATATTGCATTATTCTATTGTCATTTAGGAGTAATATTGATTAGATTAGAATTGTGATTGACTCTTTGATATCTAATTATGCAATTTACACTTATTTACTCCCTAAGTACATTTGGTAAACCCGATGTGAAAACATGCTAACTTTAATTGTATGTTTGAATTGATTTTGTAGGTCCGTACTAAAAAAGAGAGCTTGATACCACAATTGCCTATGCAGAAATTCACATTTGCAAATATCATACCACAATTGCCATTATAATACATTGCATTTGATCAGACATCATACCGCAATTGCAAAAGTGTCTCACAATTTCCCTAAAGGGTTACAAAATCAAATTGTCTTCGATCGTATCTTTATCATCTAATCTTGCGCATCTAACCCAGAAATTTCATCAAATTATAGAAATTTCAATTTCTGCATATAAGATGTATTTAATCCAATGGCAGGAAAGGTGACTTTCAAAATTTTAGGAGCAAGGAAGGCAAAACAACATAGGAGACAACAATGGACATATCAAATAATCTTAAAGGCAGAAAGGGAACTCCATGAGATTGAAGAAAAAGAGGAGATTGCTCAATATAATAGAAACATCAACCATTTCTTAACCAAGTACAAGTTTTCGATGAGATTGATGTGATGGCTCGCGTGGTGTGGGACAATGTCATTGCAGAATAACCCTTCTCTCTTCTATCTTTTTCTTCTGTTTATAAAAAATTAAAAAATTACTATGAGCAATTGATCTTATATCAATTCGCAATTGAGCAGTCATCACATTGCAATTTCTTAAACAATAATTCGCAATTGATGATACATCAATTTGCAATTGATCTGATATCAAATCACATTTGTTGTGTAGGTAATTCATAGTTGTTAGATTAAATTTTATTTTTTCTTGTTATGTTTTAGTTCTAGTTTTTATCAGAATATCTTTTTGCCTATAAAAAGACAGAACTCTGTATTTGGAATATTAAGCTGGATAGCCCACCATGTGCTAACTAACATCATTTTCTATAGGGATAGCTTAGAAACGTTTCAATTTAGTGCAAGTAAAATGAACCACAAACAAACTTTTCTTGTATTTCACAATTGCAATGAAGGTTAAAATTGAACCCCATGCTTTTTTGGAGCAACATCTCCAAATAGATTAGAAAATCATTGTGATGAAAAGTTAAAAAGAACCCTTGTTTTTCATGTCTTTGAAAGGATAGGTATTATGCTCTCCCCTTCAATGGGTGATAAAAAAACCAGACTCTCTTCTTTCATGCTTTTATTTATTTCTTGCAACTAAATCCTTTAGAAGACCTTCCCTCCCGAGTTTCCCTTAGGACACCATTAATGTCGGTGAGAGGGGAATGACCTAAGTGGCAACGGCTAAAGCCAAGTAATCCAATCCACTATAAATAAATGCGTATGTGATAAAAATCATATACGACGAGTGTTACATGTTGTCACAATGACGTTATGCCTCCCTCGATGCCTATACGATACGTTAAAATCTATAGAGTGTAACCTCTACAGATTAAGAGACCTCCCTCAACTGAGTGTAAAACACTGCTAATTGTGACCACTCAAATGGAACCCTGTCTAAACATCATAGAAATTAGAAGCCAAGATGAGTTAGTAACCAGACACTTGTTTTATCACAATACAAGGGTGGGGAAGAATCCGCCCCCAAGACATTCACCATATATCTCCTAGGATAACTAACCAATTGAGGAGAAATCATGTTTGATCTAATTTCTAGAAAAGGGCAAAAAAACGGGCGCACCCTAGGGTGTGACGGGGCTATTTGAGCTGATGGAGTATCAAGATGTGGGTTGTGGTAATATTTGTGACCTTTTGAACTTAGGAGAGTCTGTCTAATGTGATATCTAATGACCCTAATATATCGAGAACAAAATGAGATCTTGAGAAAGATCCCAACATTCATGAAAATTTGAAAAAAAATCCTTAAACAACTATTTTTTCATGGTTTTATTCTTTTAATGTGCCTATTGTGTTCTTTGCTACACTTTGACAAATTCAAAACATTGCAAGATACAAATCACAACAAAGACAAAGTTCTAGTGTTCAACAAGATCAAACAAAACCTCAACAAAGTTAAGTGTCAACAACAACACCAACGTCAGATCCAAACCTTTTACACAAATTCAAAGATGATGTACATGTTACTTTCAAGTGATCATAGGTCCTGGGTATTCAATTCATGTAGAAGTACCATTAGAATCATCACACAAAGTCCTCACACAAGTCATTTCACCAAATTGTCTTAAGGTTAGTGTTGCATTAGAGTATAGGAATCATACCTAAGTCCATGGGTATTAGAGGAAATGGAGATTTCTCATTCAAACAACCCAATCTTGGGCCGAAAATGACCAATTAAATATAATTGATGGTTTAAATAATCTCGCTTGGGAAGAAAGAGTCAATCATGCCCAACGTGATACAATTGAGGCTGTCATAAATGATGAAATCCAGAAGTCTGTTCATCTTGATGAGAAACTAAGGAAAAATATACAAAGAATAGCTCAGAAAGAATCCATTAGACAATTAGTAGAAAAGACCATAGAAACATTTCTCAAACCATGTTAAAAAAGCAAGGTGTCAATCATTTTAGGTATCATTCATTTCTAGGGTCTATATTGTCTGCATAGTAGTCTTCAACATATGGGTCTAAAAGGAAATGATAAATTCTCATTTGAACAACCCAATCTTGGGGCAAACAACATTCAATTAGAAATAATTAATGGTTTGAATACCCTTGCTAAGGAATTAATAATTGATCAAGACCAATACGACATAGTCCAGGTTATCATAGATGAAGAACTTTGGAAATCAGTACACATAGACATAGACCTTGAAAATCAAATCAAAGAAGAGGAAAAATTTGAAGCTTTCCAATAATATGCTGAAAATCTTGTGTTTGAATTTTGGAATCCTCGATAGCAAGTCATCGTTCATAGATTAGATTGTCTGCACTTTAGTTTTTAGGAAGTCGTAGAAACATATTTAGTTGCATTTAATCAAGTCTTGCATACACATTTTAGAGAGTCAAGATCACTTCAAAACAATATTCATGCCATTAATGCATGCTCAAAAGGCAAAAAACCAAATGGATCCTAACAACGATCCCTTGGTTAACCCAACATGGAATATGGATCTATCCAACACAACAACAAACACAGGGTTACACACCCACAACAATGTCAACAAACACAAATAGGATGCCTTCTATTGATGAAATACGACATAATTTGACAAAGGAAGAGTTGGAAGCAACCCAACAAGATCCAGCAACATTAATGATTCTCAATGCTCTCATTAATAATGATAGAGATAGATATGTCACTCTCTTAGTCCAGAATGAGGCCAAGTTACCTCTAGGGGTAGATATTTCAACAATATTGCCGCAAGGTGTGACATTAAATCAAAATATACCTCAAATTCCTGTTACAACACAGTCACAAGCAACAATTGCTACATCAATGTAAGGTATATCTCAAAATGCCAATATGGCTACAACCTCGACACAGTCAATAGTGGCACCAACAAGTACCAATGTTACACCATTGCCAACACCCAACATGATGCTGCAAGCTCCAATGGCTCACACCACTACCTTGGCAAATACAACTCAACTTGCAGTTTCGGTTGGTTCCACCCACAGTAGTCAGAATGTGAATCAAGGGACAACTAGCTTGGCTCAGCCAAATGCTACTCCTCAATTTATATACTTCACACCACCTACTTGAACTTATGGCACATAGTTACCTAGTCTATCTACATTTCAACAAGCTCAAAGGTACTCAAATACTATCCCTTTTATGGGAAACATTCTTCAAGTCAATACACCAATGACCCAAACAAAAATTATGACCCAACAAATGGAGAACCTTTAAAAGAAAATGGATAGTATGCAAGAAGGTAATGATAAAAAGAGCTACACCATGGAGGATCTATGATTTTATCCTTTTGACAAAAAACTATACATGCCACCATTTCCCCTACATTTTGAAACTCCAAAGTTTGACAAACATAGATGGAAAGGGGATCCTTGAGATCATATCAGACAATTCTTTATGACATGTATTGAAGTAGCTCACAATGATACATACTTAATGAGGCTAATTTCCAAGAGCCTTGGAGAGACAACATTGGAATGGTTTTCACACCTTCCACCCAAAATTACTTCATGGGGAGAATCGGTTGAGTTATTTATATCCAACTTTGCCTTCAACATAGATAATCTAATTACCTTAATGGATTTATGTGCAAAAAATAAAAAAGAAGGTGAGACTATCGCCACATTCTTGCAAAGATGGAGATTCCTATATCACAGATGTCTTAGTCACATCCCTGAAGCGGAGGAAGTAGACATCTTCAATGAAAATCTTGTGCCTCTGATTAAGTATCCATTACAAATGCAATGCTTGAACAATTTTAAAGACATAACAAAAAAAAACATCAAATGTGAGTGAGGCCTATTAGAACAAGGGATATTGAAACACCACAAGGATAGTGGACCAACCACCAGCACAAACAATGAAAGGCCAAAACTTTGGTCTAGAAACAAAAATGTCACAAACGATGGAGTTGTTGATGCACGTGTTGTAAATAGAGCTCAACCAACAATATCTCTATAAGGACCAGCTGATTTTGTCAATAAGAACCAATCTCAGACAAACAACACCAATACACTATAGTCAAATAATCCAAGGCCACCAAGGATAGGTGCACCCAGAAGAAACTTTACACCCCTCGGAGAACCTATTGAATCAACACTAAAAAAGTTGATGCAGAGTAATGCGATAACTTTACCAGAAGCTAGGCCATATGAACTAGGTTCATTTAAGTCCGCTTGGTGGAATGACAATGATTTCTGTGAGTATCACAACAATAAGGGTCACAAGACATCAAGTTACTATAAATTGAAGAACCTTATCCAAGATCTCATTGATCAAGGTGGCATTACTATGGATAATAATAAAGCACCAAACACGGATCATACCATTTTCAAAGATCCTTTTGTCAAACATGACAATGGAAAGGCTTCTAGTTCTAATACATAAAACAATATTGCCAATTATACCAATGTAGAATTTGACTATGCCATTAACACACTAAGTGAAGGAGATGAAATGGTAGCTACAATCATAATGAACAAAGGTCACATTACAAGGAGTGCCTTCAAACCCACCTTCAATAACTAGAAACTACAATATGGTGGATCAGTTGAAATGAACTCCAACCCAAATTTCACTATTTGAGTTATTGCGCATATCACCAGCCCATAAGCTAGTCCTAGATAAAGCATTACAAGATTCGGTTGTTGCTAGAGATATTGATAAGAACACATTCCAATCCATGGTTGGAAACTTGGCAGCTTCAAAGGTCGCATTTACTGAACAAGATGTCCCTGCAAATTGACCCATACATAATGATCCCTTGCACTTGGAAGCTTTGGTTGATTGAAAAAAGGTTCGAAGAGTACTTATAGATGGTGGCGTTGGCCTCAACATATGCACTCTACATTTGATCAAAGCTTTAGGATATTTTGAATATTATATTGATTCTACCAAGAGAATCAATATCAAAGCCTATGATGATGAGGAACACCCCTCTAAGGGTGTGGTGACTTTACTATTACAAGTCGGAGTAGTTATAACAAATATCACCTTTCAAGTCCTAGACAGAGAATCAGGGTACAATATCTTGTTACGTCACCCATGGATACATACAATGCAAGCAATACCATCAACTTTTCACCAATAAGTAAAGTTCCAATACAACGACATAGAAATCATTGTCCAGGGTGACCCAAACCCTTTTCGACACTGTAATTATTTAAGGGCAAGATCAAACAATCAAGTACCAAACAATCAGGAAGCTCCTCTTCACTTACAAATGGAATCATTATCAATTAAATAAATAGAGAAAAATACACCAACCACATCTTCTCTACATATTAAAGAAGTTGGTAGTGGAGAATATTCTATTTTGAGTACATCAGACAAGAAAAAATCATCCTTTTCTCCCAAGTCTTTTGGGAAGCCTTAGAACACAACAGTGAAGCAAGATAAAGGAAAAGAAATAGTAAAGTATTCAAATTCTTTCTCTTTCATTATATACGGAGACCTACAAGAAGAATTTCTAAATGAAGATATCAATCACTAGATATACATAGAAGAAGATGACATGATAGTACCCAGGATACCTCTACATCAATATGGAAATGGCTTCAAGATGTTACAAAAACATGGGTATGATGGCACCATAGGATTAGGACCACAAAAGCAAGGAATATTAGAACTTGTTTTGCCGCATGAAAACCCAAAGAATCAAGGCTTGGGATATAAATATGTGCCACAAATAACATAAGCTAGACAACGTACATTGGATATACTTAACAAGCCAAAGTTATAGTCAGAATACATACCTTAGTATTAGTCATCAACAAAGATGTATTTATCTTCACCTCAAAAAGCAAAGAGAGAACCAACATATCCTATCATGGAATCAGATGATGAAGACATGAGGGAACCTCTACAAGAACCTAGCATAGAGACATCATGAAGTACAGTACCTAAAACATCTACACAAGCAAACATGTAACGGATATAGACTTAACACTAGCAGATGAGCCAAATCCTTGGTTACTGTCAATACTTTTTCCAAGAGAAACAACTTCAGCTCCTCCATTTGAGTTAGATGAAGAAAGACTGCAAAGATTGATACCAGGCTTAAGAAGGGTATCCACAATACAAAGAAGATCAACTAATTTACAACAAACTCGGTTACAAGAACAAGAGCAAATAAGTGACACAAAATTAGAAAGTGAAACATACATAGAAAGCATCACAAATTCTCATGATTATGAATTTTCATTTGATAATGAAGACACCCCACCACCAATTTATGATGAAGAAACAACAAATCATAACCAATTATGCATGATATCAGGATCCTCTAAGACAATAGGAGACAAAGACTTACTCCTTATGCATCCATGCTTGATTGACTGGGGGAAAGAAGGAAAGCCATTATTAGATTGGTTTCAAAATTATGAAGCCATAGCTGAATTCCTGGGTGCAAGGGACAGATTCCCTTATAATGATCACAAAGCTGGCTATGAAATATATTTGGATAGAACTGCATATTTTGGAGAAGCAAGCTCCTCTCCTAATCATGATAGTGATAATAAATCCAAACACATAATGGATGATCTACCTATTGATAAAGAATAGTCAACATTATTGGTAGAAGAAACTGAGGAAATCAACATTGGCGATGCTGAGAAAGTTTGTAACATTCACCTAGCAAAATCCCTCAATCCAGTGGAAAAAGAGAAATTTATCAAATTCTTTAAGCAAAGACACATCAATTTTGCATGGTCTTATGTAGATATTCCTAGATTAGACCTGGAATTGGTCTTATATCACTTGTCATTGCTTCCAGGGGTAAAACCATATAAACAAAAACTCTGGAAGATGCACCCTCACATAGCCTTGTTAGTCAAAATTGAGCTACAAATTTTTTTAGATATGGGTTTCATTAGGCCTATAGACTATTTTGAATGGATTTGAAATCTAGTCTTGGTATCCAAACATACTGTAGGTATCAGGATCTGCACCGACTTTAGGGATCTCAACAAGGCCTAACCAAAAGATGACTTTCCACTTCCTAACATAGACATCATAGTAGACTTGACAGCTGGAAATCAAATGCTATCACTCATGGATAGTTTTTCTGGTTATAATCAAATCAAAATTGCACCAGAAGACCAACCTAAAACAACATTCACTTGTCCATGGGGAACATATTGTTGGAATGTGATGCCATTCAACCTTAAAAATGTAGGTGCCACTTATCAAAGGGCAATGACTACCTTATTTCATGACATGATACACACAATCATGGAAAATTATGTAGATGACTTGCTAGCAAAGTCCAAAACAAGGGATAGTCATTTAGACATATTGGATAAGATCTTTGATAGACTTGAGCAATACAATGTAAGAGTCAATCCAAAAAAATGTGTCTTTGGGGTAACATCCGGAAAACTCTTGGGCTTCATTGTATCCAATCACAAAACTAAGATAGATCTAGAGAAAGTGAAAGCTATTTTAGACATGCCATCACCTGCTATGCTCAAACAACTCAGAAGTCTACACGAGAGATTACAGTCCATAAGGCACTTCATTGACCAATTGGCAAAAAAGTGCCAACCATTTCAACACCTTTTAAAGAAAGTTGTTACATTCAAATGGACACAAAAATTCCAAGAGGCATTCAAGACACTAAAACCATATCTTTTGTCCACACCGATCTTGGTTCCGCCGGTACATGGGAAACCATTAATCTTATATATAGCTGCAACAAACTCCTCCTTAGGTGCTCTCCTAGCACAACATGGTGAACGAGGAAAAGAGAGAGTTGTCTACTATATCAGTAGAACACTTGTTGGGTATGAACTCAACTACACACAAATAAAAAGAGCATGTCTTGCAGTAGTTTTTGCATCACAAAAAGTAAGACATTATATGTTAATTCATAAAGTACAGCTTGTTGCACAATTTGATCCACTCAAATACCTGATGAATAGAGCAACACTAACCGGAAGACTTGCAAAGTGGGTCATGATACCTAGTGAATTTGACATCGAATGTGTCAATAGAAAATCCATAAAAGGACAAATCATAGTAGACCAACTTGTAGAAGCACCCTTACAAGATAATCATCCAATGGTGATAGATTTCCCAGATGAATCAGTATTTGCACTATCAGCACAAACACACTGGAAATTATTCTTTGATGTTTCACATATAAATCATGGAGCAGGAGCATGACTTCTATTCATAACACCTCAAGGAGATTCAATTCCCAAATCATTCAGGATTATCTTCCCTTGCACCAATAATATTGTTGACTATGAAGCCCTGATGGTAGGACTACGCACTACACTACAATGGAAGATCAAGGACCTACAGGTCTTTGGAGACTCACAGCTTGTTATTAATCAAGTCAATGATGATTACAATACAAATGATGACAAGCTACAACCATACAAACAATTGGTGGAAGAATACAGGTCACACTTCACCAAGGTCATATTTGAATAGATACAGAGGGTGCAAAACAAGGCAGTAGATGTAATCGAAACAGTAGGATCTCTCTTGGATATGCTAAATGATGGAACTCACTTTGAATTTCAAGTGAAAAAACTCATTGTCCCAACTTATGAAATACCATCCACTGAATATGTATGTATGGTAATAGGACCTGAATTCCCATGGTACAGAGATATATATGCATACCTTCATGATCAATATATACCCCCTAAACTTTCATGTAATCAAAGGAAGGCGGTCATCTGAAATCATAAAAACATTCAATTATTGCTAACACTTTGTACAAAAAAAGCTTAGACAACACCTTACTCAGATGCCTTGATGCCGAGGAGGCACAAATCGCCTTGAAAGAAGTTCATGATGGTATATGTGGTGCACATTATTGTGGACCTTCTCTAGCAAAAACTATGTTGCGAACAGGTTATTATTGGCCTACAATGGAAAATGACGCTTACAAGTATGTCCAAAGATGCAAGCAATGCCAAATACATGGGAACCTCATTCATGCACCTACTCAAGATCTTTAGCCAATAACATCACCATGGCCATTTTCACAATGGGGATTACATATTATAGGGAAAATAAATCCTACCTCCTCCAATGGACATAAGTTTATTCTCACAGCTACAGAATATTTCACAAAATGGGTTGAAGCAATCCCGATGACTTTCACAACAGGAAAGCAAATAGCTAAAATCATCTTGAATTATATTATTTGCAGATATGGGGTATCCATGTGCATTGTAACTGATAATGGACGACCCTTCAAAAATCAAGAAGTGGGTAAGCTTTGTGAACAATTTAACATCCACCAATTTTTTGCGACACCCTACTATCCCCAAAGAAATGGTCAAGTTGAGGCAAAAAACAAAACTATTTTAAATTTTTTAAAGAAATTTGTCAATGACAATGGATGAGATTGGAATCTCCAACTAAATCTGGCTCTATGGGCTTATTGAACTAGTGCCTACACGACAACTGGTACAACACCATTCTCTTTGGTTTATGGTGCAGAAGCTATTTTACCTATCGAAGTAGAATTCCCATCCCTAAGGGTCTGTCTGAAAAACATTATCTCAAAAGAAAACTATAGAGTAGAATGTTTGCAAGAGTTATAATTCCTAGATGGAAAATGACAAAGTGCTCTAAATCATTTACAAGGATACCAAAATAGAATGAGAAGAAGCTACAACAAAAGAGTCAACCCATGTTGCTTCGAAATAGGAGATATCATTCTTAAAGAAAATCAAAGGAACCTTGTTGAACATGAAAAACCAAGAAAATTTGAACCTAACATGTTAGGTCCTTTTGTCATAACGAAAGTAATTGGAAATGGCACTTATCATTTGCAAACAATGGAGGGAGATTCATTTCCTCATCCCATCAACAACATGCACCTAAAAAGATATTACATCTAAGGGTGGTTTAATTTCATTTTTCAGTACTGCATTTGCATATTTCTTTACTGCATTGCATTATTCCTTTCTCATATAGTTGCATCAATAAAACATGACAATTGTCTAAGTTATTCACCTGTCTACACTGAAAGGAACAAAGGTTGACTCATTTCCTATATACTTGTTCATGAAGTCCTTATGAGGTCTTTAATCATTCATCTTCAACATCACATTGGGATTAAGATTTATCCTTGGTTGGGTAGAGGTTTCATTATCAAGTCTTGTTACCCAAAATCTATCAATTGATATACCTTACACATTAATCAAAAGCTCTAAGTCATTACAGATACCTAGTTGGTCATGTGGCTAGTGAAAAATCCAATATTCTACTTCAGCCTCACTGTAATTGTCATACCCAAGTAGGTTTCATTACTTACAAGTCAAGGCAAGAAAAAAAATTAAAAAGTGGCAATATCCATCTCAAGGCAGCATAAACAATGATATATAACTAAAATATCATGTGCAATAAGAGCTTGACTATGGAAACATGCAAATAACTCCATCAGGGCTATGGACGCCTACTGGCAGTGGAGCAATGTTTGAGAGATTATAGTGCATAACCTCATCGGGGCCCTAAAGGCTTGCTGGTAGCGAGGCTCTATCCAGGTTTCTTTTGAAGTCAAAATAACTCACATAGCTATTCACATAGGATTCTAAGGGTCTTTTATGGTTATAAGAGTCTGAATAAACTCAATTGCACACACATGGGCAAAAGAAGATCAGCATTTCAAGAATTGATGGAGAAGTTTTCTATGCGTCCATTCATAAATCTTGGTTACATAGTGTGTTAGGTTGGATGGTCTAAGTCTTTTTTAGAATGGATTGAACTCCTATCTCTGAAACGTTTCTCACTTTTAATCCAATTAGTGCATGTCAAAGTGAAGGAAACACACAATCATCCTTGGTCGAATAAGAACTGCATTCTAGTCATACATCCTACATAACTCATATTGAAAATTCATTGTCTCCACATACATGTTGCATATAATCATCATAGGTCTGCACTTGGGGGCATAACTGAAAAAATCCTAAAAATCAGATAAAGTCCTAAAAAAATCCTAAAAAATCAGATAAAGTCCTAAAAAATAAAATAAAGTCATGAAAAAATCCTAAAAAATCAGATAAAGTCCTGAAAAAATCCTAAAAATCAATTAAAGTCCTGAAAAAATCCTAAAAATTCAAATAAAGTCCTAAAAAAATCCTAAAAAATCAGATGAAGTCCTAAAAAAAATCCTAAAAAATCAGACACAAGTCCTGAAAAAAACATCGACCACAAAAGCACTAAAAAACTCAAAATTAAACAAAAACATTCATAAAAAGTCCTCAACAAATAAAAAACAAACTAAAAAACCAAAAAACATAAAAAACTACAAATAAATTGTCTTGCAAGAATCCAACACCCTAGTAGATATCTAGCAAACACTTCACACGAAGTTTAACAAAGGATACAACTAACTTGTCAAAACATCTGCAATCAAGTTGATCAACTATCTAATATATCGAATCACTATCAAACTATCAATGTGATCAACATTGTGTCTTAAACAGAATCGGTACACTCGAAACCAGACAGATCAATCTTATACGGGGTCCAAAACTTCTGAAACCAAATATTATCAAAATCACATCAAACATATCAAAGCAAAGGAACAGTCAATCTAACTACTAAGTTTTGTCAATTTTTGGTTGTCTCTTTTTATGAAATTGGCAAAGATCATTGCTTTTAGCTACTCAAGGATGTCCAAAAGTGACTAGAGGAGTCATGATGGGCATGATCCTTTTCTTTGTTTGTTGTTTGTGGTTTGAACCAATGAAGTTCTAGGGAAAATTTCTCTAGTGGGTGTCTATGATAGGAGCATTCAGCATTTGAATGCCACACATACCTTGACCCATAGTGTAATTCCCATAATAGAGGGTTCATTCCTTGTCTGCTACGTGTTTGTTTCTTTCCAATGAGATATCTATACATCTTGGCTCCTCATACCCTGGTGTAATAAGCTCCATTGTTATAAAATAAGGCTCAATGATGATAATGTATTGCACTATGAATAAAGCAATGATGACTTTGTCATCAAAATTCTATTAAATCATCTCTATAATATCTAAATCTAGAATAAACAAAGGTTGATTCAATTGATTGATCATTTTATATCTATTCTACATCTAACAACTAACAATTCTTCCAAACTCAAAGTGTTCAATACCTATTTTGACGCACAAAAATAAACATCATCACATTACATTTTCATATATCATTTCATAATGATAGTCCATTGCATTATAATAAGAATTGCATCAACAATTATGCATCGCAACATAAAGCTACATCAAATCACTACATGATACCACATTCACATTGCATTCATCATCACAATAGCATAAAACATAATAAAGAAACATTATACCATGAAGTTCATCCTCAAATAGCTCATCACCAATGCATATCATATATCATATATAAATGTGTCAAAATACATCATATCTACAACATCAACATCAATATCCAATCTATCAGCCTATGTTGCCTCTATTAGTAGGTGCATCTCGCCTATCCCAATGATGCCCTAGGTGGACCCATCACTCCTCCACTGTTAGTCTATCGAGAGGTACATCGACTCAATCTTCTCCCCATAAAAGCACTAAAACTAGGCTCCCTTTGACCCTCGGTAATAACTCTCTCATAAGCCTACTGATAATAAATAGCCTCCTGTGCAACAACAAAATATATATTTGCCTAGCCACGTGCCTCTATCACCGGCCCAAATAATTGATTGTATGCATCCATGGTAATTTGAGCTCTCCTAAATACCTCATCCCTTTCCCTATGTAGATGATCCCTCTCTACAGTCAACTCCTCCATTGTCTACCTGTATTGATCTCTATCCTTCATTTGTCACTATCGCTGCCACAAAGTAGGGACCAAGTCCTCTAAACACCTAACTTGATCTCTCAATCCCTCCTCATCTCCTCTCTTCTCACCTCTAGACTCCACAGCCTAGGGCATCTCCACATCATATCCATCATCCCCACCCTCATCTCCACCACTGCTCGATGAGCCTGATCCTGACTCATCACCCTCATCAAAACTGCTCATAGCTGTAGTCTCTTCACTATCCACCTACTCTGCAACCATTTCTATCGGATCTATACCTCCTCCACCTCTCCCTCTCCCCCTAGGACCCTTGCCATGTCTAATCTGTTGAGAAGCAATCAAAATTGTTGGATCTATCAAAGGTATAGGCCTATGTTGTATCCAACATACACTATACTGCATTGTGGACCTTGGATCCACTACCACAACATGCCATACCCACAAAATAGGAGCAAGAGCATCAAACTCAACAATAGCAACATGAGGCTGCACGCAAGCACCCCAATCACCAACCTCTCAAGCAGTGCGAGAAAAATAAGCTGTCACATTTGAAATACCTTGTAATTCCCTGAACTGTCTGAGTACACGACCAGGAAGATGCATATCAATAATCCTATGACCACCCATGTCTCGACCAATAAGATATCTTTGTTGTTGACAAAAAGGAAGATGTTGAGCATCATTAGTCCAACCAGGGCAAGTAAGATAAGGTCTCCATGAGAAATATTGTAAGATATCAATCTGATGACGCCAATACAAGATGTTACTCAATGCCCTATATCTCACACCAACAATGTACCCAAAAGCATATGGTTGATTTGGCTCTAAATCAATATGCAATGTAGGACAGAAGATAGCTATGTGCTCCCAAGCCCATGTCTGGAGAAAAGTAATTCCACATCTAACTGATTTCTACTACAAGTAAACAATCCCATGCATCTAATGATACAAAGTGGCAAGAAGACAAGGACCCCAAGCAAGCACACATATGTCAATAATCATATCATGTATGACGCATCCCCATCCAACATGAAAACCATGGGTACATCTATCAAGAATCAATAATTCAGCAACAATGCAAGCAAACACAATGGTGAGATCATCATAATCAAAATCATCCCAATGAATCTCATAACAACCACAGATATGTAGATCCTTCTCCTCACACTCGAACAATATACACAAAATAGAAACACCATCATGACAACCAAAAGTAACTCATGTACCAAATATCAGAATGTTAAGATACACCACACATCCTCAAGTGTGATGGAAGCCTCACCTGTCGATAGATGAAAAGAGCATGTCTCTGAATACCACCGCTCAATCAAAGCAGTAATCATGGCCCTGTTGGTTGTAACCTCAGGCAAATGCGCTATATAATACAATCCAACTTGTCGTAACAAAGCGGTATCCTCTGAATCCAACTCATGACGTCGATCAAGACCATCTGGCCTCGTCTATCTAGCAAGCAGTACTAGATAATGTGATTGTATTTGGAAAACATACAAATGAGTCAGTTACATCATCAAATTGTCAGAACGCATAAGAAAAAATTGCCTTTACTTATCAAATGCGGCATACTTGTATCAAATGCGATTCAATTATAGAAAATGTGAAATAAAATTATCCGTTGCAAAGAAAAACATGCAAATGTGCCATACTTATAGAAATTGCGATGTAAAATATCAAATGCAATGTATTAACATCAATTGCGAGATAATTATATCAATTGCGGCAAAATTGACTGACAATTGTGAAATTCAAGGAAAATTACATATCACCAAATGATTGAAATTTTGGAAAAAAAAGACATAAACAAGCAAAAAAATCACACAACTCACCATGCCACTAGTGCCAAGAGGTCTCTGATAAGACCGCACTTGCTCGGCTAAATGCAACCTCACTCTGTGACCAGCCATTTCACTCCAAGGATGTTGAAAGCACAAATATCTGTAAGGACTTCTTGCAAAACAAAATAGTACAAATGAGCTCAAATCAACACCAATCTTCAATTTATAAAGCTCAAAATTAGGGTTTTTTGCAACATAATTCCTATGGACCCCCTCCAGCTTCAATGCAATTGTAAACATAGCAAACGAGATTGAAAACATTTCAAACTTCATATTATTACTATCTAGCACATTTCTGAAAAACTGGTCTTCGTTCCACAATTTTCCAATCACTTTTTCTGAGGGGGCATATTTATACCCTAAGCGTCACCAGGGCATACTGGGGCAAAAAAATTCATTTTCTTTGAAACAACATCATTTCAACATTGTCTCAAAGAGGGGAAAATGTAGACACCTAAAAATGTCTCTTTAATTCTACACTAATTATTCGTCTATTTAATTAAGTAATTATTTGATTAAACTAACTATTTCTTCTAATCATCGCCCTTCAACACTTCTAATTATTCTATTTCTATTCTCAAATCATTTTAATTAGTTAACCATATCTCAATGATTAATTATTTAATTAATTATGATTTATTCCTTAGTTAAATAATCTTTATTATTTAATTAATTCAATCTCCTAAGTTTAAATAATTTCATTTAAATTATTTAAATTAATTAAATTATCCTTCCAAATCAGATATCAAAGAGAAAATCACAACTCTTATCTAATCAATATTACTCCTAAATGACAATAGAATAATGCAATATCAATTGAATTGAAAGAATGATCTATTTAAAACTCCCTCAATTGAAATAGCAAGGCTTCCATTGCTCCTCTCCATTGTTGTTGATGTAGGTGGCTCTCAGGTATTGCACTTGATTTCCTGCATAAGATAGACAATAATTTTGAGGACTATGGCTTTTGTGATTCTAGATTGAATTGAGAAAATGATGTTGAATTTATAGATTTTCAACACAAAGGGGGTGAGAAATAGAACTTCCAATCTTTCTCACACCCTTCCCAACCTCCATTTTCACCTCACTATCAAACTCAATCCTTTTTTTTTGGTTGCAGGAGAGGATCCTTGGGTCTTCCTAATATTATCCATCTTATAGGTGGTGGATTGATGTTTATTCACCAACATGATGGAGTTAAGGGTCACAGGGGAGCCAAGGTAGGAAGGGTTTTTGGCAGTGGTGGGCAATTTTAGGCATTTCTTTTTTCAGATCTTCAAGAATCAAGAATGGTAGCCACGGGGAGTGAGCTAAAGCTTGAGGATTCAAAGGAAATAATTGATGTCAATTGTTTAGGAGGACAAAGAGAAAGTTATAAATTGTTAAGGCAAAAAATTAGGCCCTAGTGAAGTAGTATAGGTTTGTGACCTTGATTTCTGGCCAACTCCAAAGCATCAAGCACAAAGATTTCAAGGGAGGTTAGCAAGAAGAAAGGGATAGAAAGAAGATCATGGTTTTTAAAGTGATTCAGTAGAGGAAAATGATAGTAATAGTACACCTTAAACCTACCTTCTAGGGTAAAAAACTTCATTATCATTAAACACACCTAGTGCCAAGGCTCTGATAACTCAGCTCGTGTAAAACCTCTTGTGCAACTTCACTAGTTCTTCCTTTTCCTTGAAGAATGGTATCAAACTCTCATTATCCATCACACAACTTTGATTCTTTCATTTCTTACCCCTTGTTGAAAGACTCATAGCAACAACACTGAATTCTTCATTTATCTCAAATAAAATTCCTCCCATAGTAACCCTTCTATCAACCCAGGACCTAGCAAATTAAAGTAATAGATTTTCATCATAACCATTGATACCATGTATAAACTCAACAAACCCTCCCTTTCTACAAACATTCCAAACCGGTTCTTCCTTTTCCTTGAAGAATGGTATCGAACTTTCATTATCCATCACACAACTTTGATTCTTTCATTTCTTATCCTTGGTTGAAAGACTCGTAGCAACAACAATGACTTCTTTGTTTATGTCAAATGAAATGCCTCCCATAGTAACCCTTCTATCAACCTAGGACCTAGCAAATTGAACCGATAGATTTTCATCATAACCGTTGATACCCTGTATAAACTCAACAACCCCTCCCTCACTACAAACATGCCAAACCGCTGAGCCAGCTTTGAATTCGGCCTGAATACTAGGCTCTATTCTAACTATGTCCCCACCCATGGTGAAAAACAACATAGTTAACACAATGACAAGGTAGACACAGACCAAAGTATTGTCTCTAATAACACTTAGTAGACCAAAACTAGTCAAAAACAATGTGTTTGAGGACTTGGAAATAGTATTCTATAATAATTGCATGTCACAAGAGTAGTAATAATCAAACAACCCTCTCCATAAATTCCAAGCATGCCAATCTTTTTTGGTTGTACCAAAAGATAAATTGCGTTAGGATTTTGTAGCCTGCACATCATCACCGTGTAAGGTGTTGGTTAAATAAAAGTTATTTTTATTAGCAATAGTCTTTTCATTGGCACATTTGCACAAAAAATGATAACATATTATTATCATGAATTGATCATCTACAATAGCCACACAAGCTTGCTATGTGTGAGTAAGCCACCTCATCACGAAGGCCCCAATACTATTATGTGGCCCCCTGTCATAACCCTCTCTTTAGACATTGTTAAAGCCTATTATTATTATTATTATTATTATTATTATTATTATTATGAGTAACTTTAGTTAGAAATTCTAAATGGAATAAGGGGTATGTGCGCCAAGTCGTGGTACCAAAAGGGGTCTTAAAATGCCACTTTTTTTTTTTTTGAAATCAGTAAACTATGAACTTCAACAACAAATTGAACATAGTTACACTCCAAATTTGAAGATGCAATAAGAACAAGAATCAGAGTGCTTCTAGTCTACTTTCTAAACTACTAATTTGTTTTTAAAATGGTGGAGATTAAGGGCTTCAAAAAGGGGGGCCACAAAAAGTGGTCTTGTTTTTATGCAAAAAACATAACATAGCATCTATCGTGGCCCCTCTAAGATGTGTCCACTTTGATGAGAAATTAGCTAACACCTTGTAGTTTATGTCAGATTTTTCAGCTAATTTTTTAATTTATATGATTTTTTACAAATTTTGAAAGTGGACACATCTTGAAAAATAAAAATTTGAGTGTGCTCCCCCCTAAAATCATTGAAAACTAATCAAAAATTTATATATTTTTTAAGTTGTGTAGAATGGAGTCTAGTTTATACAAATGTAAGTTTCTCCAAATTTTGATGAATGTGTAAAAAGTTATACCCAAAATAGCACATGTTGGTTTTTTACCAAAAATGGACACACTAACAAAATAAATTAAAGATGAAAGCGTTAACAAAATCAAAATTTGAAATAAATTACATGGTTGGATAGCTAGGAGAGAGTTTAAGGTCGCTATGGTGTTTTTTTAGTTGCATTGAAACACACGCAAACTTGATGGAGAGCACGACAAAAAATATGTCAAAATTTTCAATCTTTTGATAAAAACATGTCTATGGCCTGAACTGGTTGTCCAAACCTTCAGGTTGGATGCCCAAGATAAATCCAACCTGTAGGTTGGTGTTTCCCAAAGAGAACCATTTTGCACATACAAAATATTACGCTCACCCCATTTGGCGTGCGCCAAATTAAAAAAAAAAAACAATTTTTACATTTGGTGTGCGTCAGATATGACACTCTCCCTATTCGACATGCGCAAAATTCAAAAAATTCAATTTTCACATTTAGGACACACCAAATTTGGTGTGTGCCAAATGTTTTGCATTGTTCTAATTTGGAGACAAGCTATACCCACTCCTAAAGTAGAATATATTCATGAAATATAACTTGAAGTATAAGTCACATTTCAATATATCTTTTTTCTTTCTTATAATTTAAGTTATATTTCACGTATATATTGGTAGCATGTCTGAGAGTGGTTTCATCTTTGTAGGAGCTATAATGTAGATTCTAGTTTTTAGAGGATCGTATAAAATTTCAGATAGTCAAATTTTAGTAATCAATATGTCAAATTTCAATAATGAGCAGGCTTCTATTAGCATTCTTTACCCCGATATCTCACTCTCTTTATCTTCCCCAAACTCTAGACCTATCTCTCCCCCTCTTTTGTCTCTCTCACTTCTCCCATCCCTCTCTAGGTACATCCCACCCTCTCTACCTTTCATTCCTTCCTTAACCCTATTTCTATCCTTGACTCCCTCCCTTTCTCTTCTTCTCTCTCACTCCCTTATTGTTTCTCTCTCCTCCCTCTCCATTCTCTTGATCACTACCTATTCCTTCTATCCTCTCTCTCCCCATATCTATGGCTCTACCTCACTCCCTATTTACCTCACTACCTCTCCCTCCCTATATTATTATCCACCTCACTCTCCCCCTCTAAGATTCTCACCTATCTAATTGTCCACCCTCTAGTTCTCTCCCTCCCTCCACACCTTTTTCTCTTTCCCCCTTACCCCTATCCATTTATGAACTCACTCCCTCTCTTCTCTCTATCTCAAAACCTATCTATCTCCTCATTCCCTAGGTCTCACACTCCCTCTGTGTCTACCTCTCCATCTATTCCCTCTTACTCATCTCTTTGTTCTTCTATCTCTTCCCTTCTCCCTCCCTCCCCCTCTCTAGCTCTCTCCCTTTATTCCCCTCTCCCTCTCTATCTCCCTCCCCCACTCTCTCATCTTCTCTCTTCCTCTCTTATTCTCTATCTCCATTGTCTAGGTCATCAGCTCTCCATCCCACCCCCCTCTCCTCTCTCTAGGTTTCTCCCTCCCTTCCTCTCCACCTATCTACCTCTATATATAGTCGTAAACTATTTACCATCAATCTTGTACCCATGTGTTAGGGGTCATATGGGGTCCTAAGGGGTCACACGTGTTAGAACACCATATGACCCCTTAGGACATCATATGGTGTCGTTAGGGGTCATATGGGGTCCTAAGGGGCCACACAAGTGTTATAACACTATATGACCCCTTAGGACACCATATGACCTATTAGGACATTATATGGTCCTAAGGGGTCATATGGTGTCCTAAGGGGTGATATGGTGTCGTTAGGGGTCATTTGGGTTCATAAGGGGCCACACATGTGTTAGAACACCATATGACCCCTTAGGACACCATATGACCCATTAGGACATCATATGATCCTAAGGGATCATATGGTGTCCTAAGGAGTCATATGGTGTTGCTAGGGGTCATATGGGCTCCTAAGGGTCCACACATGTGTTAGAACACCATATGACCCCTTAAGACACCAAATGACCCATTAGGACATCATATGGTCCTAAGGGGTCATACAGTGTCCTAAGGGGTCATATGGTGTCGTTAGGGTTCATATGGGGTCCTAAGGGGCCACACATGTGTTAGAACACCATATGACCCCTTAGGACATCATGTGGTCCTAAGGGGTCATATGGTGTCCTAAGGGGTCATATGGTGACCTAAGAGGTCATATGGTGTCTTGAGGGGTCATATGGTCAGAGGGTTATATAGTGCCATAAGGGGTCATATGGTGTTGCTAGAAGTCATATGGTGTCCCAAGGGGTCATATGGTGTCATTAGGGATCATATGGGGTCCTAAGGGATCACACATGTGTTAGAAAACCACATGACCCCTTAGGACACCATATGGCCCATTGGGACATCATATGGTCGTAAGGGATCATATCGTGTCCTAAGGGGTCATATGGTGTCCTAAGGGGTCATATGGTGTCGTTAGGGGTGATATGGGGTCCTAAGTGGCCACACATGTGTTATAACACCATATGACCCCTTAGGACACCATATGACCCATTAGGACATCATATGGTCCTAAGAGATCATATGGTGTCCTAAGGGGTCATGCAAACTAGGAATCCAATCCCAATAACATCACATTAAGGTGAATTAAATCAAATAAGCTCAACCACAAACCTTTTGGAAAGGGATAAGAAAACTAATGAATCTTATTCACCTTGTTTGAGTTGAAATTTGTGATTGGAAATGAGATGATTGAGTGCAAGAACTAGGGTTAATGTAAAATGAACAAGAATCAACATCAATAGGTAGTTTTAGAACAAATATGCAAAAATCAAGTATAGATATGGAAATGGGAAGAAGAGAGGATCCTGTTATTGAAAATTGAGCTCAAGAGCACGAGTCAATGATGCTAGATGACCTTGACCCAGTTAGGCAATAGTGGCTTAGTTAGGCAACCTTGACCCTACTTTTTTGCCTCTTCAAAATATAGTTATGTGTCTCAATCTACTCTTTTTGAATGTATATTCATTGTCTTCAGAATCCATCACCTGCACACACAAGAGACTAAAAAAGATGCTCTATTCATAGGGGTTTGACTTAGTGTTTTGAATTAACCCTATGATGAATTGAAATAAAAAGGAAAGCATGCTTGATAGGATAGAGGCTAGATCTAAAATTGAAATGTTTGAATGGAAATGATTATACCTTCAACTAATGATGCATGCTCTTAGGGTAAGTCCTCCATGGGTTGATGCAATAACATGAAAAATCATAGTAAAATTCATCATATATTTATCAAGAAAACACAATTGAAGATGCCTTGTTGTCGCTTGCTTTGGAATAATTTCTCTTGATTTGGAATGATATCATAATGATGAGATGATGAAATTAACTAGGAGTGATGTCTTATATAGGGAACTCAACATAAAATCACCTTTTGGTCAACTTAAAATAATCATATTTTTTTGCATTGGGAATAGTTATGGAAATGGAAAGGTTGACACTTTATCCTCCCAAAATTTTAGGCAAAAAGCGTCAGTCACTAATGCTAGGCAACATTGACTTGACAAAATAGGCCCAACTTTTTAGGGTTGCGAGATAATAGGGTTTTGATACCAAAAATGTAATTTATATGAAAATTTATGATGTCTAAGTGGAGAAAAGGTTCATTGAACTTTGAAATGACATAGGACCCATAAAAGCATGAAATGCAATAAGATAAAAGGAACACTTAAAATAAATGCCTAAATAAAGTATTGATGTATTAAAGTAAGAGAGGACTCATAATATTGAATTAAATTTTAATTTAATACAATAAAAGGTCCTATAATGCATAGAGGAATGGGAAAATTAAAATAAGTGCTAGAAGAGTGTGAAATTGGACTCCATAATTAAAGGAGTACAATTTACAATGCTACAATAATATCTTCACATATTAGCCAAAACCAATAAGTTGGCCACTTTTTTGTTCAACAACTTCGTGCACTTGCCCACATTGGAGTTATTAAAGGAGAAGGTAGCAATAATAATTCACCTACAATATCATTGAACATGATAACATAATTATTGTTTCCAAGAAGAGAATGCACCCTTTGATCCTTTTGATATAATTTCCCTATAGAAATATATGAATAATATTTGGAATGGATTTACATTATGCTACTAAAGATAAAGTGAGATGCATTAGGGTTGAAGTGGTGATGAAACTCATATCTATTGCTCCACACACAAACTTGAATAAAATTAATGGCACATACTAATGTGTAGAAGAGTAGAGTTGCATTGCTCACCTAGAATTCCACCCCATGACTAAAATTAATTACAAGCATGAAGCTATATATGGTTGTAGAAAACCTAGGAGATATTTCAGTTAGTTCCATTAAAATTAGAGTTTGATGGATAATAAATTATAAAAAAAGGTTGGTTAGGCTAAATAATATATCCAAAGTGTAAAAACATACATTAAATGTTCAATGCTAATTCGTTGAATATGCACTAGCCATTTCTTGAAATTCCAAACAAATTTTGGGTTGAATCTTTCTTGCCTAAGACCTTTTTTTTAATCAAACCCAATAAAAATAATTGTAGTCTCTATAAGAATATGTTGAAGCCAAATAGCCTCAGTCATTGAGTTAACAACCCCCCAATACTCAGCCTCAGTCAAAGAGGGAGAAATAGCATGTTGCTTCTTGCTTTACCAACAAATGGGGTTTGAACCAAAATGGAAGTTGTAACCTGAAGTACACTTATGACCATCAAGATCACCAGCCCAATCAGAGTCTGTGTAATCAACCAAACGAAGTCATGTGCCTGCTGCATAGTGAATCCCATAATGATGTGTACCTTGTATGTACTGTAAGATGCATTTGGTGGATTTCCAATGAAGCTCATGTGGTTCTTGCATAAAGCAAGAAAGCATGCCAACCACAAATAAAATGTTAGGGCATGTGTGAGTCAAGTAGATGAGACAACCCATAAGCTAATGATACAATGTGGCATCAACAAGTGGAGTGGAACACTTAGCCTCAAGCTTGACTACTAAAAGAAAGGGAGTTGGCACAGGCTTACAATTAGCCATATGGAAGCATGCAAGTAGATCAAGAGGATACTTGGGCTGTGAAAGTGTAATCTCAAAAAGTGATTGTGAAATCTCTATCTCAAGAAAGTAGAGAAAAATACCCAAGTCAGTCATACCAAATCTATCATGCTAAACCGATTTGACACTACTAATGATGGATAAAGTTCTCCCTGTTATGATCAAGTCATCAACATAGAGCACAAGTATCAAGTGTGAGTCATCCTATCACAAAATGTAGACATTCAAATTGGAATGACATCTGGTGAACCCTGTTGAGAGAATAAAGGAATCCATCTTGGCATACCAAGCCCTAGGGGCTTTCTTGAGGCCATAGATAGATTTCAGTAGCCGGAAAAACAATGAAGAATCCTAGATGAAACCCTATGGCTGCTCCATATAAATCTCCTCATCAAGATCCTCATGAAGAAAATCACTCTTCACATCCATCTGATGTACAACCCAACCATGAGTTGTGGTAATAGCAAGTATCAAGCGAATGGAGTTCATCTTTTCTACAGATGGAAAGGTCTCAGTATAGTCAACACCTGTAACCTATGAGAAAACTTTCATAACAAGTTCTTCCTTATACTTATCCACACTACCATATTTAGCAAACTTGGTCCGATATATCCACTTACATCGAACCATCTTTCTCCCCTTAGCGAGAGGGACTAACTTTCAAGTGTTATTCCTCATCAAGGAACTATACTCTTCATGCATAGCTTGGTCCCACTCGGGAACCCCTGATGCTTCCTAAAATGTTTTTGGATTGGAAGCGATAGCAATGTATGCATGTGGAAGCTCCTGATGTTGTGATTGAGTCCTCTGCACATCTGAAGTATCCCCAACAAGAGAACCCATTGATTCAAGTATCTATCAAGCCCAACACGGTCTAGGTGGAGGTGGAGGACAAGGCACCTCAATTGTAAGTGGACCCTGTGGAGGTGTAACCCTATGAGTCAGAGTTGAGGAGTCTCATCATCTGACTCACTGTCATCACTATCCACAATGGAGGAGGGTGGAGGAGGAAATGAGGCTAAGCTAGGAGATATTTCCTCAAAGTGAACACTCCTCTCAATAAAGACCTCATGTTTCCCTAGATCCATCAATCGATATTCCTTAACACCCTCAGGATATCCAACAAATATACAAGGCCTACTCTAAGGTTCCAATGCCTTATGTTTCTATGGAGGAATGCAAGCCCATTCTGGACACCCAAATACTCTGAAATGTCTCACAATTGGTTTCCTACCAACCCAAGCCTCAAAAGGAGTGATACCCTTCAAATCTTTTTGAGGAACCCAATTTTGGATGTGTGCGACACAACTAATAGCCTCTTCCCAAAAGGCAGGATCAAGAGATCGTGCATACATTAGCATACAACTAGCCATTTCCTTGAGAGTTATATTCTTCCTTTCTGCGACTCCATTTTGTTGTGGAGTGTAGCCAATTGAATGTTGAAGATCAATACCCTCAAGTGTACAAAACTCCTCAAGTCTATTGTTCACATATTCCCTTCCATTATCTGTGCGAAGGATCTTGAACACTTTCCCTAACTGCTTCTCCAAGTGAGCCTTGAAGGCTAGAAATATGTCAAACACTTCACTCTTGTGAACAAGAAAGTAGACCCAAGTGAAGTAGGAGTAGTCATCAATGAGGGTGAGGACATAGCGGGCCTTGCTAAATGAAGGTGATGGAAATGGACCTGCTACATCATTATGAACAAGTTGAAGAACTTCCAAAGCTCTCCATGCTGTCCCTTTATCAAACTTCTCTTCGGGATGCTTGCCCATGGAACATCCTAAAAACACACCCTCTAACAAATTGATTTGAGGTAGACTTGTGACCATGTCTAAATAGTGCTAAGCTACTAAAGAGAGCAGTAGTTGAGGTGACCAAACTGCTCATGCCATAGCTTACTTTCTGAATTTGAATAAGTAAGCAAGGCCATCTAAGGAGATCTTGGCAAAAAGTGGGAGAATGAATAAAGCCTTGAATTGTCATTGACTTGTCCCACTGCTACCAAGGCATCATTATCAAGTTCTTTTACCACAACTAAATTAGGTGTAAACTAAACCTTTTTCCCATTCCCACAGTGAGTGATTTGGTAGATAGAGAGAAGATTGGTAGTAAAGTTAGGAACATAAAGAACATTCTCAAATGTTTCATCATCCATGACAACCAAACTTTCCCTTCTACCTCAACGTGTGTATCATCACCTATGTAAATGTGAGGTACCTTAGATGGTTCCAATGAATAAAATTGCTCCCTTGTAGAACCCATGTGATAAGAGGCACCTAAGTCAAGTATCTACTGCTGTGAAGAACCTACTTTAGCCACAAATGCTTGCGCTTTTCCCTTAGACTGTGAAGAAGTGGAAGGATATGATTCCTTCTTGTTGTAGGCGGATGACAAATTGATGTTGTTCTTATTAAGGAGATTTGTCAACTCATCAACCTACTTGGTGTGGCAACGATCTCATCATGACCATACTTCTTGCAATAAGCACAAGATGGTTTCTCCTTCTTAGATGTATTCCCTTTGTTGGAAGAGGATGAAGAATCGCCTTATGATGGAGAGGAGGATTTTCCTTTTTCTTGTTGTGGCTTTGACTTAGATTTCTTCTTCTTCTTATTGGAACCTTTGCCTTGATTCCCTTGATTTTCCACTAAAGCCTTGGACTTTGAATACTTGAGAATCCACATGTTCAACAACTTAGATTGTTTTTGTAGACACTGCAAAATGTCTTTTTCATCATCACTGATTATTCATCTTAATTATTTAAGTAATTATTTAATTAAGCTAATTATTCTTCTAAACTGATTCAATCATCACCCTTCAACATTACTAATCAGTCCATTTCTATTCTTTAATTAATTAATTAGATAAACCTTTCTCAAATATTAATTATTTAATTAATTACAATTATTTCCCTAATTAGATAATCTTTATTATTTAAATAAATCCATTTTTAATGTTTAAATAATTTCATTTAAATTAATTAACTTGTTCCTCCAAATCCCCAAATTTAGATTTCAAATAATTCCATCTAATTTTATTTCTCTCAAATTCACAATTCCCCAAATCTGAATTTCAGTTAATTTCATGTGCATTTCAGCATTCAAAAATCAAAATTCAAATCCAAATTGAGAATGAAAATCAAATTCAACTTCAAAATCCTACAACACATGTTGAAAATCTTAACTGGTTGATCAAATTGGTTAGCTAATCAGTTAACTCTTCAATCTCCCTTGTTCACTCCAAATCACCTTTTCTGACCAATCAATCAATCCACTTATCTCTCCAATCCATTAAGTCATCTAATCAATAAATCTAGTCAACTGATCAATCTATTTAGTCCACTATTCGATCTATCTAGTTGACAAGTCAAGCAATCTGAGTTAACAAATCAATCAACTCTGTTAACTGATCAATCTAAATCAGTTATCTCCCAATCAGGACTTGAGTTCAAAATCCCTCCCTGTCTCACATAAAAATCTATATAAACAACATCATTTTCTTTAATCAAACTAGATCACACTCTTCAAAGCAATTGCCATCTTATGCAGGAATTTCAGTTTAATACCTAAGAGTCGCCTACACCAACAATTTGGAGAAGAACAATGGAAGCACAAATATGGAATAGGGAGTTTGAATTCGTTTAAAGATTTCAATTCTAGCATTTTTTCTATTTCTTTGTGTTTTAAATCATGCTAGATTAGTTAATGATTTGTGATCATCCATATTTCCTAATTAGCATATTAGATTGATGATTTCAAGCATGAAAATAGTTCCAACATCACTATTTCCTATGAAAGCGTCAAATGTAGGCATAGTGTAGGAACTTCCCACTATCAGGCGATGGGTTTGGAAGCTAGAAACAAATGTTGCATATTTGGATGGAAGCTTGTCCAACAAGTTGAATATCAATTGAGCATCCTTCTTGTCAATGTCACAATCTTTAAGGTTTGCTTGTAGCTCATTTGCCTTAGTGACATAATCTTGGATTGTATCAAAATTCTTGGGATCCAATTTGGTGAGCTCATTGTCAATCTTGTAGCCTCTGATTCCATCAACTTGACCATACATTTTCTTAAAGATATCCCAAGCCTCTTTGATTGTGGTACACTTCTCAATGTGAAAAGTGAGGTCATTTGATACATATTTTGTGAATGTTCCAAGAGCCATACAATTTTTAGTGAGCCATTATAATTGAGTATTAGGATCAGCCTTAGGATCTGTTGGTGATGTTATTGTTCCATCTATGTAATGTGTGAGTCCTTTTTCCATTAGTTTACTCCATGCTTTAATTTTCCATGATGCATAGTTATGTGGAGTTAAAGGTGGAAATTTATGAGGACCCATAGCAACAAAAATGAAAGAGCACAAGGAAAGAGAGGCAGAATCACACAAGACACCCCCCCAAATTCACTCCATCAAAGAACCCCCCAAAAAAAAAAAATTAAAAAAAAATTATGATTTGGCACTTTATACTTAGTGCATGTACAATGGGCCACTTGAAAAAAATGGCAAAGTGGACTTCTAATTTCAAGTTTACAACTACCTCAAATAGGCCGAAAGAGACTTAAACAGATAATGCAAGAAATCTAAACTAAGATTCCAAGCAAATTACAAGTACCAAGTAGGCCAAAAAGGACCAATTTTTTAAAGTACAATTTCTACCCAATTTGGTGAAAAACTAATAGCACCACGTGAAAGTAGATAAAAAAAATTATGCATTTTAAAAAAAAATGGCACCTGAAAAGGAGGTCGTATGAGCCCGAACAAAACCTTTGAAGTTGCAAAATTGAGGGTTGGACAGGTACAATTGTGAAAAACTAGAAATTCTGAAAAAAATCTATCCACCAAAATCAGAAAATATCCACACCACTATGAAGAGCACAAAAAATTAGCCCAAAGCACAAAAAAAAATTGCATTGAAAAGGGCCTTAAAATGACCAAGATATGAGCCTTCAAAGTTGAACTACGAATTCAAAAACTCAAATGGAGAGGGGGTCTAAATTTTTAAAAAAGTGTTGACACAGTGCTGACGTCAACAAAACGCTATGTTAAATTTGACGATCATATGGTCGTCGCACCCATTTGCTGACTTTACAGAAAGATGGTGTGGCAACCTATAGATGATTACATGGAAGATGTCTTGGTCATCCATAGGATGTTGGACCACTAACTATGTCAGCTAACTGGGTTGTCGTACGCTGACATGTCAGCCTTTGTGGTGGTGATGTGGTGTCCAGTGGGTGGTTTGAAAGGAACTGTTGCAGATCTGTTGCATGGCAGGTGATAGAGCACGGTTGCCCAAATATGATGTGGTTGTGTGGCGGGTGACTGGTCACCAGAAGAAGCTAGAAGCACATAGGAGGTCATCGATGGTCGAAGCAGTGAGGGAGCCGGTGGGAGGTGGCGTCGGCCAGAGCAGTGAGGGAGCCGATAGTTGCAAAGGGGCCCACATGTTGGGACCAGACATATGGTGAAGCTTGTGGGGCATGGCCCCAGAGGAGGACTAAGCCTGTAGCCCTGCAAGCGTAGGTATACAGTTGTATAGGGGGTGGGGTCAGGGTAGCCCCCCTATAATATAAAATTTGTTTTTTAATTTTATTTTAAAGATTTTCAAATCAAACCCAAAAAAAAATTAATAATAAAAAACAATGAATTAATGAAAATGTGGAATTAAATATAATTCACAGAAAATAATTTTTTTTTAAAGTTATTTTTTACAATAATTTGTACCGTACTACTCAAGTTAGGTAAAAAATTCCTCCGATGCCCAAAAAAACTCTTTCGTCAAATATAGGAGAGTTTATACTCATTTTTTATGGAAATGGCCTCCTGTACACAATGGTGAGGTTGTGCATCTTCTCAGATCAAAAAATGAAGCTCTCCAAAATATCTCCCAAAAAACTAATCAATGAAGCCCCAATGGCTCTAATACCATGTGAGATTTTGCCAAGATCAAGGGCACAATGAAAACCACAAAAAAAAGAGACATTAGTTTGACAAGAACAAACTATATTCTCATCAATATGCAAATATGATCAACTGGATTAACCAATACAATGAAGATGATCCTGCTTATATAGGCAAGGCCAAATGGATATGTGAGCACACAATCATGACATGTGGCTCAATGAGAAAAAAGGGTAGGTAACAATATGTAGGGGTAGGTAGGAGAAATAATATAATATTCCACAAGAGATGGATCACCCACTGAAGGTGGAATGTAACAACAAGATAAGACCACAAAAGGTGGAATTTCTCCTACAAGCATCATCCCTATGTGCACACTTCCCTAAGTGTCTCATATCCAAACTACGATGAGATGCATTATCCTAAGTCAAATTAAGAAAAGTATAATTATATCATATAAGATAGATAATTACACCAACAAAACTCACTAGATGGTGCAAGGCACCCTAGATTCTAGTTTGAAGTCTAAGGATGAGGGAGGTAGGATTGAGGAAGTTGATCCCCCCCATTGGATATCACTTCTAGTGATAGGAGAGGCTCTCTTAGGCATCCTATCCCAAATACTAGTGAGGTTCTATCTAAGTCTTGTGGGGAGGGGACTAAGTGGTGCTCCATATCTTCCCCTCCTAAAATGGATGGCAAATTCTCTAAGGGCTCAGATATGGAATCTTTTGCTAGCAACAAAGCGTTGATTTTTTTAATAGTTTTCTTGAGAAGCATCTTCCTACAAGATCCTCTCATACCCCCCCTTTTCAGATTTGGCATCAAGTTTGTTAGTAGTAGGGATGAGATCTATAGGTCTGGCGCCCCTATGAGTAGTGGTGACTCATTGATGAATATAGAGATTGAGGCTGTAGAGTTGAAGGATAAGAGCAGTGACAAAAATGTATCTTGGGCCATTGTTCCTTATGAGGCTCAATATAAATATGTCCTAATGGAGGAAGCTATGAAGGAGTACGGGGATAAGATGGATAAATGCAATAAGGGCTCTAGGAAACACAAGAAGGCCAAAATCTTGTCAATTGTCCTTCCTTAGGTACTAATCATGAGTTTGTTTTAAAAAAGAAGAGAAGCAGGCCTAGTGGATCCTCCAATGGCTCTAAGGGGGTGAGAAATCCCAAAGATAAACTAGACAAATGCTATGCTAGCTTTCAGAAACCTATGGAAACCTCACCATAAGAAATCTTATGGATTTGAATATTGCATCATGGAATGTAAGGGGTCTCGAACCCCTGATAGGAAATATATTGTTAAAATATTTTTAAAGTTGTACAAAAACATGGACATTCTTTTGTTGCAAGAGCTCAAGGTAGTGGATTTTTGGTTGGACATTAATCTGAAATGCCTATGGAGAGATGTTAGGAACTTTACCACTAAGCATGCTAGAGGTAAAGGTGGAGCGGTTATCCTACTCAATGATAAATTGGTTGATCATGCTTCAAGGTGGGGTTGCTCGTCATTTAATAGGCTAGCATGGTCATTCTAAAGTGTGAAGAGGTGGAATTTGGGGTGTCCTAATGTTCATATAATTGTAGGATTGACTTGTGGAGGTGGATGTTTGATTTGGATAATATCTCTTGGATTCTTGGGGGAGAATTTAACATGATAGAAAGCCCTACAAATAAAGCGGGAGGGAGTAGATTTGAGTGGAGGGGGAGGAAAAATTCGTTTGGACCGGATTTATTAGCAAGCTCAATCTTATAGACCCTTTGGTGGACTATAAACAAGACTATAAAGGCATCTAGTTCACATGGTGCAACAGTCCAAAGGGAAGTAAAATAATATACTCCAGGTTAGACAGATTTTTTTTTAATAGATAATTCTTGACTCAAGATGAAGGTTACTCCATAAACCCTCTCGGATCACTGCCCCATTCAAGCTATTATTTCCCACAATAATATGCTCTCAAGAAGAGATGCTAAAAGGAATGACTTTTCTCTCAACATTAGCCTTTTGGGGAGAGAGGATGTTAAGAAGGCAATTATCATTAGGTAATTTAATAATTCAATTGTCAAACAAGACAGTCCCATCTAGGGGTGGACCCAAAAGGTGCATAGTTGGAGGGCCCTCTTTCAGATCATAAGAAAGAAATTAGCTAAGGTCTCAAGAAAAGAGGAAACCACGACCTATCTAAGGTTTCACCAAGGTGAAGAGATTTTGCAGACTAATCCTTCAAACCATGAGGCTCTGAACATTATGTGTTAAGCCAAGAACTCACTAAGAAGGATTCAAAATGTGAGGATCCAGAGAGCCAAAACAAGATCAAGGATAAATTGGCTAGAACATAGAGATAAAGGATCCAGATTCTTCTTTCGGATGTTTAAATCTAAAGAAGCTACAGTTAATATTGATAATATATGAGAGGATGGTAATATTATATCTGATCAAGCAGGTATTATAAGATCTTTTTCTCAATTTTACCAAAATCTATTTTCCTCAGAGGATAATATATTGAACAAGGCAAGGGATAGAGAGAATTTGAGAAACATCGTCCCTAGAAAGGTTAACATGGAAGATATTGAGAAATTAAATAAATCTCTATCATTGGGAGAAATCAAGGATGCTATTTTAGCTCTCAGTAATGGGAAAGGGTCAGGACATGATGGTCTCCCAGTTGAATTCTATAAGAAATGCATTGATTGGATTGGAGAAGATCTGCTGCAAGCGTACCAAGAGGGTGTTGATAAAGGATCTTTGGGTGAGGACACCAATAAAGGATTAATCAAGATCATACCTAAGGATAGAGATAGATCATTAATTAAGAATTGGAGACCCATTACTCTGCTTAATGTGTCATACCAAACTTTAGCCAAGATTCTAGAATGAAGGTTGGAAAATGTCTTGCCCAAAGTAATAAACCCTACACAAACTGGTTTTGTCAAAGGGAGATACATACTTGAAAATATTCTTACATACTAGGAAGACATGCATTGGGCCAGAGAATTAGAACATGATACTACTCTACTGTTGTTAGATTTGAGAAGGCTTATGATAGGATAGAATGGAGCTTTGTTAATATGATGCTGGAAAGCACAAGGTTCCTTGGATATTTTTGCAAAATGGTAAATATACTAATGAAAGATGCTAAGGCGTGTGTGGAGATTAATGGTATTAAGTCAAACTTCTTTGACCTATCCAAGTCTATTAGGAAAGGGTGCACCTTAGCACCTACCATATTTTTAATTGTTATTGATGCCTTGTATTACCCGCTGAGAGATTCTACCGGTTCCCCTAAGGTGAAGGGAATCACTTTACCTAATGGGGAAGATTTATCTAATATTCAATTTGCAGATGACACTGCCATCCTTGCTAGGTTGGAAGAAGATAATATAGATACGTTAATGGATAAACTAGATATATTTTGTGAAGCTTTTGGGAATAAAGTCTTGCTTCCCAAATCTATTTTACTTGGTTAGAATATGCAACCTCTTGATTGGTGCAGTAAATATTCTCTCATGTGGGGTGGGCCTAATCATTTGGTTAGATACCTCAGAATTCCATTTTCTATTGAACCAAATCTGAAAGCTATGTGGGAATGGATTAAGAGTAAAATAGATAAGAATCTTAGGAAATGGAAAAAGAATTTCCTTTCTCTGGCTAGGAGGGTGCAAGTCTGTCAAAAAATCCTCTCCTCATACAATATATATCATACCTCAGTCTGGCTCTTCAATGAATACCATTTTTGTCATATCTAGAAGATGATTAGGGAGTTTCTTTGGTCAGATGGTAAAGGAGGCAAGAAAAGACACGCTATGAATTGGCAGTGGTACACTATGAGTAAAAACAAAGGCGGTCTAGGCCTCAAGGATCTAAGATGGCAAGGAATTTCCCTTGCAGCTAAATGGATTTTTAGAGCTTTACAAGAAGAGGATCCTTGGAAAGTCTTGATTAGACACAATATCAATAAATCTACTCCTAAAAGGAACCCTACTTGGAGAGGGTTGACATTAAGTGATATCATTGTTGGGAATTTTGAGGTCAGACCTTATGCATCCCCTATTTTTAGATCAATTTGGAAAGATTGGGAGGTGGAAAGAAGTCATATCTCACATAATGGTATTGTTTGGGAGAATGGAGAAATTTGTGGTGAACACTCTATATGGTGGAACCTGAAATACAATGGTAAGCATCTAGCTTTAGTACAGGGCTACTCTGCTAATATTTGGGCAAGGAAAGGACTAGAGAAACTATCTGATGTTATTAGGAATGGAAACCTTTTGAGTTGGAAGGATATTATGATGGAATATAATGTGCCCTCCTCCCAAAGGAAAACCTATACCATGTTGAGATAAGCCTCTTCAACTCTCAGTCTTCCCAAACCTTTCTCTGTTGACAGCTCTAGATTCTACCTCTTTAAATGGTCGGATGGGTCCCCTTTTCCTAGAACCAAAGCTAAGGCCATCTACTCTTTCCTTGTGGACAATGAAGTCATTCTCTCCCATGTCAATTCTTGTTGGAATCTAAACCTTGATAATGTTCTTTGGCAAAAGACATTTGAGGCTCTTTGGTGCAAGTTGGTTGAACAAAAAAAGAGATATTTTTGTTGGCAACTTATCCTCCAAAAGCTCCCCATCCAAAACTACAATGGGGAATCCAGTATTCTCTCCTATTGTAGAGTCCCTAGATCTGTGAAGCATATCTTTTTTGCCAAAGAGATGCATGGAAAATATTTGGCCTATGTATTAGTAATAATATCAATATTCTTGATGTTGTGACTGGTCATATCCAAAGCCTAAAGAAATATGCTAACATCTTTTGGTTTGTCTTTTCTGTTGAAGTATTATGGCTTATTTGGAAATATAGGAATGATAATCTCTTTAATGGTAGGGATAGGAACCTTATCGATTCTCTAAGGAGACTCATTTTTCATGACATTGATGTGTAGGTGACTGTAGCTATGAGGATTGAAGGAAGGAAGTTTGAAATTTTTTTGTAAGATGGATCTGCTAGAACGTTCACATGGGAGATATCTCATGACTTTACCTGGTTCAAATCCTCTAGTGATAGGTCCCCCTTTGAGATAGGCCTAGGAAACTTCATAAGAGAGCTCAGTAAGAAGAATAACAAAGCCCATCAAGATTAGGAGTAAAACATCACAGTGAATGAACCTTTCATTCATCCATATCTTGACACCATACTATGGGGTAAGGTCGTGAGGTGGTGTGATGGTTCACAAGATTGGACAACATTGGTGGAAAATGTGGGGGATTTCAGCTCATTAGATGGAGAAATATCTTTTGACCAATCCTTTTATGTAATGTAATGAACTGTAGTATGTATATGTGTAGGTGCATCTAAGATCAGTGATAAACCTCTGATGTAATAGGACTCTGTGTACCTAGTAGTTTCTATTTTTTGTGATGGGCAACAAGACCTATCTTTTTGATGTGCTACTGACTGTGAGACATTTGATGGTACTAGTTTTTGTATTGTGAACCTCTTATATTTAATAGAAAATAAAATAAAAATAAATCACCTTTAACACAACATTTTATTGAGTTACAAGACAAATATGCTAGCTAATATATAAAGAGCATATTCTTACAGAAAGTCAATGTCTTTTAAAAAATAAACTCTTTTATTTTTTATATTCAACTGAATATTTATCCATTAGGAGGGCCTAATGAAGGTGGAATAATCTTATGAAAACCACTTTGATGGAACCAAACCTTGAGAGGAGAACCGAGAATGGTAGGGTGCTCAAAAGAAGACATTATTTTTCTTAGAAACTACCTTAAGATTCTAAACCTTCAAGAGTCACATATAGTCCAAAGAAATCACAACATGCCTACTTCCTTCTTTAGGTTGATTATAAAACTGTGCAAATTCACCCACCTTGTGAAGCACAAAGTAATGAAAGCGAATATTTTCATTATCTACATATTGAAGAAAAAGATATATACCTATTTGAGTAGAGGAAAGTCTAGGTCACAACACATTTTTCTCTAGGCATAAACTATATGAGTCTTATCTAGGGATCTAGGATAAATTTAACCATCTCAACTAAATGTACCCCAAATTTAGACAAACACTTAACTCCCAAAAATCTAGAGGGAAACCAGAGGTGAACCCACAAATCCAAACAAAGATTGAAATAGAAAAAGATAACAAACCTTGGTTCCCAAAGGTTGAAAAAAGATAAGGCATAAACTCATGTATCAATATTTTTCCCTTAACAACTCTAAATAAAGATACTAATATAGACTAGAGACAATAAAAAAATATTTAGGGAGATTTAGAAGCCCTAAGGTCTAGGACCTTTCTTATCCATAAACCCTTACCGCTAGAATTGAAACTTGTCTATCTAGGCAACAACAATCTTGTAAACCATAGGTTTTGGCTTCCATATTTTCTTGAAGACTCTAGAAAAATATATCCATCCTAGTAGTTAAAGACAAGGGTTCAAACTAGCTTGAAAGATGGTTTCTTATGCCAAAGGCAATGCCTTTGTGTCTCTTGTTTGAACTCTTGCCAAGAAGTAAATTTAAAAAAGTTGAAAATGGGGAATTTGTGATGGGTCCAATTTTGTGCATACCTCCACCTCCCATTAAGATAAGCCCAACCATCATCCTTGTGACTACGATCCTACTATTTAACAAAAACAAAGGGATCATGAAACTATGTAAATAACAACCTGACATCATTCATCGTTACTCCATTTAACCTCACTCTCTTACTATTGTTCATTGTTAACTAATTCCTCAACTCATTTTTATTTTTATTAACATTAACAAAAAAAAATCTTAATTATAAAGACACATATTATATCATTAAATATCTTAATAGTAATTAAAAATATATATTGAATTATGTGAACTGGTATATCAGATTTGAAGTATGAAGAAGAGCAAGTGCTAATATTAGAAAACAAAAAAAGTATGGTAATAAAAAATGAAGATAATTTTGAAAAACCTACCCAAGAAACTTTTAAAAGAAAAAATGTGGATATAAAACTAGAGATAATTTTTAAAAAAAAACTATATCAATTATTTTAAATTTTTAAGAAAACGATTAAAATTAATATTGAATTATGTGAACTAGTATATCAAATTTGAAGTATGGAGAAGAGTAAGTGGTAATATTAGAAAACATAAAAAATATAGTAATAAAAGAATAAAGATAATTTTAGAAAACATACCCAAGAAAATACGAAAAATCAATATTCGAGATAAATTTAAAAAAGAAAAAGAAAGGCTAAGCTAAAAGTTTATACTATATCAATTAATTTAAATTATTGAAAAATTAATTAAAAATTCATATTGAGTTATGTGAACTACCATATCAAACTTGAAGTATGGAGAAGAGCAAGTGCTAATATTAGAAAACATAAAGAATATAGTTATAAAAATAAATGATAATTTTTTTGTATTAAAAATTGAGAGATCAAAATATGGAGAGTTTTATACAAAAAAGACCATGGGAGGCAGAGCCTCAACCATCAAGCAGTAAAGTCAGAGACACTAACCGACTGAACATATACAGTTATCCATCTACCAAAAAGAGTCACAAAGGAAAGTATTTATCATTATACTAATTGTTACAGCAACATACTAGGCATCTATTGGAGAATCTCATCCTGATTTTCCAACCACGTGGTTCAGCCTTGTGGACCTTCCATCCACACCACCTTCTTCCGATCCAGGATCTGAGTAAACATCTCGAGCTTGTCAAAGTAGGGACCTCTGTTATCCTTGAGTTCCTTGATCAACTTCTTTAGTGCATCATCAAAGGCAGTTTGATTTTCCACAATCCTAGCCCATTCAAATCCATCTTTCATCTCATAAATGAACATAGTTGCATGGCCATCCCTGAGGAAACACAACAACTTTTCCCTCTCGACATTTATCAAGAAACATATATGCACAACAATTTTATAATGTATGAGTTTTCTAAAAAACCCAGTAAGAGACCTATCATTGCCTTGGAACTTTTCCTCATTTCAGAATTTCTAAATAAACGAAAGTATGAAAGAAGAGAGAATTTGCCAGAATAGGTTAGCATCCTTCTTAAGCCCACGAATAAAACCAGTAATAATATCAAGAGTACAAACATGTTCAGTAAGAGAGATTCCAAACATCAACCAGACTTCTCTAGCAAAAAAGCAATCAAGAAAGATGTGTCGTGTAGTCTCAGGCTTCCTACAAATAGAGCATAAGTCAAAAGTAGCTGAGTTATTCCTAATAGGCAGTCTATCCAACATGAGTTGCCACCTAAAGCATTTGATCTTAGGGGGGATGGGAGACTTCCATAATTTCTCAAAGGTTTTTTGCCAAGCAGAGGTACTTGAGTCAACATACCAAAGGGAGTTAATGTGATCAACCACTGAGGTGTCATAGTTGAGCAACCTGTAAATAGACTTGGCTTTGATCTTGGATAATTTTAGAAAACATATCGAAGAAAACATTAAAATTCAACATGCCAATATAAAAATAGATATAATTTAAAATAAATAAATAAACACTAAAGCTAACAATTTATACTATATCAACATAAAAGCTAGTACAAAAATAGAGAGAAATTTAGAAAACATACTCATAAAAAGAAAACATAAAAAAGTATAGTAATAAAAAAATAAAGATAATTTTTTTATATTAAAAATCAAGGGAGAACAGTACAAAAAGATAGTTGTCATCGCCACATGACAGCAGAACCAAAAGCTAAACTAGAGAGAGAGTCTGAGATCGCGCCATAGTGCATGACCCCAAAAAAAGCCAAAATACAAGTGAGACCGGATGCCAACTAGGATAGGATGCCATCAATGGCTTCCATCCAAGCCATCCACCCCTGCGGTCCTTCCATCCAGACAATGTTCTTATGGCTCAGAGTATGAGATAGCATTTCAACCTGGTCGTAGGAGGGCTTCCTGTTAGCTCTAACTTCATTGTTTAGCCTCTTGAGCGCCTCCTCGAAGGATGAGAGGTTGTCCATGTTGCGTCTCCATTCGTACCCATCTTTCATTTCATAAATGAACATAGTTGCATGCCCGTCTTTTAGGAATCTCAGCAGCTTATTCCTTTCAATGTTCATGGTAAGAGTAACCTGCATAGCATTGTTAAAAAAAGTGAGTCTTCGGAAAGATTTAGTAAGGGCCCTGATTTGAGCTCCGAACCTTTTAGCATTCCTAATCTTCCATATATACCAGAGGATATTAACAGATAGAATAAACCAGAAAATATTAGCATCTTTTTTTAAGCCATGAATATAACCAAAGACAACTTCCATCGTGTTGATAAGGTCAGGGATAGAAAAACCAAACATTAACCAGATCTCCTTAGCAATGGAGCAGTCAAAGAAGACATGTCTGCCAGTATCAAGGAGTTAATAGATAGAACAAAGATCAAAAGCATCACAGCTCCTTTTTAAAGGGAGCTTGTTCAGCAGCAACAACCATTTAAAGCACTTGAGTTTGGGCTCAATCGGACTTTTCCAAAGCCTGCTAAAGATTTTCTGCCACTGTAGATTAGAGAGGTCAGAGTACCATAACATATTAGCATGAATGATAATAGAGGAATCAGAGTTCAACTTAGCATATATATTTTGTGCCTTAATTTTAGACAAAAGAATACCATCAGACCATTCAAAGGAAAGGAAACTATGCGAGTCCACACAACACTCCTTAGGTAAACCAAGATCCGCACAAGCCCACTTAATCAAGTGGTAGGTTCTTTTTTGAGAGGGAGGAAGGTTGAATTTCAAACTGAGTTCTTCCCAAGAAGGGATATTCCCATGCTCCAGAAGATCAATGAAGAGCTTAATGCCTTTGTTGGCCCAGGCCCTAGCCGAGCACCCCTGTGTGAGAGCCAGGGGCTTGCCTGCATGTTGAAGGTTCCACCAAATAGACCTCTCACCATGGATAAGATCACCACTACTAGCACTAGTGTTTCCTAAAAATCCTCTAACATGTTCCTAGGCCTTCCAGATAGACCTAAACACACAGGAGCCTTGGACAGAGAGAGGGAAATTACTAGCCACGAGATTGGCAAAAGGTAACCCTTTCCAAGCATTGGCCTTCTTCAAAACAACCCTCTCAATGTTGCTTCTGATTAAAACCTTCCAGGGCTTCTGCCCTTCCAAGGCATGGAAGATCCACTTAGCCACAAGAGCAATACCTTGGGTCCTAAGATCTTTTAACCCAAGGCCACCAAGAGTTTTCTCAGTGTGACACCACTTCCAATTAACATCATGCAATTTCCTATTGCCTTTACCATCCGACTAGAGAAACTGTCTAATAGCCTTTTGAATATCAAAGATCTGGTAATTGCTAAACATCCAAGTAGAGGAATAGTAAATATTATAAGATGAGAGGATTTTTTGGCAAACTTGAACTCTACGAGCTAGGGAGAGGAATCTATTGTTCCATTTGTTTAGTTTCTTGTCAATTTAATCTTTAACCCAGAGCCACATATCCTTCAGGGAGGGGGATACAGAAAAAGGGGCACCAAGGTATTGAACAATCTTGGATGGGCCACCCCATTGATACTCAAAGTTCTCAAACCAGTCCAGGGGGTGCTCCTTCCAACTAAGGAATGTTGACTTGGCCTTAGATATCCGGGCTCCCGAGATAGAGCCAAATAGGTGGAGTTTGTGATTAAGGTGATCTATGTTAGTTTTGGTAAGTTCCACAAAGAGGGCTATGTCATCAGCAAATTGAATGTTGATAAGTTCATTGTCATCAAGGAGCCTAACTTCGATTACTTTGGGGGAGAGCGAGCTATCTCTGAGAAGATAGTATAATGCATCCAAGGCAATGACGAATAGGTCAGGGGCCAGAGGGCACCCTTGACGAATGGAGCAGGAAAGCAAAATAGGAGGTGAGAGGGAGCCATTAACATCTATCTGCACGGAAGCATCCCATAGAAGGACTCTAACATAGGAACAAAATTCCCTAGGAAAACCAAAGGATTCAAGCATCAAGAGAATAAACCCCTATTCCACCCTATCATAGGCTTTTTTGAAGTCTAGGAGAAACATAGCAGCATCTTGCCCAGAAACCTTAGCCCAGTCCATGGCTTCCCAACTGGTGATAAGTTTTTCCAGAATATAACGACCTTTAATGAACCCGGTCTGCGTAGAGCATATGAACCTATGAAGGATTTTTTCCAACCTCATAGCAAGCATTTTAGCCAAGATTTTATAGGAGACATTAAGGAGAGTAATGGGCCTCCAATTTTTTATGAGGGCCTTATCCCCATCCTTGGGTATGAGCTTGATAGTGTCCTTGTTGATAGAACCTCCAAGACAACGTTTAAGGATAGCCTCATTGTAAACGTCCAGTAGGTTAGAGCAGATCCAATCACTATTAGCTTTGTAAAATTCAATAGGGAGCCCGTTAGGCCCCGAGGCTTTATCATCATGGAGGGAATTAATGGCACATTGGATTTCATTAAGGGAGAAATGTCACTTCAGGAGGCAAGCATCTTCCTCAGAGATCCTTCTGGGGATGATGGCTTGAAACTTGATTCTAAGGGTCTTATCTGCCTCTTATCTACCTCAGACTCCTCAAAGGTGAATAGATTTTGGTAGAAGAGAGCAAAGGCCTCTTTAATCTTATCAAGGTCAGAGATCTCATCATTATCAATGATGATTCTATCAATTGTTTCCCGGTTATGTTTTTGCCTAAGAAGGTTAAAGAAAAACTTGGAGCCTTTGTCACCAAACTGCATCCAGTGGGTGCGGGCCCTAATCATGGCCCCCTTGATCTTGGTTTGCTGGTGTCGTCTTAGAGCATCCCTTGCCCTAGCCACATTAGCAGCAAGTTTAGGGTTGGAGGGGTCCGACTGGACTTCACTTTCCATCCGTGAGAGGTTGTTGTTGAGGATGCTTTCCTCTTGCCTATAGTCTTTGGCCCTTTTTTGACCGATAGTTTGCAGGAGTTTTTGCCAAGAGTTAATATTAAAGTTCCATCTGTCAATTTGTGACGTGAGATCTTTGTTACTTTTATTGATCAGTTTGATAATGCTAATGGCAGAGAGAACATCCGTATCTAGGAGGAGGTTAGTATTGAGAATGAACTTCTTAGGCCTTACCCTATTGGTGGGGAGAGGGTCAGCTAATCTGATATGGGCAAAGATGGGGTGATGATCAGAAAGAGTAAAGGGGTATACCATGACAGGGTTATCATAAGTGTTAGGGGTAAATGAAAGGAGGTCTTTATTGGCGTAAAGATGGTCGAGCCTGCAATAGATTCTGTTGGGACCTATTTGAGAATTACATCAAGTGTTCCATAGTCCCTTGGATTCAACCTTCTTACCAAGCAGGGGGTCAAATAGATTTCTGACATGTTTCATCCTATCCCAATGGGATTTTTCAGAACCCTTCTAGCAAAAGGTTGTGCCTCCCATTTTGTCCTCACCATGTTCTATCATGTTAAAATCACCCCCTATGATCCAAGGTATGTCGGGGAGGGAGGCAATCCAATCCCAGAGGGCAATTCTTTCATTATAGTTGTTAGACGCATAGATGTTACAGATCCCAAGGAGGGTATTATTAATACTAGCTATGGCCCAAACAACCCTATTACAAGGGGAGCAGCCATTATTGGTGATATAATTCACCCATCTGGGGCTAACGGTCAAGCCAACACCTCCCCTGCCCTTGAGATGGCTAGAGCAGAACTTGATAGAGTCTTTCCAAATGACATTTAGATTGGTTTCCAATGTAAAATTAACAGATTTTAGTTCCTGGAGCATCAGGAAGTCCAGAAAACGTTTAACAATCCTCTTCCTATTTGGAGCCTCCAGACCTCTCACATTCCATGAGACGAATTTCATGGTAAACCAGATGGGGTAGTTATGGACCTTCAGTAGCTAGGAAGCTACTATCACAAGCAGGGGATCCCTTGTCCTTTTTCTTAGCAGAGTTAGTTTTATTTTTAGACCCCATGGGCCTTCCCCTCCTAGTAGGCTTAGAGATGCCATCTGTTTGTACTTTAAGGTCATCTCCAGGTGCATCTTCCTCCAGACAAATACTTCCTAGGAAAGATTCTTCTAAAAATGTCAATAGGGCAATTGCCTCCGAACAAGGCTCTTATGGGGGGAGCATGCTAGAGGAGCAAACAGCAGAGTTCCTAGCAACACTAGTGCCAACACTAATGACTTGAGCCATGGTAGAGTTAACAGACAAGTCCCTATTGGTACCACTACTGCTATCGTTACAGGGAGTGACCTCGATCTTCTCAGAGACGTTAGCAGGGCCATCCCCACTAATGATACCACCAGAGCAACCATGAGGGGATTCAAAACTATTAATTATGATTTTAACCTTAGAGGGGGTGTGAGGCAAATTGAGTAGGGGAGGCTTAGAGGAAGCTCCACCCTTATTCAGGACCAATTGATGTGCATTCTTCCTTCTGCGCTTTTTGGAATTCATCACGACTTGGTATCCATCATCTGATAAGACAGGGGAGGCGGTATCTGGAGGTTGGAGAGGTGGAGCCACGACGGAGGGAGGGAGTAGGGGGTTTGAGATGGGAATGGGAGGTTCAGGGTGAGAGGCAGGGGCAGAGTCCGCCGCAGGCTGAGTGGGTGGGACGGAGTGACTGTTGGAGGCGGGATTAGGTTTAGAAGCATCCGCGACAGAGATTTTTTCTCTCAATATGGGGCAATTCTTCCTCACATGTCCCTCATATTTACAGAGGAAGCATGCGTTCAGACCTCCCAGGAATTCCAGTGGGCAGGAGAACACATCCTCTGCAGTATTGAGCTGAAGGGAATTGGGCAAGTTAATCCCAGGTAGAATGGAGATGAGCACTCTGGCATCCAGATGGGGAACAAGACGTGGGTTTTCATCCATGCGGATGAATTTACCAAGGGGTTCGACAATTTGAGGGATGAACTTCCATAAAAACGGCGGTATATGCTTAAGAACTACCCATCTAGGGCTCGAAAGAGCCAAGATTTCTTCAGGATTAGCTTCAGGGGACCAGCTTAGGGCACGAAAATGTCGTTTTACCCACATTCCAGTATAAGTTATTTAAAACCTTTGATTGCATTTCATGTGAATTAAAAAATATGATGAACAACCCCTTTTGGATTTGTCTACAGAAAGAAAAATGAAGCCCTAATTTTAGGTTCCAGTAATTGTAAAACCCGTCATCCATGAATTTCCACGGAGGGCATTTATCAGCATCCACAAAGGCAAAGAAAATGGCAGAATCTTTCAACCTATTTTTTTCAAAGGTAATTTCATTTGCCATGGCTTCATTCGAGGAAATGATGAAAGGTTTGTGGCTAAAGCCAGGGTCCTTACCTTGTGGACCCGCTCGATCGCCATTTGTAGTAGCCACGAACCTGGCATCTTTTGCGACGGAGCTTGAGCCTCCACCTACGGCTTCGCAGAATGATTTTGGTTGCAGAGGGGGTTGGGAGGAGGGCGGCGAGGATTGGGAATGAGGATCTCCATCAGTCTCAGCCTCCATTACAGGCGGAGAAAACGTACGCCCAAGAGGGGGCGGCAAGAACAAAGACAACTAAGCAGCTACAGAAACATAAATGCAGAGTAAGGAGGGAAAAGACAATGCAAACATGTTGGAGGAGGGAGTCCTCCTCCAGAACCACGTCAACACCTCGGGAGAAGTCCGCAGTTGAAGCCACCAATGAAAAGTCGTCAGAGGGACCCAGTCAGCACAATCGCAACACCAGACCACCGAGAAGTAGTAGAGCCCAATAAAGATAATTTTAGAAAACATACCTAGAAAAATATAAAAAAATAAATGTGTTAAATTTTATTTTTTTTAAAAGCCAAAAAAACAATTTTGTACTATATCAATTAATTTAAATTATGAAAAATAATTAAAAAATTATATTGAATAATGTAAACTATTATATCAAATTTGAAGTATGTGGAAGACCAAGTGCAAATATAAGAAAACATTAAAAATATGATAATATAAAAATTAAAAAATAATATTAAAAAACATATAAAAAAATATAAAAAATCAATATGCAAATAGAAATAAATTTTAAAAAATTAAAATTAAGCTCACAGTTTATGATATATCAACATAAAAGAGAAAAAAAAAATGCTATTACAAAAATAGAGATAAATTTGGAAAAGCTAGCAGTTTGTGGTAAATCAATAATTAGTTAAGTGCTAATTATAACAATCTAAACGTTTCTTGCCCGTTCCTGAATTATCAGCATGCAACTATAAATAAATAGAGAAGAAAGTAAATCCAATGAGCAGTCATTTAATTTCAATCTCAATGTGTCCTGTGGGATTCGGAGGCGATTGTTAGAGAAGGATGCATTGGGTGCAAATCAATTGACCTCCATATAAATATCTGGATCGAATTCCTGGATTGATCTTCTTCATTTTCAGGCGATTTATATCACGATTGCTTTTTGTACAAGTAAAAAAAACATGGGAGCTGTGAAGGAATTGCCGCCTATGGACCTGCAAATGAGCAGGAAGACATTAGTACTGGACTTAAATGGAACCCTCCTTCATTTAAGCCCAGACCCACTTCCGGACTCTCTTACAGTTGAATTTAAAATTGAAGGGATGGAGCAGATGAAGAAACTTTATGTTATAAAAAGGCCTGGCTTGGATGAGCTCTTACAGGAGCTCTGCAGCATTTATGAAATGGTGATCTTCACTGAAAATGGGAAGAACTTCACAGATGCCCTTCTCAAACAACTTGACCCAAATAAAACTGCAATTCCCATGACCCACCGCTTATATGCAGATTCTTGTGTAGTAAAGCATCCTACTCCAGTGTTTATAAAAGATCTTTCTTTACTAAACAGAGATTTGAGCAAGGTCATATTGGTTGATGATGAGCCTTATTATAGTTACCAATGTGAGAATGGATTCCCTGTGAGTGTGTTTAAGGGGGATAAGAATGATAGAATGTTGTTCCAGCTTATAGATTTCTGCAAGGGAGTTGCAGATAGAAGTTCAGATGTAAGAGAAGATATTGCTTCTTATCCCTTGTCTGTGTATAACAATTGCCTTTTGCCTCCTGTGGATCATAGTAAGTTTACACTGGTATTGGAGTTGAAGGGAGTACTGGTGGATATTAATCCAGTGTACCAGAAGGGGGAATTCAAGGTGGAGTATGGATATGGGGGAGAGATACACAAAGCTTTTGTCAAGAAAAGGCCTGGGTTGGACAAATTCTTGGAAGAATTACAGGGGCTTTACGAAATTGTAGTGTTTACTGAAGCAGAGAGGGCTAATGCCAGTGCTCTGTTAGATAAGCTTGATCCTGAGCAGAAAGTGATCCCACTTACTCACAGGCTGTTCAGAAATTCATGCACAGAAATCCATGGGGGCCTTATGAAAGACCTTAGCAAGCTTGGGAGGGATCTGGAGAAAGTGATTTATGTTGATGTATGGCCTTGTGTTTCTTTACAACCAGAAAATTTGCTCACTGTGGATTTTTTCAGGAGAGATGTGCAAGTTATGGACAGTGCACTGTTTCACCTCATGGATTTTTGCTGTCAGGTTGTAGAATCCAGGCCCTTAGATGTGAGGACGAATTTGGCAACTGAGAAGGAGACGAAAGAACAGAACAAAACTGAGGAGTCGCCCTGGTTGCCTCCTATGGAAGGAAATTATAAGAGGACTTTAGTTTTAAACCTTAATGGGACAGTTATCCAGTCAAGCACCTCGCGGCTTCAAAGATATGATTTTACAGTTCAATTAGAAGGTTTACAGAGGAGGAAGACCTGTTATGTGCTGAAAAGGCCTGGGCTAGAGAAAATGTTAAGCAAATTGCCAGATCTTGGTTACGAGATTGTGATCTTCACATCAGCTGAAAAGGGTTTTGTAGATGCTGTGCTGGAAAAACTGGATAATCCTATTCCTCTTACCCACCGATTTTACAGACGACATTGCAGGAACCTGTCAAATTCTTTGCTAATCAAAGATCTTTCAATGCTTGGGAGGGATTTGAGCCAGCTGATATTGGTCGACGACAGGCCCTATTTTTCTTACCAGTCAGAAAATGCCTTTCCTGTGTGTGAATTTAATGGCGACACAAATGACACAGCCCTGTCCGACCTAATGGGATTCTGCAACCATATTACAAAATCCACAGCCTCATCAGACGTCAGAAAACTGCTTCTCTCCTATGCACAGATGTTATCCTACATTCATCCCCAGGTTCATATGTTGCCTCCCATGGCGAAATCTGACGGAAAATCGAACAAGAAGACTCTGGTATTGGACCTGGACGAAACCCTAGTACACTCAACTGTTAATAAGCCTCCCAAAAGGCACGATTTTGCCATTCAATTTCGGATCCCAGATGGCAGCTACATTTACTATGTTCTGAAACGGCCTTGGGTAGATTTATTGCTGGATGAACTGAGGAATCTTTATGAAATTGTGGTGTTCACTGCATCAAACAAAGAGTATGCAGATGCTATTCTGAACAAGCTGGATCCCCATGGAAACATAATCAGGCACAGACTCTACAGAGATTCCTGTACACAATTACCTGGGCCAAAATCAAAGCCTGTAAAGGATTTGTCCAGGCTTGGGAGGAGCTTGAGAAAGGTGATATTTGTTGATGACAGTTACAGACACCATTGCCAACAGGAAAATGCATTTCCTGTGCGCAGGTTTTTGGATGACATGAATGACACAGAGCTGTTGAGCCTGTTGGAATTCTGCAAGCGCGTTGCAAACTCAGAATCAGATGCCAGGACACTCATTCTCTCTCACGCAACTTCCCGCCATAATGGCTGTCCTGGGTGGAATTGAATCTTTGAATTTGAATTCCAATTGTAAGATTTGAATATGTAAGATACTGTTCTAAATTTTTGTGGAACTTTGACATCCTATGGAGTTTTTTTTTTTTCAAAATCAATATACATTAGCTATGTATAAACTATCCAAACAAGATAATTTGCTTAAAACATGCTTTTTCTTTCAAACATTCTAAGTTTCAAATAATACTAATGGTTAGGTAGAATTGAATATTTAAATTTCACAAAATTGGACAAGTTAAATGTGAAAAATGAATTTAAGGAGATAGTACATCCCAAATGTAGTGTAACATCATAAATGTAGGGTAAAATTTCAAATAGTCACATGATAATATTAAATCAATGTTGTATTTTTCTTCATAAATTTTAATTTGACAAACTAGTTGCAGGCACCAAAATTGAAACTATTCTTGTTGTGTTTATATATTATGATATTGAAGGAAATAATCTCAGTATGGAGGAAATAAGATCATATTGTTCAAGCATTTGCACCAATAAGACTTAAATATCCAAGATACTTGAATTCTAAGTGTTTTTTCTTAACCTTGACATCTTGTGGTTATTGGTCCCATGCAATTGCTTAGCTTATTTTGGTTGGCAGTCATTATTCATATGTTTAACATTATTCTAAACATAAACTAACAACTAATTTATTGTGATATATTAAAATTCTACCTTTTAAACAAATGAGATCATATATCAAATTTGAAGTATGGAGAAGAGCAAATGGTAATATTGGAAAACAAAAAAAGTATGGTAATAAAAAAATGAAGATAATTTTAAAAAACATACCCAAGAAAATATAAAAAGAAAATATGTGAATATAAAAATAGAAATAATTTTTTAAAAAATATTATATCAATTAATTTAAATTATTTTAAAAATTATTAAAATTCATATTGAATTATGTGAACTAGTATATCAAATTTAAAGTATGGAGAAGGACAAGCCCTAATATTAGAAAACATAAAAAATATAGTAATAAAAAAATAAAAATAATTGTTAAAAACATATCCCAAAAAATATATAAAACGAATATTAGAAATAAATTTATGAAAGAAAAAGAAAAGCTAGGCTAAAAGATTATAATATATCAATTAATTTAAATTATTAAAAAATTAATTAAATATTCATATTGAATTATGTGAAGTACCATATCAAACTTGAAGTATGGAGAAGAGCAAGTGCTAGTATTAGAAAAACATAAAAAATATAGTAATAAAAAAATAATGATAATTTTAGAGAACATATCCAAGAAAATATAAAAAGTCAATATATCAATATAAAAATAGAGAGAAATTAAAAAAAAAACACTAAACTAATAATTATTATATCAACATAAAAGCTAGTACAAAAATAGAAATAAAATTAGAAAACATAATCATTAAAAGAAAACATAAAAAGTATAATAATTAAAAATATAAATAATTTTAGAAAACATATCAAAAAAAAAATAAAAAAAAAATATATATAATTTTTTTCTAAAAAGTAAAAAAGCAAGCTAACAGTTTATATTATATCAATTAATTTATATTATTAAAAAAATAATTAAAAAAATCATATCCAATTATGTGAACTACTATATCAAATTTGAAGTATGGAGAAGAACAAGAGCTAATTAACCGATAGGCAAAATGCCACCGGAAACGTCAAGTCTAATGCTGGCTTTTTTTTTTTTTTGCGTTCGTTGGAAAAGGTAGATGAAAAGATTGTTTTGGGGTTGTGAGCAATATTAATGGAAGCGTACACAGTATCGCCATACTAGTTGACCCGCCCTTATACAGATTAAAGGTAAAATAAATAAATTGTTTTCTAAAAGTTCTGATAGTTCATAAAATCTGACTTCATATGATATTTTCCCTCTTTCCTCGCAAGAAGTGCAGACAGTCGTTAAACTGGGGCAAGCTTACAAGGCACGTAGTCTCAAAAAGCACCAAGGTCGTTACCAAATTTACCTCTGGTTGATTTATCACATGCCTGCATTTAGCAATGTGACATCTATTTCTATTTTCAGCTATATCGTTTTCATCAATTGAAAATGAGCGGAGGGTTTTTTTAGTTTGTAGCATTTTTTATAGGTTTTATAATAGTAATCATTTTGGATCGTATGGTATGTTTTGCTTGACAAACGGTGTTTGCTATGTGTGATCTTTGGAACATTAACCATGGATTCATGGCGTGATTTTATTGTTCTAGTTTTTTAGGGTTTATTGTGTATTGAATTGAAAATGCATTTTCTTTAGGTGTATCCCTAAGTCATAATCTTTTCCTAAAAGCAAGTTAATCCATTCAATTGTTATATGCTTCTTAGAGCCTAAAATGTTTCTGTTTATGGTGAAAATGGATAACAATGAACAACAATATTGAAACGCTAAATGAATTCAACCACTAAACCCTAGCCTAACAATGAACAAAGATCCACCATAACATATGAAGATAACCTAAGACAATGCAAAATAACTCAAAATCACAAAGATTATACCATCACATGTCCAATAGGGTTTTGATCTCCATTCTTCCTATCTCCATTGATCTTGTTTGATATGCTTGCTCTCAGATTTTTGTATGCACAAGAGCTCAATAAAGAACGGAATGTGGTTGCAAGTGGAATTGTAGTGTAGCCAAGTTGCATGAAAGATCATTAGCATGTGTTATTAGGGTTTGACAATGAAGAAAGCATCTCCTTAAATAGAAGACACAATATGAAATGGAGGGTTAAGATTGAGAGGTGTAAAAAGAGAGGTTGGCTAGGATTAGAGGGTAGGTAGAGGAAATAATAAAATAATGAAAGAGGTAGGTAGTGTAGGAAATAAGAGATGAATGACATGTGTCATGTGTAGAAAAAGATAATGAATTAATTAAATAAATAAAGATCTATTTAATTAATAGAAGAAGTAGGACAATTAAATAAATAAAATATTTATTTAATTTAGGAAAGGGATAATTTAAATAAATAAATGTATTTATTTAAATGAGAAATAAGGCTAGAAGAGGATAAATGAATTAATTAAATAAATAAAGATCTATTTAATTAATAGAAGAATTTGGCTTAGATAATTAAATAAATAAAATATTTATTTAATTAGACATGACAATTTTGAGTGTCTACATTTTGCCCCTCTTTGAGACAATGCGGCTTGTCGCGTTGTTTCAAAGAAAATAAGATGAACTGATACAGAGTTGCCCCAGTATGGGAATGATATGCCCCCTCGAGAGATTGGATGAAAATGTCTGAAAAGATTGCAGACAATCTCTCGATAAGAAAGACGGGATAGAATGGGTTGAGCGAATAAAGTGACAAAGTCACGAGATGAAGAAGACTGACTCGGGAAATGAAGGCGAGGGCTAGGGTAGGCTATAAGATAGGCCACGGGCAAAAGACATCCTCATTGTCATCCACACCCTTAGAAGATCATAGTGCAGAACGAGAAAAGAGCAGCAGCAGTCAGCAGCGATGGCATCCATTCATAGATTCGACCGTGTTCGCCGATTCCAGCGACCAGCTGATGCAGGAGAGCCGGTAAGTACCCGAAAACCTCCTCGTACTTTCACGCATTTCGAGTTTTGTCATAAATGCATGTTTAGTAGCAATAAATGCGCTAGGAATAGGATAGTTGAAATATGCAAAAACGCGCAACCGCGTCTGTGTCAGTTCCAGGCGCGTCTGTGTCCAACAAGCACGTTTGTGTCGGGTCCAGGCGCGTCTATGCTTGGGACCGCGTTTGTGCGAAATGCGGACGCGTTTGTGAAATGCAGAGGCGTCTGTGCCCTGTAGGGGCGTTTGTGTTACCTAGCCGCGTTTGTGCATGGCATAGGCACGTTTGTGTTTAGAAAACACGTCTGTGTTGCAGAAGTGCGTTTGTGCAGTCTATAAGCGCGTTTAGGTGTTAAAAGCGCGTTTATGTGTTAAAATGCATGGTTTTAGTCTTTTAGGTCAAACCGACAGTTCTGTGATGAACATACGCTATCGATTGGATAAGCTGCTGAGAGGATACACTCAAGCAGGTCCTCTAGAAAGAGTAGAATAGATCAAGGCACTTTGTGACGAACAGGGAGCACCAAGATAGGCAGCACTTTGTGATGAACAGGGAGTGCGAATGTGAGTGACACTTTGTGATGAACAGGGAATGTCACACACGTAGTACTTTGTGATGAACAGGGAGCACTACTAGGGTAGATAGCAACACTTTGTGATGAACAGTGAGTGTCACTAGGAGAGATAACCAGATGCATTTAGGTAGCAAGTAGCATTTTGTGATAAACAGTGAATGCCACGATAACTGACAAAATTGATTGTGTGACTGCAGGAGTATTTGCCGATGTTAGAGTCACGGGAGAGATTCCCGTCGACTCAGAGGTTGCGACCAGAGTTGTCGATCCAGGACAGGATATCCATTGAGGAGATGGGTCTGACACGTGCTATTTGTGCCTGAGTTTCGGGCAAACATGGGGTTGCTGACTGCGTTAGCTGAGAGATGGCACTCGGAGACGTGCACGTTTCACCTGCCGATGGGTGAGATGACAGTTACATTAGAGGATGTCTACAGGATTCTGCATATCCCTATTGATGGAGAGTTGATTCCCTATGACCGTGACGGTGATAGGGAGGCATTGAGATGGGTCTTCTAGGATCTCGGGTTGGAGATGCGAGCAGGCCATGTAGCCTGGGATACCATGACTGCCACAGGTTTAGCATTGCCGGCAGTTATTGGGGGAGCCATCAGTGGGTATTTGTGTCCAGACAGGGCCACACGAGGATTGGCAGTGGGCTGGGGAGGGGCATTGGAGACACTGATGACAGAGCACACGAGGTATGCATGGGGGCCATGTGTCCTGGCACATTTATATTATGAGCTGCATCAGTTTGTATACCACGGATCAGTGGGTTTGGGCTGCGGCGTGACTCTCTTGCAGGTGTGGGCTTATGAGCACCTTCCCATCACACGACCCATTCATTTCAGAGGCAGAGGACAGGGACGGAGCTTCGTGCACTTGTACGACATGATTACTTCCCAGCCTCGGATTGGTAGATTGGAGCATTGGAGGCGCGTCATAGATGACATAGACATGGTCATCTGGAGGCCGTACCTGGGGTGCGAGGAGTGGGATGACGACACATTGGAGCTACCATATGTTTTCAGGAGCAGGTATCTGATGGGGCGGACGCCCTATATTCTGGAGAGGCAGCTTGTTGATAGGGTGTGCAGGCAGTTTGGGCGGATCCAGCGGATGCCACGGGGCTCGGGCATGTATGCCCGTACGGTCAGAGATCAGGTGCAGTTTGGGCCGCTATTATCATATGATCAGGCGGTGACATAGCTAGCAGAGATGATGCCGATGCCCTGGGACATGTGGCCAGAGGTAGATGATGCAGGGATGGACGCAGAGTACTCTGCGTATTGGGCAGAGCATCTGTTTCCCAGGTTGACAGATCCGGCAGAGCCACTGGAGGGAGAGGGTGGAGGAGATGATGATGATGGTGGAGGGGATGGAGGTAGGGGCCGGCGGAGGCAGAGGGGAGTGGTGGGAGAGAGGCGGGTGGCACCTCGGAGGGAGGGAGGACAGGAGAGAGCAGCTCCGGTGGTGAGGGGTCGGGGTGGACTGCCCCTACAGGTGCCAGCAGCACAGGGTCCTAGAGCACAGGGACCTAGACAGGTGCAGGCAGAGGGACAGAGATAGGTACAGCCACAGGTACCTAGACAGGCACAGGGACAGGTGCAGGCAGAGGCACAGGGACAGGCACCTGCAGGGGAGGAGCCACAGGCAGAGGCTGAGAGCGGAGATTCTGAGGAGGATGAGGTGTTGAGGCTACGAGAGATCTGCCAGGGCCAGGCAGATGAGATTGAGGATTTGGTGCGGGAGAGAGATCACCTCAGGATCAGGGTCAGAGACACAGAGCGGGAGAGGGATCAGGCCATCCAGAGATACACAGAGGCCGAGACAGCTCTGAGAGCAGGGAGGCGGGCAGCAGAGGATGCAGGGGCAGGCTACGCATATGTCTTGCGAGCCGGAGAGGAGATCGCTTACTGGAGGGATCTATACTATGCAGCCGTGCCTGCAGATCAGCGGGCTAGGAGCTTCCATAGATCGTCGCGCACAGCGACGGCTATGGGAGGGAGTCGCAGGAGACAGGCATCCAGCGGTGGGGTCATGGGGCCTCCACCACCACCAGAGAGACAGGGGGATCCTAGGGCGGGACCATCTACAGCTCAGACTCTGTCGAGGCCAGGCGGCTCCGAGGGAGGGAGTTCATCATAGCCTTAGAGGGCTCCCCATTGTATCAGTATTGTACCATTATTATATTGTAGACACCTGTGGGTGATTCTTTTGTAGCCATATGATTCTTTTGACATCATTGTATCATGACACATTTTGATTATATATGAGAGATGATTCATTTTGCGGCAGCTATATGCATGTGTACCTTATGTGTTGAAATGTTCTTATGTGATACATGTTTTATGATATGGATGCTTATATGATGCAATGCAATATATTTTTGTACTTCTATGTTGTATATGTGATGCATGATGCAAATGTGAATGTATGTAATGCAAATGAATATGATAATGCAAATGATTATTTACATAATGAAAATGTGAGATGTGCTAACATGTGTTGTATGTAGGATGTGATGCAATTGTGATATCTATATGTATGTATGAAATGCTTATATGTGATAATGCAGGTGTAACTATATGAAATGCAAATGTTTTTTTGGTGTGTCATCATACTCAGTCATGTGATAGCGGGCTACGCAGACTCGAGAAGGACAATGGAAGTCAATCAAGAAAGGGGGATGGAAGACAGAAGATATGAAAGTGAAAGAGCTTCTTGTGTGTTATCATCATTGAGCTTTATTATGGCAAAATAGGTTATGACAATCGAGGCATTTGTTTGACCCAGAAAGTCATTGTACCTATTTGCATGGAGATAAGACAGTCACAAACAAGGAATGCCCCAGTTCATACTAGACTCACAGTGTCCTCATATCCTTGGACAAGTCATAGCATTACTAAGAGACAATCCACAGACAGCAAATGCAAATAGGTGACGATACCCCATCCTCGCCTTTCTAGTCAAAGACATCCTGGAGATAGAATCTCTAGTCAAAGACATCCTGAAAAAGCTAAAAGACATGTCACCAAAAAGATAAAATCAAAAGAAAACCAAGACTCGACACCAACATCCACTGTAGTCCTCAAGTTTAGTGTCTCTTGTCACTTGTATAAGTCGAATTTTGATTGTGGTCACAATGTTCACTTTCACAAAAAGGATAGATAGCACTGAACCATATGTTGTCTGAGTCTGTTGAAAGATTTGATTTTGTTGAAGCTCATTGTTGCTGCTGTGTCTCATTTGAAACTGACTGAATCCATGAAACTGATACCTTATTGCGGAGAAGACGGAACTTTATTGTGGACTGGCGATGCAGATGTTGCTTTATTGTGGATTGTGCGCGAATAGACTTGAAGGAAGCTGAAAGAAACTGTACTCCTCGAAACATGTGATGTTCTTAGTTCCACACCCATTACTAGACGTAGGATTTGCCTTAGCCACAGATAGGATCTGATTTATTATGGATGGAAAGGGAGTGAAAAGGGAGGGTTATGGATGGCTAACCAATCTTAGGTAGATCAATAACAAGCCATGATGGGAATAGGTAAGTTTATTGTGAGTGAATAGGTTGTGAGTGTGTGCAAAGTGAAAGATGAAAGAGAATCCTGAAAGAGGGAGGAGCAACGTCTCTACGCATGGCGCTGGTGACCCAGTTTTCACCATGGTACTTGCCCAGGGCGCCACCGAAGTGGTTTTCACCGTTGGACGAAATTATTTCTCTTTACTTTTTTGGATTTTTCAATTTTTTTTTTTTGTTGTCACAAGGCGCCTGTTTGCCAGGTTTTCACCATGTAACGATTTTTTTGCGTTTTATAATTTTTTTGTATTTTTGCAATTTTTTGATTTTTTTGTATTTTTGCAATTTTTTGATTTTTTTGTATTTTTGCAATTTTTTGATTTTTTTGTATTTTTGAATTAGGATGTTCCGAAGAGCTTATGTGTAGAACCTGCGAAGATGCATGTTGTTGATAGGATCCTCCAAGGGTTCACCTTCTGTAGTTGAGAGCTGATATGCCCCAGATCCATATACTGCTGTGATGATGTAAGGACCAAGCCAGTTGGGTTCAAATTTGCCCTTCTTATCTCTATCTTGTTGATTCTTGGGGTTCTCTCTGAGGACTAAGTCACCTACCTCAAATGTGCGAGGCTTGACCTTGTGATTGTAACTGCGACTCATTCTTTGTTGGTAAGCCTTGAGATGATTAAAAGCAGTGTGTCTTCGTTCCTCCAGCAGTTCGAGTTCTTGTAAGCGAGAGACCCTATAGTCTTCATCGTTGATTATGTTTCTTAAAGAGACCCGTAAAGAAGGTAGCTCGACCTCAATAGGCAAATGGCTTCAGCGTCGTAGACAAGTGAGTAGGGTGTAGCTCCTGTAGGTGTGCGGACACTTGTGTGGTAGGCCCAAAGTGCAGGATTGAGTTGGACATGCCAGTTACGGCCAGCGTCATCGACTGTCTTTTTAAGGATTTTAAGAATTGTTTTGTTAGACGCCTCAGCTTGGCCATTACCTTGGGGGTAATATGGTGTGGAGAAACAATGGGAGATATGGAAGTGCTCACAGAGTTCACGAACATCCTGATTCTTGAAAGGATGCCCATTATCAGTAATAATGGAAGTAGGAATCCCGTATCGGCAAATGATGTAGTTCAGGATGAAAGTAGCGATTTGTTTCCCAGTAACTTGTGTGAGAGGCACGGCTTCAATCCACTTTGTGAAATATTCTGTGGCTGTGATAATGAATTTATGTCCATTGGAAGAAGGAGGGTGAATCTTGCCTATGAGATCGAGTCCCCACTGACAAAAGGGCCAAGGAGATGCAAGTGGCTATAGTTCCTGTGCTGGTGCATGTATAAGGTCTCCATGAATTTGACACTGCTTACACTTCTTGACAAACTGATATGCATCTTTTTCCATAGTAGGCCAGTAGTATCCAGTCCTGATGAGTTTCTTAGCCAAGGTAGGACCACTAGTATGCGGACCACATATCCCTTCGTGCACTTCTCGTAACACAATCTGAGCTTCGTCACTCTCTAAACATCTAAGAAGGGTGCCATCTAGACCTCGTCGGTATAGGATATCAGCTAGGATAACGTATCGGGAGGATTGGCGAATGATAGTGCGGCGTTGGTTGTTCGATAGATCGGGAGGTAAGATATTGTCGCGAAGGTATGTGAATATGGAACCATATAACTAGGATTCAGGACCAACAACACATATCATTTCAGTAGGAGTGATCTCATATGACGGAATCAGCAGGTTGTCAACCAGGAACTCATAGCGAGTCTCATTTTGCGGTAGATCAATGAGCGAAGCAATTGTAGCCATGGCATCAACAGCGCGATTCTGTTCTCTGGGTATCTGCTCAAACTCTATCTTTGCAAAGTGCTGTTTCAGATCATCTACCAGTTGTTTATAAGGCATTAGCTTTTCATCTTTTGTTTGATAATCATCAGTTACTTGATGGATGACAAGTTGAGAATCGCCAAAAACATGAAGCTCTTGGATCTTCCACTGAACTGCAATTCTTAGCCCAGTTGTTAATGCCTCGTATTCCGCTATATTGTTGGTGCAAGGAAATGATAAGCGGTATGACTTTGGTATAGAATCACCTTGGGGAGTTATAAAGAGTATACCCGCTCCTGCCCCATGCTGTGTGTATGAGCCGTCAAAGTATAGTTGCCATGGCTTTGCAGGTGATATCGTTAGAATGGACTCATCTGGAAATTCTGACTGTAGAGGAACATCATCTATCATGGGAGCATCTGCCAATTGATCTGCAATTGCTTGTCCTTTTATATTTTTTCTGTCCACGTATTCAATGTCGAATTCACTCAAGATCATTACCCACTTGGCTAGCCGCCCAGTAAGTGTAGCTTTGTTGAGCAGATATTTTAGTGGATCAATTCTGGCAATCAACTTAGTCTTGTGAGTGAGCATATAATGTCATAATTTTTGTGAAGCAAAGACCACATCGAGACATGCACGTTCGATTGGAGTGTAGTTTAGCTCATATCCCACCAATGTGTGACTGATATAGTAGACTACTTTTTCCTTGCCGTCAGGTATTTGCTGTGCTAGGAGTGCCCCCAGTGCTGTCGGAGTAGCCGATATGTAGAGTAACAATGGTTGATCTGGAATTGGTGGCATCAAAACTGGCGGGTTCAAAAGATAGTCTTTGAGCGCCTGAAAAGCCTGTTGACAGTTCTCATCCCATTTGAACTTGATGTTTTTGTGTAGCAGGTGCTGGAAAGGATTGCACTTATCCGCAAGTTGTGCTATGAATCTTCGTATGGATTGGAGTCTCCCTTGTAAAGACCGAAGTTGACTGATATTCTTGGGTGGCGGCATGTCCAAAATAGCCTTGACCTTTGCTGGATCAGCCTCTATTCCTCTTTTAGACACAATGAATCCTAGGAGCTTCCCGGAGGTTACTCCAAAGACACATTTCTTAGGATTTAGTCTGACCTTGTACTTTTCCAACCGATCAAAAGCGACTGAAAGTATGTCCAAGTGTGTATTTCTGTCTATTGATTTAACCAAAAGATCGTCAACATAATCTTCCATGGTTATGTGCATGAGATCATGGAAGATAGTAGTCATGGCTCGTTGATACGTGGCACCTGCATTTTTCAGCCCAAAGGGCATGACATTCCAGCAGAAGGTTCCCCATGGACAAGTAAATGATGTTTTATGTTGATCTTCGGGTGCTATCCTGATTTGATTATATCCAGAAAATCCGTCCATTAAGGATAACATCTCATGGCCTGCTGTGAGATCAACAATTAAATCAATGTTTGGCAATGGGAAATCGTCCTTTGGACAAGCCTTGTTGATATCCCTGAAGTCTGTACATATTTGGATGCTGCGATCTGGTTTGCTAACAGGTACTAAGTTGGAAATCCATTCGGGATAATCAATTGGGCGTATGAATCCGACATCCAGTAATTTCTCCAGCTCTGCCTTGACTAATAATGCCACTTGTGGATGCATATTTCTCAATTTCTGCTTTACTGGTTTTGCCCCCGGTTTGACTGTTAAATGATGCATTACTAAATCGGGGTCTAGTCCAGGCATATCAGCATAAGACCATGCGAAGTTGACTTGTCGTTCCTTAAAGAAGCTTATGAATCTTGCTTTCTCGGCCTCTGTCAATGATTAAGCCAAAAATATGTTGTGTGGAACCTCTGCTGTACCAATGTTTGTCTTTATAGTCTCCTCTACCAACATGGATGATTTTTCCTCGTATGATGCTGGGAGAATGTCAAGCCTTCCATCTTCGGGCGCCTCAGAGAGGTTTTCACCCTCAGATACGTCCTTTCCTTTTACTTTTTTAGAGTCAGATAGCGCCACAGTGTGGTTTTCGCCATAAGACCCTTGTTTTGTTTTTATTTTCACATTTTTGCGACTAGAAGGCTCGACACCCTCACCAAAGTATGCCCTGTTATTAAGCTCTATGGCGTATCCTGCTTTATGGTCTCCAAGAGGAAGATCATCACGAATGCCAAGATAATCGATAATAGCCTCGTCATTTTGAAATGTATCAAGCTGTGCTGGTCCATCCTGATCCCAGTCAATGAGTTGGGGGTGAACGAGGGGAAGGTCTTTAGTGTTTTTAGAGTCCGCAAGGCTAATAGTGAAGATGTGGTTATATTCAGGTATGTCCAGATAGTCATCAAGGTCGTCAATGGCACTCTCCTCATCAGTTTCGATCGTGAGTGAGTCCAAATTATCATCACTAGTAGCACCCTCAGGGACAGGTGTCCTCATCCTATGTGATCTTGACCTAGGGCCTTGAAACGTCGACTGTGCGGGATCCTTATGGGTCGGTTCTTGGCCAACTCTGAATTTTTTGTAAAATTCCTCCTCCTCTGTAGGTTCCTCTGGTTCTCTAAATGTCTCGTTGAGCTCATAGTCGCTGGAGGATTTGTCTGAACCCCATTCCCATTCGTTGGAATCTGTAGAATAGTCATCTTCTTGTTGAACTTCAGCCACTTTGACTCGCCATATCTGTTTTGTTCTTTTATTTTGAATCTTGGGATTTAGAAAACCAAGCCCCTTGGAGCGTTCCCTTCTTGTAGTTAGCTCAGGTTGTAAAGGCTCCATGACACCTTCTTTGCGTAGTCCAAGAGGACTTTTTCCATCATACTCGAATCTTTGCAGAATTTTGAAACCTTTGCCATAGTTCTCACAGGGTATTATAATTTGATCATGTGTATCCTCTTTAGCGTCCTTATATAGCATTTTATATAAATTTTCTTCCTCTAGTTCGCCCCATTTTTGAAAGACGGTAGGATCCCATTTGAGTAGCATGATGGAGATTTGCTTATTAGGATGTGGCCTCCCATATTCCTTGGGAGAGTTCATGACTTGTCGTAAGAACATTGTTTGATTCAGAGTGTATTCTCCCATGCCTTTGTCTTGAAACTTGGCTCTAAGTTCACCTTGTTTGGATGTCGAGGGCTTTAATGACTCAGGATCAATATATGCTGAAGAAGGAGTAGCCTCACGATTGCTGGGAATGATAGTCTTAGTATGTGATCTCAAGTTATTGCAATATATGAATGGATTTGGATCACCATTGACCGTTACCTCGACTCCATTATGAGGAAACTTAATGCATTGGTGGTATGTTGATGGGACTGCCCTCATTTCATGAATCCACGGACGTCCTAGCAATATGTTATACGTGAGGTCTAGATTCAGGACTTGACAAACCACGTCCTTTGTGACTGGCCCAACTCTTAATGGTAAGGTGACCGTGCCCTTGGACGAGCGCTCTTCATCATCATAAGCCTTAATAGTGATTTGGTTTGTAGAATTCACAACTTTGTCAGAATATCCCAATTGTCTGATGGTGCTCAATGTACAAATATTAAGACCTGCTCCTCCATCTATCAGGACTCATTTTATTCGGTGTTTATGTATGAAGGCTTCAATGTGTAGAGGTGCATTATGAGGCTGACTTATGGAGGCATCATCGGCTTCTGTGAATGTGAGGGAATGTGGAACGGATAAATATCCCACCATGGCTTGAAACTGGTCCACGTTCAGATCAGTAGGGACAGCAGTATCTCTCAAGGTTTTATCAAGGATAGCTTTATGTGCAGGAGATATACGTAAGAGCTCAAGGATGGAGATGAGTGCGGGTGTCTTCCCTAACTATTCTACAAGGTCGTACTCAGGCTTGGTTGATGAAGGATTGGTATTCTTAGTGGAGGCACCTGGCAACGTGATTTTACCTCGACGGGTTGTAACATGACATTCAGAGGTAGATTCGGACGAAGATCCCACACCTTTTAGGACAATTTTGGGTCTTTGAGAAGGATTCTCAGGATTTTTGTTTTTGATAGTAATGGTAGAAATATGATTGTCCATTGAGATGTGATTGATAGTGGAATCATAATTGTAAGATGCTCTAGTGTAATTGGCTTGATCATCTGTGACTTTGCCTTTTCCCTTGTCATGTTTTGGGAATGGTTCCTTAAACACCTCATGCTCTTGGTTAGATGAATGTCCCTCAATCTCAATATCTCCTCTGTCAATGAGATCTTGTACAATGTTTTTCAATCGATGGCAATTACTTGTCTTATGACCCTTGCTCTTATGAAACTCGCAGTACTCATCATCATTCCACCAATTTGGTTTTACCTTTGGTTCATATGGAGGAAAATCTGGGACCGTGATCACTTTATTTGCTACGAGCTTTTTGAATACTGATTCAAGTGGTTCTCCCAATGGAGTATACTTCCTTCGTGGTTTAGCAGCCGTTTGATTGTTCACTTGATTGTTGGTAGAACTTGATCCAGAAAAGACGACCTTGGGTCTCACTGTGTTGGCATCAACAACACCATCATTAACTGTGTTCTTGTTCTTGTTCCAAAATTTTGGTTTGTCCTTTCCTTTGAAGTCCTCTTTGTTTTCTTTGAATAGTTTGATAACTCCTTGTTCAATTAAGACCTTTTCTGTTGCTAGGCCCTTTTCAATGACATCCTTGAATGTAGACAAACAAGCTTTTCTGAGATCATAGCCAATAGCCTTGTTAACATTTTGTGTGAACATTTCCACCATTTGTTTTTGCGGGATCTCACAAGAGTATCTGCTAGCTAGGTTTCTCCATCTCTGTAAAAATGTTGCGAAAGATTCTCCTTCCTTTTGTTTAGTATTGCACAAGGTAGTAACTGAGACATCTGTTTCAATGTTGTAAGAGAAATGTTGAATGAATGCTTCTGCCAAGTCGCCCCATGACTTAATACCGGGAGGTAATTGAGAAAACCATTCCATAGCTTGGTCACCTAAGCTCTGTGGGAACAACCTCATCAAGTATGTTTCTTCTGCCGCTACCTCAATGCAAGCTGTGAAGAATTGTCTTATATGTGCCTTGGGGTCTCCTCTCCCTCTATATTTGTCAAATTTTGGTGTTACAAAGTGTGGAGGAAACGGAGGCATTGGAATGCTCTTATCGAAGGGATAAGGGCATATATCTCTCATAGTGTATGTAGGTTTGGATGTACTCATGTCCTCCACTTTCTTTTGTAGATCTCTAATTTGTTGTTCCAAATTATTTTTGGGAGGAGATTGATTTCTTGTAGCATACCCCATGTTTGAAACACCCATTTGAGGAGGAGCTTGTTGCATGTATGGATGATAATGATCGTAGACATGTCCATATGGAGGTCTATATTGTTGCGACATATATGGAGCACTTGGCATAACTTCTTGTTGAGGAACCCCATATCTGTTTTGTGTGTATAGACCATATTCAACAGGTCTTTCATTTTCCATTATGTTGCCCCCAATTTTGACATGAGGTCTCCTTGTGTCAAAATTTTGAGGATGTCCTTGAGTATCCACTTGTCTTGATTGATCCATACCTTGAGCATGTGTTTGAGCATAAGGCCTCCATGATGGTCTTTGAATGTAAGTATCATATGTTTGAGCTTGTGTATGTGGGATTGCTGGTTTTTGAAGCAAAACTGATGGTGACTCAGGCATCATATTCGGTCCTCTATTTCCTCCACTATTTGGTCTCCTTTGATCCATGTTGGGTTGAGCTTGTTGTGAAGGCCGACTTTCCATAAGTTGAGATAAGTCAAAATCATGCGGTATTTTAGCTCCACTTTGTGCCATCATGTTTAAAAAGTATTGACGATCTCTCCTCATTATCTCTTCAACCAATCTATTGAATTGAGGATCCATTATAGATTCTTGTATGTCTGCTGATAGTATTGAAGAGTTGTCAACATTGTCATTGTGTGTAGTATTGTTGTTTATAGCGTTTGCGCTTTCCACATTTGGATTGTTTCTATAAACATTCATGTCTGGTAATGTAGTGTGCTCAGGATTGTAGAATAGATCATTGTCATACTCATAAGAACTCATGTTTGCGGATTCTTGAGCTTCTTTAGCTATTCTCCTAGATTTTTGAAGGCGGGTTTCAACCATGAACTAGGTGTTTGACCAATATGTGAGAGACTAGATGAAAAATATGAAAAGAGTATGGAAGACCAAGAGTTGTATGGAGTGTAAATGAATCTTAGGTGTACTTGCAATGTCCAAAGTGTAAGACCAAGTATGTAAGTAGTAGAGTAGGTGTGACTTCCAAAGAGAGGATAGTTTCTCTTGATGAGGTAAGCTGACCTTGACTCTAAGTAAGACCAAATGAGACCCAAAGGTAAGAAACCTTGATGAGGGACCACTCAGCAAAGTGTAGTTGTATGTAGTGTGTTGACAAAGTATGATGAGGACAAGCAAGTGACCCTTTGACCCAAGTTTAGACAAGTATGAATGTAAAATGAGATGTGAAGCAATGATGGACTATGTAAGACCTTAGAACAGGCTGAATGCTAGATTAAATCTGAAGAGACAACCTAGGAAGCTCAAGTATGCCGAAACTGACTTTCTTTGTTTGCTTGACTGTTAAAATTTTTCAAATCCTGACACAGACGCCTCTGTATACTTCACAGACGCAGTTTTAAGACACAGACGCTACTCTGTTTGACGCAGACGTGATTCTGAGATTTTCCTGTTGATGTTTGCCGAGACTGTAACAGTTTTTTTTTTTTGCAATTGTGGACACAGATGCGCCTGTATACTTCACAGACGCGATTCCCAGACACAGACGTGTCTCTGTTGTAAGGAAGTAAAGTAGCGGAAACAACTTCCTACACTAACCTTGAGAGGAGGGTAATGCAAAACTTTTTCAGATCATTACAACAGTTACAGAAAATAGAAATAGGTATAATAGCATTCATACCACAACACAATGATTTACGTGGGGAAAACCCTTTCGGGAGAAAAACCCCACCCTCCAAAAGCAGCTCAATATTTTATTCAGCAATCAAAAACAGATTACAAAATACTTGCAGAGCAAGCTCTTCGCAGGAGTACCACTAATCAGAGATTCAGAGGCAACTCAATAGCCATAAGACTCTTACACCCAACCTCTATCTCACACACCTCATAAATAGGAGATACAATACAAGAAACCATCAAACGGTATTACAAAACCATGGGCTAAAACCACCCAATAAGGTGTAGTCGACCTTATCTCCCTTCTATGACATGTTAAAACACACATCAACACGTGTCGCTCCCTTTTATAGCTCATTTATGTATCCGATACAAATTATTTTTCCTATTTCAGGAGTACAAACTTCCGGAGGCCATAACTTGAGAACCGGGTGTCCGATTGACGAACCGTTTGAAGCGCCGGAAAGCTCGCGAAGTGCTCTATCACCTTGTAACCCGCTTCGCTGGTTACGGCAACTTTTCAGGGCGTTTCGGAGCCTCTAAAGTGCCCAAAATTAAGTTTAAACATTTTATTGCACCCCTCTAAGACGAAAACTTTAATATCTTCAAAACTAGCTGTGACCTTGCGACGCAACTTTACCGGAATGCTTATCTAGCCAACCAGAAGCTTCAGGGAGAGTTTCGCACCATTTCGTGCTCGAATAAAAACTTACTATAAATAGTAACCTCACATAAATGCAAGGTTGAGACACCATTTTTCCCAACATCTGTTCGACATAGATGCTGATAAAAACACAGACGCTATTCTGCCCTTCACAGACGCGTTTATCCGACACAGACGCAGTTTGAACAGACACAAACGCGTTTCTGTAACTTTAGTGCAATCTTTCCTATCTGTGAAGTTGTTTTGTTGTGACCAAATCTGATTGTTCGACTGTTTTTCGTGACAAGAGGACACAATGTTGATGACTCAATGTTTGCAGACTATTTAGACTCCAAAAAGTGCGTTGTTTGATGTAAAAAGTTTTTGCATACACTTGAAGACACAAAAGACACAATGTTTTGCTGTTTTGGTTTTTGAGTGTTTGAGTGTTTAGCATAAGACAAGCACAAATCTTAGGGCTGGCCAAGACAATAGTTGTTGATCCCACATAGGGTTTTACCCCCGAGGCTACGCTATTCAGAGCGGATACTTAGATGCTTGACCTCACTGGCTCCACCCTCGGCACTCACTTCTCGGGTCAGCCAAGCATCAGTCCCCATGAAAACTCCCCATGGCGAACTTTGTATCTCTACTAAGAACCGTATGTGTGTGGGCCGCTACCAGAGGTCCGACCTCCTGCCTCAACAACTAGAAGGATTTGGGCATCTAAAAAAAAGAGGTGCTAGTAAGGGCATCCGCTCGTGTGGCCATACATGCGGCACTTTCAGCTCTGTAAATACAGAAGGCTCCCAGCCGGTAGGGGTTACGCCCTACAAATGGTCAAATAAATTTGATCAAACGGGTTTATGGGGAGACATAGTGTCGGTATGAACTAATCAGCACACGTTATTCATAGTTTTCACCATGAATACATTTGATTATAGTGGTTTGGATGAGGTGGGTTTTCCTCGCTACCACTTGGGTCGTTCTCTTCTCACTAGTAGTCCTAATGACCACACGGGAAGACAGGCCCTCTAAAGAGTAAACAAAAAGAGCCTATTGCTCAAGACACAAAAGACAATGATTCAATTTTAGTGCACCAATTGAAGTGTTTGCTAAGCTATGCAAACAAGGCACACAATAAAAATTACAAAACCCTAGCGAAGGCCCTGCAACAAAATTGTTAGTAGTTTGGGTTGTTTCAAATGATAACCCCTTCCTGCAAGCACACAAGTTAGGTAAATTTTAGAAAACCCAAAAAGACTTTGTGAAAAGGGGCCTTCAACAAAAACGTATTTGCCTCCAAAGCAAGCTGCACAAACCAGGTTAGCTAGATCTGCAAAGGTTAGCCGAAAATAAACCAGATCTGAAACCCTAAGTACAAAATCCGAAAACCCTAATCAAAGAAACTTGAAAAATTTGCACAACAGAAAGCACAGACGCCTTTATACCAGACACAAATGCGTCTGAACTACACAGACGCGGTTCTGTAGTTCACAGACGCGACTCCCGAACACAGACGCGATAAGAGCAGTCACAGACGCGATTAAAATTCTCAGACGCGATTCCAGAAACCTGCAAAAATAAGAATCTGGCAAAAACGCAGGCACGATTCACGACATCACAGATGTTTCTGAAACACAAAAACGCGATCCGAACACTCGCAGATGCGGAAAAAAACTAAAATGTCGTCGAAATCGTCCGATCTGCAACTTCAAAAATGCAAAATCTGCAACAAAAATGTTAAATGCAAAGGGACAAGGGTCCCACCGGGCGTGCCAAAATGTTTATGGTGAAAATGGATAACAATGAACAACAATATTGAAAGGCTAAATGAATTCAACCACTAAACCCTAGCCTAACAATGAACAAAGATCCACCATAACATATGAAGATAACCTAAGACAATGCAAAATAACTCAAAATCACAAAGATTATACCATCACATGTCCAATAGGGTTTTGATCTCCATTCTTCCTATCTCCATTGATCTTGTTTGATATGCTTGCTCTCAGATTTTTGTATGCACAAGAGTTCAATAAAGAACGGAATGTGGTTGCAAGTGGAATTGTAGTGTAGCCAAGTTGCATGAAAGATCATTAGCATGTGTTATTAGGGTTTGACAATGAAGAAAGCATCTCCTTAAATAGAAGACACAATATGAAATGGAGGGTTAAGATTGAGAGGTGTAAAAAGAGAGGTCGGCTAGGATTAGAGGGTAGGTAGAGGAAATAATAAAATAATGAAAGAGGTAGGTAGTGTAGGAAATAAGAGATGAATGACATGTGTCATGTGTAGAAAAAGATAATGAATTAATTAAATAAATAAAGATCTATTTAATTAATAGAAGAAGTAGGACAATTAAATAAATAAAATATTTATTTAATTTAGGAAAGGGATAATTTAAATAAATAAATGTATTTATTTAAATGAGAAATAAGGCTAGAAGAGGATAAATGAATTAATTAAATAAATAAAGATCTATTTAATTAATAGAAGAATTTGGCTTAGATAATTAAATAAATAAAATATTTATTTAATTAGACATGACAATTTTGAGTGTCTACAGTTTCTACTGCCACTGTTGTTGATTCCCTGAAATAGCATGATGGCCTTCACAAAAAAATTGTGGGAGAAAAGCTTAATGTAAGCATGGTAGCAAAAAATGAATCAGGGTTGATTTGCAGTGCATCATTGTGCTTCTAACATCAAAGTTATGGATACTTAAATCAGCAACAACTTGTTGAATAGAGTAATCTTTGAGCCATTTACGAAGGTGCAAAGTTAAATTACTCAAATCTTGTATTCATACTCAGAGTCCCTATCCAGGTAGAGGTTTTCAGATCCTTGTGAAGTCATCCTCAATGAATAAATCAAGTAATGTTGTGTTTAGGGTTTTTCATTTTCATTTTCTTGTGGATGCAAACAAAATCATACATAGTAAAATCTAATGCAATAATGGTAATGGACTCTGGAAATCTAATCTATCTTATTGCTTTAGTTGTTGAGTTTAGAAACCCGAATCTATTCCTTTTGAACTGGATGATTTATTGCAGTGTAATTCCATTATGGTAGACACTTGATGACTATAGAAACATTCAAAACTTCTTTCAAAACGCAAGTAATGGATGAGCAGGGACATGACTCATGGTATGAGCAAGTCAAATTGACTTTAGAATACGATCCAACAGATCCTAAGATTGAAGGGTATACATTAGATGAAGATGGATTACTCAGATACAATAATAGAATCTATGTTCCTAGTTCAGGGGACTTAAGGAGGGTGGTCTTGTCGGAGGCTCATAATGCCCCTTACTCAAGGCACCCGGGGGTTAACAAACTTTATGCAGATCTAAAGAAGCTATAATTTTGGCAAGGGATGAAGAATGACATAGTTAAGTATGTGGCTAAATGTTTGGAGTGTCAAAGAGTAAAGGTAGAGCATAGACATCCTCCTGGATTATTACAGTTACATGATGTACCTCAACACAAGTGGCAAGTTATTAGCATGGATTTTGTGCAAGGGTTGCCCATGTCACCTTCAAGCTTGGCATGATACAATAATGGTGGTACTTGACAAACTCACTAAAGTGACACACTTTATACTAGGGAATTTGTCGGATGATGCACCTACCTTGGCAAGGCGCTTTGTTAAGGAAATATTTAGGTTGCATGGAATGCCAGAGAAAATCATATCAGATAGAGATGCTAGATTCACTTCAAGGTTTTGGACAACTCTTCAATCGGCTGTGGGAACTCAACTAAATTTTAGTACTGCATACCATCCTGAAACTGACAGTCAAACAAAGAGGACAAATCAAAATTTGGAAGACCTACTTCGCATGTACTGCATGGACCAGCAGAAGAAATGGGAAGATTACCTACCTCTGGTAGAGTTTGCTTACAATAATACATATCAAACATCTTTGGGGATGGCACCTTTCGAAGCATTGTATGGTAGGCCATGTCGAACACCTTTGAGTTGGGATAGTCTTGAGGATGGAGTAATTGTTGGACCAGATATGTTGAAGGAAATGGAAAGGAAAACTAAGGAAATTAGGCAAAGATTGAAGGAAGCCTCAGATAGGCAGAAAAGTTATGCAAACAAGAATAGGACACCAAGGGAGTTTGAGGTGGGAGAGAAAGTCTTCGTAAGGGTTAGACCACACAAGAGTTCCATAAGGTTTGGGAAAAAGACCAAGCTTGCACCCCATTATGTTGGGCCTTTTGAAATATTGGAAAGGATTAATCTAGTTGCATACTAGTTGGCCTTACCTCCCCAGTTGAGCCGAATCCATGATGTCTTCCATGTATCTCTTCTTAAAAAGTATGTACCTGATGAGAAACATATCTTGAATTGGGATGCTTTACAGGTCTAGGAAATGGGGGGAATAATGATAGAGCCATTCATAATCTTGGAGAGGTGCCAGTGCTGATTGCGCAACAGAGAGGTTGATCAATGCAAAGTACAATGGAATCAGTATGATGAAAAGAATGCCACATGGGAAGATACTAGGGAAATGCAACAATTGTTTCCTTTTTTGTTTTAAACTAATCATGAACTATAGACTCTGTTTGGATACATTCAATAAGTGCATCGAGACAATGCACAATTTAAGGGGGGGAGGATGTCACAACCCTCTTTTATCACTTTTGATTTGATACAATTTCTATTATATCTTTTTGTGGTTTAGCTATTGAATATGGTTGAATAAATATTAAAAAAGGTTAGATAATGGACCCACATACACACTTGGAGAACATAATTTAAAAGGCATTATTTATTTTAATTTTTTTCCCATTCCCAATTACGGCATATGTTGTAGGAGAAATTAGAAGCTTCTAGAGGAATCTTCATTCTTTAATTCCCTTGCATGAAACTTCCCCACTAGGATATTAATCAATTTTGCATGGATCCAATATTGGAAAAAGAATCTCATTTTCAATTAATTCCTCTAGATAGTGGAGTTAAGGGGATTTTCCTATATATTGTATGCAATTTTCAAAAGAAAGGAGTTGATTATTTTTTTCAAGAAAGTTTTCTCAAGTAGTTTTTTTTTTTGGTAGTCACATTCTTCATTTGGAGAATTGTTAAGTTTGTTTTGAAGAAATTTTTCCAAGCTTGCAAGGAAGGATCAAGGAAGGCTAGGCTTGAAGATTTGGAGAGGATTCAACATCAAAAGGCTTCTCCAGGTTCCCTCCCTTTTTGCATTTGCTAATTGCTTATGTAAATTTTTTATATTTTCAAAAGGAAATATCTCCTCTTAGATTCTTTTATTTGAATATAATTTTCTGAAGGAAATTATTTCTTTATTGTTAGATAGATTAATTAGAAAGGAAAATCTATTTTTCATTAAAGAAATGCATTGATAAAAGTACTTTTTAAACGTGCAAATGCAGATTTCTCTTTTATTTGATAATCTATTTAAAAGAAAGAAATCAGATTTCTACTTTTTCTATTTTTTTTAAATCTAGAGTAAATCTTGAATCTAGAAAAAATCGTGCATTTCAACATCTCTACTTTTTCTGAAAAACTCAAAATTCTTTATCTCTGTAAATAATTTCTTTCTCTATGCATATAATCATTTGTATTGAGAAATCTCGCTAAGTGAAATAGTAATTCAAATATAAATTTTTCTTTCTTCTCAATATTGTTGTATGAACTCCCTGTGAAAATATTATCTTTTATTTTTTTCAGAAATCTCTCTTCCTTTGTGAATATTAATTTCCTGAAAATCTCATCATAAAAATTTATGGTTGTCTCAACATAAGGCAAAATTGTTGAATATGATCTCTGTGAAATCGAAATTTATACATCTATCTATCTCCGAGGTAATTTAGTTCTCTGTTGTATTGCTGCTCAAATTCAAGCACAGTGTATCTTTTTTTTTGGGCTCCTGTGAGATCATCTGAAATAATTTTCTCTATTATCTTTCATGCCTGTGAGTAGATTCTTATTTTTATTTTTATAATAACATTTTTTTAATTGTTAATAGAATTGGGATAAACCGTATATATATATATATATATATATATATATATATATAATTTGCAATATTAAACTTATACGATAAACAAAATATAAAAAATAAACAAGTAGTTTCAAAACATATTTTTTTTGCATTAAATAAAATTTAATGGTCAACGTAGAGGAGGGGGGAGGCGAAGTTAATATAACCGCTGGGGAGTGGTACCCTCCACTACCCTTGCGGTCACTGTTACGACAGTGGCCGCAGAGGGAGTGGAGGGGCCCACGGCTGCCCCCTCATCATTGCGGGCCTGCACCTACAGGTCCACAGTGGTGATGGGACCCGTGGCCCCCACTCCCCACTTGGTAATAAAGGTTTTTTTTTTTTGTATCACTTTTTTTTAATTTAGATTTCTTTTTGCATATTAATTTGCAAATTGAAAATTGCTAATATTTTCTTTAATTTAAATTTTAGTTTTGTTAATCTTAGAAAAATTTATAAATAATTTGGATCATTGTCTAGTAATTTTATAATTGTAAATTAAAGTATATCAAATTTTATAATTAGAATCTTTCAATTTATTTGAGATTTATTGGGTTACTTAGTTGGTATTTTAGATTCATTAAAAACAATTAATTCATAATATTATGATTTGACCCAAATTTGTCTAATGTCTAAACTAATTGCTTAATTTGAAATAATGACTCTATAATTAATTATTCTCGTGATAGAAATAACGTTTGCTTAATCTTGCATGTAAATGACACTATCCTTGCATCATGCAAATTACTTATACATTATTTGCATTTATTGATGAGCAAGTTACATTTTCATCATCTTCATGCAAGTTACACGTTTAATTATCAATATGCGAGTTTCATAATTGCCATTATTGTGCAAGTTATATTTCAAGTTTTGAATATTAAATAATTTAGTTTTCAAGTGGTTCAGGAATTCCATAGAAGTAGTTAATTCAATTATTCAAGCTTTGCAATGTCTAATTATGCACGTTCATTTCATAATTGTTTCAAGCATGATGCTAATCGAAAAGTTTTCATAGCCTTTTAGTTAAAAAACTAAACAAAGGGAGTTGGAAAACTAAAACCTAGCAGCGTTCAGTATTTATGGTGCCTCTGGGTCATGCTTACGGGTAATTCTGTCGTGTTGAAAACTGCACTTAATGCCTAATAAAGTTGCATTAGCGATGTCTATGGTATCATCCCTATAAATCGTCGAGGAGTAATAAGGGACACTTGGAAGTTAAAATCCAAGGGGAGGGTAATCCCCCTTGGATCGATAATCTAATAAGATAATCCTTAAATGATTTTACATCTGTTGAGTTAAACCATACTAAACCCCTTTAGGGTTGATTGAGTGAAAAGCTTTTATAAATTTGATTTAATCTCGAAGAGTTGTTGACGATTGATGATTGGGTCAAGGGTGACGCTTATGATAGGTATTATGATCTAGTTGTTTTAGGCCACAAGCAATAGGCCATCTTGAACCTTTGCTTAAGTGCTACCATCGTGGGTAGCAACCGCAGAGAAACTGTCTGGGACATTGACCCTAGAAAGGGTTGCGTACCCACCAAATGGTTTACATTAAACCATAGATTAGAAAATAGAACTACATACTTTACGCCTTTATCCCGTGCTAAAACGGGTATGTAGGCAATCTAGGGATGAAGTTGTCCCTAGTACTCAGGTGTTTGTGGATGGGGTCTAGGTTTTGGTAAGAAGAAGGACTGCAAAGAATCCTAATTTGAAATATAAGTGTAATAAAAGAAAAAGTAATTCAATGCATACTTGGAAGGAATCCCGTATGGATTTGCTTGACTTCCCGAGGATTTAAGCCAAATTCTGAGGTGGAATTCAAGCTTGCATTATGTTATTTTGATTTCTCCTAAGGACGGTGACCTCGGTGCACTCCTATTAGAGGAGTGTAGTACTTAGTGAGTGACTTGGGACCCAAATGGTCTCGATGAGTCTAAGTCTCTGGCCAGAGCACCTCCTATCCCAATTGGATAGATGCCTACCTCATATGGGTAGATGCTTATCTCATATTGGATAGATGAAACCTTCTATTCCGTATGGACAGATGCCTAACCTGTATGGTTAGATGCTCATCCTGGATGGATGAATGCCTAATCCAAATGGATGGATGCCTAGAGTATGTGATTGAATCAAACACAAATGATTAAATTAAATATAAAAAAAAAAAAAAAGAGGTCAAAATTTTGTTGGGTTAAGTATAGTGGGTTATTACATGTGGTATTAGAGAAAAGGTTCAAATCTAGGCCTTGTGCTCACTTCAATTTACACAACTAAGGGAATGTCTTTCAATGGTAGAGATTAAATTATAAAATATTAAATCAAGAACTAACTACATAATTTAATTTTCAGGTAAAACCCTAGATGGCTAGAGGAAGGGGAAGAGGAAGAGGAAGAGGAAGGGGAAATGGAAGACGTGCTACCACTAGGAGACAAAGGGAAGCTAACCATGAGGAAAATCATGAAGAAAATCATGAAGAAAACCATGAAGAAAACCATGAGGAAAACCATGAAGGAAATCAACATAACCAAGGGAATAACAAACATGGGGTCAAGGCTATAATCAACCTGCTAACCAAACAAAGGGATAAGATCAACTTCTTGGAGCAATCAATGCAGGACCTTAGGGCGAGGCAGAATGACATTGAGAATCAAAGTGGAATTGAAAATGGGAACCCTGGTAGCAATCAAGGGAATGTGATGGACAATAGAAAAGAAAATAACATGTTGGAACTCTCTAAGGATTTGAAGAAAATCACCCCCCCTAAGTTCGATGGGAGGCAAATTGGTGAAGGAGCTGAAAATTGGTTAAATGAAATGGAAAAGTATTTTGAACTAAGAGATTTAAGTGAAACAACCAAGGCCTTATGGGGTTCCTATCATCTCACAGGGGAGGCAACTAGTTGGTGGACCAACATCAAGGATCAAAATGGGTATAGCAAGGATATGATCACATGGGATCAATTGGCCATCCAATGGGGGCGTCGATATCATTGGTGGGCTCTCTATCCCAAAGATAGATCCTCCCTTCAGGTGGGGCAAAAGTTGGACGCGTTATTGCCACAAATGAAAGTAATGCAATGGCCAGGACGTAGGGGGCGTACTGGAACTAGAACCGAGGTACTATGGCAGTAAGTGGACATAGGCAAACCCGACGGTTGGGGCCCTCGATCCTGAGGACCTTCCAGATGGATGTTATAGAACTATCCCAAAAGGAAGACCTCAGTCCGGTAATAGTAGAAAACAAAGGATGGGTTCATCAGGGAATCGATCTTGTCCCTTCCTCCAGATCTAGTTCCCGCATAAAAGAGAGTAATGCTGCATCTGAAAAGAGAGTATCGCTGCATCTGAATTGTTTCTAGATCTATTCTTAACTGTTTCTATATCTATGGGGTGTGTAAGAGCAGAGAAACGGGTGGTGTTGTGCCTTTTTGGTAAGGGAAGATAATTGAACTAACTACTTTCTCGAGTTCCCATACAACTATAATAGTTAGTTAGGCTAGAAGAAATAGGGCGGGCTCTCTTGTGGCATCGAGGGGATAAAATGAAGGATATGGTAACAGCATGTAGAAGAGGGAGGTTGATGCATCAATGGCATCGAGCTGATCTGGTTAATTTTGAGCAATTGATTCAAATCTTTTTCGTCTCGAATAGTAGGGCCTTTCTATTGGCCTATGTTTCAAGAAACGCGAAGGGAAGGTAGGGAGGGGCAGATTTTATACGTAACATGCTATAGTTCCCTCCCACCCACCGGTAAGAAACAATAGGCCGGTTGTCAGATCAGGAGCTATCTGATTGAACCGATAGAAACTTTGGTTGGATCGATCCCCGGGTACTAAAATGAAACCTTTGTTGGGCCCCTCAAATTCTATGGGCTGCATCCCTACTATTCTATGGGGGGTCGCTTCACCAGTCTATGGAGCCAGACTTTTGATCAACCCAAAGATAAAGCGGGGGGCCCACCCATCCCGTTAGAGATATTCACAAGTTCTGGGTCAACTGATCCAAGTCCACTATATAGAGTAGGGCTGGTTCACCATTTTTGTAAAAGGTGGCTACCACAATTGTTCTTTGATGAGAAGGTGATAGAGTTCCATAATCTACGACAAGGGCCCCTATCAGTCCAACAATATTGGGATAAGTTTTCCAAACTGCTTAAGTACGTACCTATGTACCAAAAAGATGAAGAAGGTCAAGCGAGGAAGTTCATTTTGGGACTAAATACCGACATAGGGGCAGAGGTTGACATGCATGGACCCAAAAACATGAACGAAGTACTTGAAAAGTCCCTAAGGTAAGATAGGAAGATTCAAACCCTAACAACAGCAAGGCAAAGCTATAATGGGAACCACTCTTTTAAAAGGAAGCAGGAATTCAAGGGGAACACTAACTTCAACAAAGGTCAAAGGAATAATTCTTCCGAAAGAAGGCCACCCCTTAATCAATATCAAAGGAATGGAGATAATAATAATAATAATAATAATAGGGGAAATAATAATAGGGGCAACTATAATAGGAATGACTAGTAGAACAGGATAACTTATCCACCCAGGGCCAATGAAATAAGGAATGATCCCCCTAGAAATCAAGGCAGGAGGGGTCCTCCAGGTGGATGTTTTACATGTGGGGGAAACCATTTTGCTAGAGAATTTCCCAGGATGCAAGGTCAGATTAGGGCCAATCAACCACAACAAGGGCCCCAACAAAGCATTCATGCAACAGTTAGGAACTGAAGAGCAAGATTCCAGAATGTTCTCGTGGAAACTACAGGTACACTATTTGAACAACCAATTTCAATCCTAATTGACACTGGGTCATCTGAATGTTTCATCTCACCTGAATTAGTAAGAAAATATGCATTAAAAGTTAATCAAATGGAATCATCATGGATGGTTCAATATGGAGATAAGGTAACTAGGGAAGTAACTAAGTGTTTGCCGAGGGCAAGGGTACAATTTCCTAAGTTTGAAACAAGGGTAGATTTTTATATGGCACCCCTAGGATTATATGATGTAATTATTGGAATGAGTTGGTTAATAGATCATCAAGCTAATGTAGATTGCTATAACAAAGTTGTTGAATGTTTGGATGATGGGGGGGAAAGGGTCAAAATCCAAGGAAAGTTTAACCCCATTAATATAGAAACCATATCAGCCATGCAATTAAAGAAGGAAAGAAGAAGAGGAGGCCTAATCTATATGGTTGAAATTGATGAAGGAGAAGAGGAAAATACACCAACCTTTGAAAATACCCCTTTCTTATGAGAATTCAAGGATGTATTTCCAAAAGAATTACCTGGCTTACCCCCTAAAAGGAAGTTTGACTTTTCTATCGACTTACTACCGGGAGTTGAACCAGTATCAAGGGCACCTTACTGAATGAACACAACTAAATTACAAGAGCTCAAAATGCAATTAGAGGAACTCTTAGCTAAGGGATTAATAAGGCCAAGTGTATCACCATGGGGAGCACCAATCTTATTCATTAAGAAGAAGGATGGAACCTTAAGACTATGCATCGACTATAGGATGTTGAACAAGGTCACAATAAAGAATAGGTATCCCTTACCTCGAATAGAGGATCTTTTTGACCAAATGAAAGGAGCAGCAATTTTCTCGAAGATAGACCTCCAATTAGGATATCATCAACTCAAAATTAAAGAGGAGGACATTCCGAAGACAGCTTTCAAGACTAGATGTGGGCATTATGAATTCACAGTAGTACCTTTTGGTGTAACCAATACCCCAGCTGCATTTATGAACCTAATGAATAGTGTTCTCTATGACTACTTGGACAAATTTGTTTTGGTATTTCTGGATGACATCTTGATTTACTCTAGGAATGAGGAGGAACATTTAGTACACCTACAAATGGTTTTGTAAAGGTTGAGGGAACATAATTTATATGGGAAACTATCAAAATGTGCCTTCTTCGAGGAAAAGATTCATTACCTTGGGCATATAATATCAAAGGAAGGAATAACAGTTGATCCAGATAAGATAAAGGCAATAGTAGAATGGCCGATCCCTAAAAATGTTTCAGAGGTAAGAAGCTTTATAGGGCTAGCAGGGTACTATAGGAGGTTTGTGGAAGGATTCTCTAAGATAGCAAACCCCATCACCTCATTGCAAAGGAAGGGTAAAAAGTTTGTGTGGATAGAGCAAAGTGATAAGGCATTTCAAATCTTGAAGGGAAAACTAACTTCAACACCCATTTGAAAGGTACCAGATCTGAATGGACACTTCACAGTCATAACTGACGCTTCTGTTAAAGGTTTAGGAGGAGTACTTATCCAAGATGAAGGGGTAGTAGTTTATGAATCCAAGAAGTTGAAGACTCATGAAGTTAATTATGCACCCCATGACTTAGAGTTAGCAGCAATTGTGCATGCCCTACAGAAATGGAGACACTTCTTACTAGGGAAACCCTTTGAGTTAAAGTCAGATAACCAAGGACTAATGTACATCTTTACCCAACCCCACTTAAATGCTAGACAAAGAAGGTGGTTAGAGTTTCTAAGCGAATATGATTTTGAAATTGAATATATTAAGGGGAAGGAAAATAGGGTGGTAGATGCTTTAAGTAGGAGGAGACACTTCATGACAATAGCAACATTCAAAAAAAAATTCAAAAGGCAAGTAATGGATGAGTAGGGACATGACCCATGGTATGAGCAAGTCAAATTGACTTTAGAATAGGATCCAACAAATCCTAAGATTGAAGGGTATACATTAGATGAAGATGGATTACTCAGATACAATAATAGAATCTATGTTCCTAGTTTAGGAGACTTAAGGAAGGTAGTCTTGTCAGAGGCTCACAATGCCCCTTACTCAGGGCACCTGAGGGTTAACAAACTTTATGCAGATCTAAAGAAGCTATACTTTTGGCAAGGGATGAAGAATGACATAGTCAAGTATGTGGCTAAATCTTTGGAGTGTCAAAGAGTAAAGGCAGAGCATAGACATCATGCTAGATTATTACAGTTACATGATGTACCTCAACACAAGTGACAAGTTATTAGCATGGATTTTGTGCAAGGGTTGCCCATGTCACCTTCTAGGCATGATACAATAATGGTGGTAATTGACAAACTCACTAAAGTGACACACTTTATACCAGGGAATCTGACGGATGATGCACCTACCTTGGCAAGGTGCTTTGTTAAGGAAATATTTAGGTTGCATGGAATGCCAGAGAAAATCATATCAGATAGAGATGCTAGATTCACTTCAAGGTTTTGGACAACTCTTCAATCGGCTGTGGGAACTCAACTAAATTTTAGTACTGCATACCATCCTGAAACTGACAGTCAAACAAAGAGGACAAATCAAAATTTGGAAGACCTACTTCGCATGTACTGCATGGACCAGCAGAAGAAATGGGAAGATTACCTACCTCTGGTAGAGTTTGCTTACAATAATACATATCAAACATCTTTGGGGATGGCACCTTTCGAAGCATTGTATGGTAGGCCATGTCGAACACCTTTGAGTTGGGATAGTCTTGAGGATGGAGTAATTGTTGGACTAGATATGTTGAAGGAAATGGAAAGGAAAACTAAGGAAATTAGGCAAAGATTGAAGGAAGCCTCAGATAGGCATAAAAGTTATGCAGACAAGAACAGGACACCAAGGGAGTTTGAGGTGGGAGAGAAAGTCTTCGTAAGGGTTAGGCCACACAAGAGTTCCATAAGGTTTGGGAAAAATACCAAGCTTGCACCCCGTTATGTTGGGCCTTTTGAAATATTGGAAAGGATTAATCCAGTTACATACCGGTTGGCCTTACCTCCCCAGTTGAGCCGAATCCATGATGTCTTCCATGTATCTCTTCTTAAAAAGTATGTACCTGATGAGAAACATATCTTGAATTGGGATGCTTTACAGGTCCAGGAAATGGGGGGAATAATGATAGAGCCATTCATAATCTTGGAGAGGCGTCAGTGCCAATTGCGCAACAAAGAGGTTGATCAATGCAAATTACAATGGAATCAGTATGATGAAAAGAATGCCACATGGGAAGATACTAGGGAAATGCAACAATTGTTTCCTTTTTTGTTTTAAACTAATCATGAACTATAGACTCTATTTGGATACATTCAATAAGTGCATCGAGATGATGCACAATTTAAGGGGGGGGGATGTCACAACCCTCCTTTATCACTTTTGATTTGATACAATTTCTATTATATCTTTTTGTGGTTGAGCTATTGAATATGGTTGAATAAATATTTAAAAAGGTTAGCTAATGGACCCACAAACACACTTGGAGAATATAATTTAAAAGACATTGTTTTTTTTAATTTCTTTCCCATTCCCAATTATGGCACATGTTGTAGGAGAAATTAGAAGCTTCTAGAGGAATCTTCATTCTTTAATTCCCTTGCATGAAACTTCCCCACTAGAATATTAATCAATTTTGCATGGATCCAATATTGGAAAAATAATCTCATTTTCAATTAATTCCTCTAGATAATGGAGTTAAGGGGTTTTTCCTATATATTGTATGCAATTTTCAAAAGAAAGGAGTTGATTATTTCTTTGAAGAAAGTTTTCTCAAGTAGTTTTGTTTTGTTTTTTTTTTGTTTTTTTTTTTCGGGTAGTCACATTCTTCATTTGGAGAATTGTTAATTTTGTTTTGAAGAAATTTTTCCAAGCTTGCAAGGAAGGATCAAGGAAGGCCAGACTTGAAGATTTGGAGAGGATTCAACATTAAAAGGCTTCTCCAGGTTCCCTCCCTTTTCGTATTTGCTAATTGCTTATGTAAATTTTTTATATTTTCAAAAGGAAATATCTCCTCTTAGATTCTTTTATTTGAATATAATTTTCTGAAGGAAATTATTTCTTAATTGTTAGATAGATTAATTAGAAAGGAAAATGTATTTTTCATTAAAGAAATGCATTGATAAAAGTACATTTTAAACATGCAAATGCAGATTTCTCTTTTATTTGATAATCTGTTTAAAAGAAAGAAATCAGATTTCTACTTTTTCTGTTTTTTTTGAAATCTAGAGAAAATCTTGAATCTAAAAAAATCGTGCTTTTCAACATCTCTACTTTTTTTGAAAAACTCAAAATTCTTTATCTCTGTAAACAATTTCTTTCTCTATGCATATAATCATTTGTATTGAGAAATATCGCTAAGTGAAATAGTAATTCAAATATGAATTTTTCTTTCTTCTCAATAATGTTGTATGAACTCCCTATGAAAATATTATCTTTTATTTTTTTCAGAAATCTCTCTTCCTCTATGAATATTAATTTCCTGAAAATCTCATCATAAAAATTTATGGTTGTCTCAACATAAGGCAAAATTGTTGAATATGATCTCTGTGAAATCGAAATTTATACATCTATCTATCTCTGAGGTTTTTTGGGGGCTCCTGTGAGATCATCTGAAATAATTTTCTCTATTATCTTTCATGCCTGTGAGTAGATTTTTATTTTTATTTTTATAATAACATTTTTTAAATTGTTAATAGAACTGGGATAAACTGTGTATATATATATATATAAAATTTGCAATATTAAACTTATACAATAAACAAAATATAAAAAATAAACAAGTAGTTTCAAAACATATTGTTTTTGCATTAAATAAAATTTAATGGTCAATGTAGATGAGGGGGGGGGGAAGAGGTAGTGGAGGGGCCCACGGCTGCCCCCTCGTCACTGCGGGCCTGCACCTGTAGGTCCGCAGTGGTGATGGGACTCGTGGCCCCCACTCCCCACTTAGTAATAAAGGTTTTTTTTTTCATATCACTTTTTTTTATTTAGATTTCTTTTTGCATATTAATTTGCAAATTGGAAATTCCTAATATTTTCTTTAATTTAAATTTTAGTTTTGTTAATCTTAGAAAAATTTATAAATAATTTGGATCATTGTCTAGTAAATTTATAATTGTAAATTAAAGTATATCAAATTTTATAATTGGAATCTTTCAATTTATTTGAGATTTATTGGGTTACTTAGTTGGTATTTTAGATTCATTAGAAATAATTAATTCATAATATTATGATTTGACCCAAATTTGTCTAATGTTTAAACTAATTGGTTATTTTGAACTAATGACTCTATAATTAATTATTCTCGTGATAGAAATAACATTTGCTTAATCTTGCATGTAAATGACACTATCCTTGCATCATACGAATTACTTATACATTATTTGCATTTATTGATGAGCAAGTTACATTTTCATCATCTTCATGCAAGTTACACGTTTAATTATCAATATGCGAGTTTCATAATTGCCATTATTGTGCAAGTTATATTTCAAGTTTTGAATATTAAATAATTTAGTTTTCAAGTGGTTCAGGAATTCCATAGAAGTAGTTATTTCAATTATTCAAGCTTTGAAATGTCTAATTATGCACGTTCATTTCATAATTGTTTCAAGCATGATGCTAATTTAAAAGTTTTCATAGCCTTTTAGTTAGAAAACTAAACAAAGGGAGTTGGAAAACTAAAACCTAGCAGCGTTCAGTATTTATGGTGCCTCTGGGTCACGCTTACAGGTAATGTCATCGTATTGAACTACTGCACTTAACGCCTAATAAAGCTGCATCAGTGACGTATGTGGCATCGTCCCTATAAATCATCGGGGAGTAATAAGGGACACTTGGAAGTAAACATCCAAGGGGAGGGTAATCCCCCTTGGATTGATAATCTAATAAGATAATCCTTAAATGATTTTACATACGTTGAGTTAAACCATAGTAAACCCCTTTAGGGTTGATTGAGTGAATTCTTTTATAAATTTGATTTAATCTCAAAGAGTTGTTGATGATTGAAAATTGGGTCAAGGGTGACGCTTATGATAGGTATTAGGATCTAGTTGTTTTAGGCCACAAGCAATAGGCCATCTTGAACCTTTTCTTAAGTGCTACCATCGTGGGTAGCAACCACAGAGAAACTGTCTGGGACATTGACCCTAGAAAGGGTTGCGTACCCACCAAATGGTTTACATTAAACCATAGATTAGAAAATAGAACTACATACTTTATGCCTTGATCCCGTGCCAAAACGGGTATGTAGGCAATCTAGGGACGAAGTTGTCCCTAGTACTCAAGCGTTTGTGGATGGGGTCTAGGTTTTGGTAAGAAGAAGGATTGCAAAGAATCCTAATTTGAAATATAAGTGTAATAAAAGAAAAAGTAATTAAATGCATACTTGGAAGGAATCTCGTATGGATTCGCTTGACTTCCCGAGGCTTTAAGCCAAATTCTGAGGCAGAATTCAAGCTTGCATTATGTTATTTTGATTTCTCCTAAGGACGACGACCTCGGTGCACTCCTATTAGAGGAGTGTAGTTTTTAGTGAGTGACTCAGGACCTGAATGGTCCCGATGAGTCTAAGTCTCTAGCTAGAGTACCTCCTATCCCAATTGGATAGATGCCTACCTCGTATGGGTAGATTCCTATCCCGTATTGGATAGATGAAACCTTCTATTCCGTATGGACAGATGCCTAACCCGTATGGTTAGATGCTCATCCCGGATGGATGAATGCCTAATCCAAATGGATGGATGCCCAGAGTATGCGATTGAATCAAACACAAATGATTAAATTAAATATTAAAAAAAAAAAGAGGTCAAAATTTTGTTGGGTTAAGTATAGTGGGTTATTATAGAACATTCTTGGTAGGCACTCACGGCTACATTGTTTCTAGTGCACATGACCTTCATTTTCTTCCATTTGACATAAATTTCAAGTTTTTTAAGGGATCCTTAGACTTCAAATATTTTTATAGATAAATTTTTTCTATAGATTGAAAATACAAATTCCAAGTGATTTTAAATTTTTTGAACTATTATATATCATTCTAGAAAGCATACTAGGCTACTCTATGTCTTCGGTTTTAAAAATTGTATTAGAGAATTGATTATGCCTTTCTTCATAAACTTGTGTTTGTTGTACAGTTTTGTTTGAGAATGAGGTATTTTGTGATTGGAAATTCTTTGGTGTTGGTGTTAATTTCATGATAAAGTTTCCATTATTTAATTTCATTTTAATTTTTTCACTAAGGAAGTGATCTTGTCAGATTAAATCACAAGGTTTTGGTCATTGTTTACTATTTAGTTTAAATTTCTATCTTCTCCATTTAATTATTTTATGTTGTAAGGTAAAGCAAAATAATGGTATCTAAGTTAAAAAATAAGCATTTTTTCATATTTAGAAAAATCATTATGAACAAATCTATTATTTTAGAAGAACCAAATTCTTTAAGCACTGATACCATTTCTGCATAGAAAAAAGTTAGTCTAATGCAATTTTGATATATGCAAGTATTGAGCCATTAAAAGTGGTTACTACCATGGAGAAGTAGGGGCTCTTATTGTATATTACATCACTCGATATATGACCTTTCAGAATGTTGAGAGATGGCTGAAGGAGTTGAGATGTTATATTGGGAAAGCTTTCACCCAAATTTTGAATCAGATTTATAGGGTTGCAAGCAATAAGACCTTAGAATTCATTGAGTAGCAGAAAAATATTTTTGGAAAGGCTTAAACAATACATATTAATAGTAAGATGAAGCTACTGCAACTAAGAAGTCTACTTTTTCTCAATTATGAGGTCTTGGTCATGTTTTGCTTAATGATACTTTTGTTTCCAAATTTCTAAATTTACATTTACCTTTATTTATACTCTTATGTTTGTATCTAAGGCTAGAAATTGCATGGAGAGTCTACACCCATAGTCTCCTATTTGTATTTATACACAATCAGCCCCTATTTTTTCTTTCATCATACATGCTTATTATAAGAATTTCTTAAGTCGTAGATGGCAAAAAGAAATATAAGAAATTATGATGAATTGCAGAAAATGTATATACAACATGCCATAGAAGAGTGAAAGATTTCGATATCTTGAGTGTTTTGAAGATGAATTCTCTATGTTTGGGTTGTTTAGGATAGGAGATTATTAGACAAATTTGTATATTTATCAAATTTTAGAGATCTTTTTTATAGTATGACATAAAAAATACTTTTTATCCCCCAAAAAATAGTGACTCAATTTGTTTAAATCAATATTACTTTTCTATTTGTTTGAATATTTCTTCAATCTCTTATGCACATCAATTAATGTATTGTTCATTTTTGTATTCAAATGGATGACATGCAGAAATGATCTTTCTCATAATTGTATAATGATAGTTAGATAACAAATTACATTGAGGACAACTTCCTCACAAAGTAGGTTGTAATGTATTCTTATTTCTGCTTGAACATTTAGCTAGAAGGTTTCTTCAAAATATATAAAAGTTTCGATGGATTTCCATCTTTATAAGATTAAAAAAATATAGGTGTTTTGGTGAAGTTATGGCTGCAAGTTGAAGTGTTCTCATTCAGGTAGAAGCAATTAAACAGGTTTCAAAATTGGCATGTTTCCCAATTGAGAAGGATAGGCAAAGGACATGGTATGCCTGGGATAAACTCATTTTCTTATTTTGGGATAAATTTTAGTACAATGAATGGGATTTGGTAAATCTGAAGTTCAATTTACATTGGAATTTCATTTGAAAATTGAACTTAACTTTTTTGATGCAGCTCTATGGCATTTTGATCAAGTGCTTCTCAATGGCGACAATGTTGTCCATACAAAAGGAGTTGTAGTTGATTGATATGTTTGTTCATATATCTCTTACATTTATATAAAGTTGACCTTCATCCATCAATTCACATCTTTGAATGAACACAATTACTTTTATATTTTACCCTTACATTTATCTCTTTAGTTAGAAATCTCTATTTTGACCTTCGTGATTATAAGTAATACTACCTCAATTTCATATGTGCATCGATTTGTTGTTATATTCAAATATTGGTTTTGTATTACATTATGTTTGAAGATGAATTTTTATGATGTGTTGTAGATAACATCTAGAGTGAACTCGACACCAATTTTGAATTTACTACAATATTGCAATCATTTACTGATCCATTTTGAATCAGTTAGGTTTTGTACACTCGTATATACAATTCATGGAATGGATTATAGATATTAGTAGAATCTTGAAGTAGGTCACTCGCCATGGTTTCATTAGAGTCCTTAAAGTTACAATTCAATTAAGATTTAGAATTCACTCAAGTTCAAATTATAAGTTGCATTAGTTCACATTCAATTTTTTTCCACAATTCAAGATCCACTCAATATGATTATCTTGCTAAGATGTTGAAAATCACCAATATGATTATCTTGCTCATGTGCTTTATATTCTGTTTGACTGAATTTTAAAGATGATTGCAATTCATTGGCTATGTTTACTTTATTAATTCTCTATCAAGAAGAATTGTCATTGGTAAAGGAACACACTATTTGGTACACATGCATGGTCTTGTAACATCAGTATGGCTATGCTGTTAAAAATATGTCAATATGGTTATCTTGTTCATGCTTCATAGTCTATTTGACTACATTTTAAGGATGACTGCAATTGCATGGCTCTGTTTACTTTATTAATGCTCTAGCAAGAAGAGTTGTCATTAGTAAAGGAACACACTATTTGGTACACATGCATGGTTATTCAAAATGTGCCAATATGGTTAACTTTCTTGTGCTTCACAGTTTGTTTTCTCTGTATTTTAAAGGGTTACATTACTGTATTTACTCCATTAATTCTCTACCAAGAAGAGGTTGTCATTGGTGTGAAGGAATAGGGTATTTGACACCTATTCATGGTTTTTAATCAATGATCCTTCACCTCTATTAGATTATTCATCAATGCATTAAAACTCCCTCTGAAATTCAACAGGGTTCATGTAAAAAATACCTCAAATGCAAACATATAGAAGCCTCTCTATAGATTTTATATTTTTCATCATTAGCAAACATTTTTATAGTTCTTAATCCAATTGAGATATCTCATCTGCCTGTGTTAGCTCATGTTTGTCTGGCATGCTAGAAGAGAGATATCTCTACTCAAATATATCTAAAGTACATGGTTTATATGTAACTAACTGTAGCATCATAATATTGTGACCTGTGTAATTTTTTATCGTATTTGGGTCTTTGCATTAGCGGACGAATCCCTAAGCCTGATCGGAGACCCGAAACATGCTCAAGACATCAAAAACTTGTATTTCTCATCATTATGCACTGCCTTTTTGCTAAATCCTATCCTAAATCAGGGTAGGAGAGGGCATGGAGCCCTTGTCCCCCTAGGATAGGTGTGTGGTGCCCCTATCCTCTCAAAATAGGGGTGTGGTGCCCTTGTCCTGGCCCTATTTTGGGGCCCCTTTGATTCCCTTTGCATTGGGCTTGTCAATTTTTGAACCGTAAAAAGTTTCCCTATGTCAGCCTAAGATGGGAAATTACCTAAACACCCCTAATTGGCAAGTATATAAGGAGCACTTCCCCTCCTATTTGCACAAGTTGATAATAAAGTGGATCATAAGGCGAAATTACAAGGTGACATTAGCATCAAGCATTCAAGTATTCATTCAAGCATTGAGCATTTCAAGTCTCCTTTCAAGGCTAGGTGTTGCATTCAAGTCAAGGATTCAACCATTGAAGAGGATATTTCTATCAACATTCTAGACATATTTCACATACCCATTCAAGAAAATTCATCTACAAAGGTATAAACATTTCAATTACATCCCCTTCTTGAGGTGGATTTTACTTCAAACATTTCCTTTCATTTACTTGCAGCATTTTACAACCACTTGGTTACCAAAATGGGGTTTGACTTTAAGGCAAACCCCCAATCCCAACAATATTTTCCTCTCTTTTCTGTGTGTAGGTTGTATGTGCGTGGCTATAATTGCAAGTTTAGGCTTCATTTTTAGAGACGAAAAAACCCTTTTCAAAGCACGGATTTTTCGGAGGACCATGTATAACTTACACACGATGCCTACAACTTTTGCTCAGATTTGCAGGGACACTCTGCCTCAACATTCTACTGCTAATTCCAGGTGCACTGCTTCTTCCCACATCTGTATCTCAAGATATAATCATTTCTTTGTCATTTCTGCACTTAGTCTCAATTTTCTTAATTCAACTAGTCTACTACAAAAGAGGGTTAATTTAATTTCCTAATACTTTCCAAATTTACTACAATTTACTTAGTATTCAATCTCTTACCATTAGGGATTGGATCTAGTGAATTCAACCCCTCTTTTGAATGTAATGTGTGAAAAATTGAAGGGGATCCTTTGTGAAACTTTCATTCCTCTTTTGAGGGGAGTAAAGCTTTCCACTTGATCTCCCCTCATCATTTTTCACCTGATTACATTTTGGTGAACCTGACGTCTTACATGCTTTACATTGAAAATTGTTGCATACTTTTCATTTACAAATTTAATTTTCTTGCAATTTACACAAACTTAGTGGTTAATTCATTCAAAACCCTAGTTGCTAAAATTAAAATTGAGCTTGTATTTTGCAAAAATTGCTATCTATTGTCTTAGATCTAAAAATTACATCGTTTGTCAAATTCAATTCTTTCATTGTCTTGTTCAATTTGCAAATCAAATTTACAAAGTTAAGTGGTTAATTGTCAGAACCCTAATTTTCAAACATCAACTTGAACTTGTGCAAAAATTGGATTTACATTTAATTTTCAGATTTGTGACTGTTTTCAGACTTGTCTTCTTGTCTAAATTTCAAATTTTCAATTTCCCTCCTATTCCCAAAATTTAAAATTTCAAAATTCAGTGGTTAGGTCCTAAAACCCTAATTTTAAAATTTAATTGGATTTTGTACAAATTTCAATCAATTTCAACCAATTTTAGTTTTCTCAATATTATTTAAGGTGGCCCTATCCATTAGGTTTGGCCTTTTTCAAAATTGCAATTCAATTTCTTATGTTTTTCAAAACCCTATTAGGGTCCTATTTCGACATTCAAACCTTAATTTCACCTATTTGTAGATCGTAAAATCAATCAATTTTTTGGGGTTAGCTCGCAAATCATCATAGCTTTCATCCTTGAAAATTTTTGAAAAATTTGGGAGGATCGTGCATAACTTACGCACGGTCCCTAACTTTTTTCCCAAAATTTTGGGAGACGATTATGACTATATTTAATTGCTTGAATCCAGAAAATTGGCTGATTTTGTCAAATTTTGATCCCTCTAAAATTAAAACCACTTCCCAATTTCAACACTGCAACTTTCAAGGAAACACTTAAAATTAAGTGGTTAATTATAATCTGCCCTAATTTTAATATCTTAATTTTTTCAGTTTTAAATTCGAAATTAAGTGGTATCCCATTGGCCCTAATTTTAAATTTCAATATCTTTTTATTAATTATAAATCTTTCTTGGAGATTGTGTCATTTCTTCTTTCTGCAAAGTTCAAATTGTATAGTCATCATTTTCTTAAATTTTGCATTATTCAATTTTGCAAACTTTGTTCCCAAAATTCAAAATTCAAATTCAAATTTCGAATTTTCCCTCTAGTGTATGAGTTTTACAACTATTAGTCCTAGCAATACTATCCCCGTTAGATGAAGCATTAGAATTAAGGCTTCCCAAGGTTTAGTTCTCAAAGAGATGGAGCCTAATTTGGGTGACTTCTACAATGAGGATATTGCTAATTCTTCCCATCCTAATAATATATCCACCTATCCAATTGATGATTCCCATGATGAAGAAGAAGCTTTGACTAGAGTTTCTATATATCAACTTTCAAAATTGGAGAATCAATTTGACAATTGCCAACAATGGATGTCCCAAGAATATCCTAATAATGAAGCTCTTCCATCAATTGAAGGCCAAAAATGAATGATTCAAAGTGATAAGAATGGAATTGATATATTGTGTGGTATTGCTCACATTGTTGATTCTAATGTTATGCCTATGAATAGTTGTACTGAGAACTTAGGTTATTCACAACCTCCTACACAAATCAAACATTCTATTCCTTTGACCACTTCTATGCCTAGTATTCCTACTTTCACTTCAAACATCATGACTACTTTAACTCAAAATGTCATACCTACTACCATTAGTCATGGAGGCAATCTCTCTTCTTCATTCAATCCTCCATCTTTATCTATGCCTTCAATGAGTATTCCTATTGTCTCTCAACCAATCAATGTGACACAAGGGGGAAATTCATTCAATCATTTTACTCCTCCTTTTAGTGGCCCATTTCCTACTCAATCATCACCTATGCCTAATTACCATAGTGTCCCACCACCTTATTCTCAATCAATGTCTTCTTTCAATAACATCACACCACCTTATTTATCAAACATGTCTAACATAAATTGTTCAACCGAAGCAACCATTAATAACCTTCCTCAAACCATGTCTTCATTGCAACAACAAATGACTTCAATGAGTCAATCCAAGTTTAGTGTGCCCACATTTCATGTTGCGAGCCCACTTTTTCTTGATATTGTTAGATTTGTCCCTCCTAAACATGCTGAAGTCCCTTAATTGGAACTCTATAATGGAAAAGGTGATCCTTTAATGCATGTCAAAACATTCCAAACTTTGTGTACTGATTTTGCTCATGATCAAAGATTGCTTGCCAGATTGTTTACTAGAACATTAAGAGATAAAGCTTTACAATGGTATTTCTCTTTTCCTTTTTATTTTGTTACTTCTTTTCAACAATTAGCAAATGCTTTAATTCAACAATTTCAAAACAACATAGGCCCTAAAATCACTATGACTTATTTAATGCATTGTAAACAAGGTTTTAAAGAAAAAGTGACTGATTTCATTGGTAGATACAAGCATTTGTGTTCTCAAATATCTTTTCCAGTGCCTGATAATGATATTCAAAGAATTTTCATTTCTAATTTGCAAAAAGACATTAGGGAAAAATTCTCTTCTGAGTTTGCTTCCTTTCCGTAGTTGTGCACAACACTTCACAATTATCAACTGATTGTGAGTTAAATGAGAAATCTACTCCTACGGCTCCGAGGGATAAGGGTGAGAGTGCTCAACAACCATTTGCGAAGTTCAAACCAAACAAAGGCTTCATCAAATTCAATGAAACTATCAACAATAACAATGTGAATGCTACAATAGTGTGCCTGCTATTTATACATTTTTCAAAAGAGAGAAATAATTTACTCCTTTGAATGAATCTTTATGTAGCATAATGTCTCAGTTATTACAAATAAATGTTATCAAACTTCCTCCAATAAAAGGAGTTGATCCTTCTAAAGCAACTTCACCTAACTTTGATAATAATTCTTTTTGTCAATTTCATCGTCAACCTGGTCATGATACTAAAAAAATGTTTTGTATTAAAATGTAAGATTCAAGACTTGATTGATAATAATACTATATCTATAGTAGGTGTGAATGATAAGGGAAACAAATCAGTAGCTCTTCCTATTCAAAATCTCAAGATTTTCACTGATCATTTACCCTCTCATACCTCTAATGTGATTGAGACTGAACACACCTCTTTCTCTCCCAATGATGTCACTTTCATGGCTCCATATGTGGTTAATATGGTAGAGAAACAAGAAACACTTAAGGATCCATGTATCACATTTGATCCTAGTGAGACCATTAGGGCACTTGATGGCCCTTTATACATAGTTGTGAAGATCCAAGGCAAACCTTCTCGTGGTGTGCTTATTGATCCCCCTTAGGTGGTTAATGCCATCACTAAAGAATATCTTTATACTTTACATTTGCATCAACCAATCTATGATGATACTAATGTGGTCATTAAGTTATTTGATGGATTGTGTTGTCCTACTATTGGTTCTATCACACTTCCTATTGAGGTTCATACTAAATCTATAGATGTCAACTTTGTTATCATTCCTTCATGTTAACAATTTCGTGTGAAGTTAGGCTGCCCTTGGCTATCTTCCATGAAGGCTATTGCTTCTCCAATCCATAAGTGTTTGAAATTTCCCCACAATGGAGAAACCATAATTGTTAACCATAGCTTATTTCGACCAACCGAAGAAGCCCAGGTGTTCCTATTGATTACTTTTAGCCTTAACAATTTGAATTTGTTCCACCAAGAAGTGATGATCTCTTTCAATCTTATAAAAAATGGAATAAAGATATGATTTTATCCTTAATCCAACCTATAACTCCAAAAATTGATGTTCCCATCATTCTTGAAGATGAAGTTCTTCCCCTAACAGATAGAACTAATCTTTATCCTAGGGAAGATTCCCAACCTATTCCTATCGATAAAACCATGCCTTCTCCCAATAAGAACTATAATATTCCTCCTAAGGTTAGACCTATACCTCCTTCTCATGATGGACCTGGTCTCCTTCCTACACCAAACATTCCTCATTTATATGGTGCAGTTACACCTCCTTCCTCTTATAGAGAGAAGAGACATGTCTCTCCTCTTGTCCAACCTAAAAGACCTCAACTTAAACATCCAATTGCCAAAGATGAGAATATTCCTTCTTCAACAAATATACCTCAGTCTTCTCAGCCTTCCTCTAAGACAAGATGAAATCGTTGTGCGAGAGAACACCGATGAAAACGTCATGCTCGAGTTTGTGAAGTTGTTTCTCAAACTATTCAATCTTCAAAAACACCAACAGTTGACATGATTCCATTTTCTCCTAAGAAAGATATTAAACCTAAGTCTCCAAATCATAAGTTACAAAAAACATGTGATGGTTTTACTTCTATTCATGTTAGAGCTCCTCTTTTTATAAATCTTGATGAAGAAATGGTTGAAAATTCTATTCATGATGGCAATACAACTCCTAATGCTTCCGATAGTGAATATGAATATGTTGTTGTTGACAATCATTTATCTGTAGAATTTTCAAAAGCCTTAATCTTAGCTCCTAAAAACGAACAAAGTGACTTAGCACATGAGCATAGTCCTTGTTTGGATCTTGTGATAGCTCCCTCTGTTGTGCTTGATGTCACTCCTCTAGTGTGTTTTTTCGCCTTCTCAAAATAATCATTAGCAAAATCAGGAGGTGGATGTCGTGCTAGACTAGCTACATTAGTACCATAGATCCTCTATCTCTCTCCTTTCTTGCTATTTTGTTACCATTCTTCTATATGTATTCCTATTCTTCTATTTGTTGTCCCTAGTGATGTCTACTTGAGGATGATGCAAAGCATTAAGATCTCTTTTTCTCTCTTTCATGTTGACTCAAAAGACACATGTGTTTCCTTTCTTCCAAGGTGGTTTCCTTTCTTTGGGGAATGAGGACTATTCTATGCATATATATACATGATATACATGAGTTATCATACAACATACTGACCCCGAGGAAAGCGAAGCCACCTCATGCTTTGTGTTTTGTGTCTATTATCCTTGGGTTTATTCCTCGATTGGGGGCTAAATCCTTGCGATAAAGTGCTCCCTCTCTTTCTCTCTCTTAGGTGTATCCTACCTTAAAGAAATCACTCTCAATAAGGTGTGCATGATCGCTTAAACGTGGCAGCATACACTCCACTCATATTTTCTTTCTTGATACTTAAAGTTACTTAGTGAACTTGGCTTTGCTTTGTAATTTTTGGTATCCTTTCTTTTTATGACTCTTAGTGAGGGGAACTTTACTACTTGCATTCATGGTTCTCCCTCCTGATCTTCCCTTTTACTTTGTCAAATGAAGTTCTAAGATCCTTAGTCCACTGGGGGCTTGGTGTATCTTGCCTCCTTGACGTGGTGAAAGTCTTTCAATCTTGTCTCCTTGTACTTTAACAGTAGTATTCACGTATGCTTATACTCTCGCTAAAGTGGGGACTAAATGTAGCATTGTAAAATTGTGACCCTTGCAATTTTTTACTACATTTATCTCTTTGCATTAGCGGACGAAACCGTAAGCCTAATCAGAGACTCGAAAAATGCTCAAGATATCAAAAATTTGCATTTCTCATCATTCTACACTGCCTTTTTGCTACTGGCTATCCTAAATTAGGGCAAGATAGGGGCGTGGTGCCCCTGTCTTCTTAGGACTGGGGTGTGGCACCCTTGTCCAGGACCTATTTTGGGCCCCCTTTGATTCCCTCTTGCATTGGGCTTGTCAATTGTTGAAGTGGAAAAAGTTTCCTTATGTCCGTCTAAGTCGGGAAATTATCTAAACACCCCTAATTGGCAAGTATATAAGGAGCACCTCCCCTCCTATTTACACAAGTTGATCATAAAGTGGATCATAAGGTGAAATTACAAGGAGACATTAGCATCAAGCATTCAAGAATTCATTCGAGTATTGAGCATTTCAAGTCTCCTTTCAAGGCTAGGTGTTGCATTCAAGTCAAGGACTCAACCATCGAAGAGGAGATTTCTATCAACATTCTAGACATCTTATTTCATATACCCATTCAAGAAAATTCATCTACAAAGGTATCAACATTTCAATTGCATCCCCTTCTTGGGGTGGATTTTACTTCAGACATTTCCTTTTATTTACTCGCAACATTTTACAACCACTTGGTTAATTCCAAAATGGGGTTTGACCTTAAGGAAAACCCCCAATCCCAACAACATTTTCCTGTCTTTTTTGTGTGTAGGTTGTAGGTGTGTGGTTGTAAATGCAGGTTTAGGCTTCATTTTTAGAGATGGAAAAACCCTTTTCGGCTCACGGATTTTTCAGAGGACCGTGCATAACTTACACATGGTCCTTGCAACTTTTGCTCAAATTTGTAGGGAAGTTTCACCTAGACATTCTACTCTTTGTCATTTCTGCACTTAGTCTCAATTCTCTTAATTCAACTAGTCTACTACAAAAGAGGGTTAATTTACTTTCCTAATACTTTCCAAATTTACTGCAATTCACTTAGTATTCAATCTCTTACCATTAGGGATTGGATCTAGTGAATTCAACCCCTCTTTTGAATGTAATGTGTGAAAAATTGAAGGGGATCTTTTGTGAAACTTTCATTCCTCTTTTGAGGGGATTAAAGCGTTCCACTTGAGTTTCCCTCATCATTTTTCACCCTATTACACTAACAAGCCTAGCATAAATTGGATTAGGTTAGCTAAAACACAAGCTTTTGGTGGCTTTTAACTTTTAAAGAGTTCCAGTTGAGCTTACTCATGTCAAAATGAATTCTCTAAAATACATGAATATGTTCAATTGCAATTTCCTTCTCACCAAAGTCTTCTCTGCATGGTCATATTCATTTCTCCTAGGCAAAAGTCTAGATGCATTTGATGATGAATTGTTTGACAAAAAATGAGTATGCGCTGATTTTCAAAATTAATATTCAATTTTCGCTAATGTAAATGAAAAATACTTGCACATTTTCATTTCTTGTCCATGTTGGATATTGTTGGTCATTGTTGTTGTAATTGATGTCAACATATTCCTGTGATTTTCTCTGGTGTGATTGGGAAGATCTTTTGATCCAGTTCTACAGTTGTGTTTTGTTGATCACTATTTTGTAGAGCTCAATATTTCCTCTGGTATATTCAAGTGTGATCAGATCTTGTGCTAAGATTTTGGGATATTGTTTGGAATGGTCTCGTGTATCTTCTTTTCAGATGGTTCATGATTTTGTGGTCCACAAGTTATCTTTCTTTGTGACAGTTGTTGTTGTTTGAGTGTTCCCGAGTTTCAGATGTTGTTTGAAATGGTCTCGTGTATCTTCATTTCAGATGGTTCATGATTTTGTGGTCCATAAGTTATCTTTCTTTGTGACAGTTGTTGTTGTTTGAGTGTTCCCGAGTTTCAGATGTTGATCGATGAACATTTGATAAGTGGTGTTGTCATAGTTGTTCTTGATGATTCTAGTGTGCTTGTTCTAATTAATTGAGAAAAACAGGTTTTAAGGACCCAAAACCTTTAACAAAAGAGAGTAATATAAAACATTAAGAGTCTAGAGCATAAGAACCACTAGCAGAACGACTGACAAAAAGGCCAACAAAACAAAAGGACAGCTAAAAAAAATAGCAAGGAAACAAAAAAGTGCTACACAGCTATAGTCTTCAACAAATCCTCCGCCTTCTTCACCAGCTGATCATATGTGGCCCCAAGAGCTTTGAGATCTTCTAGGTCCTTGTTGGGTTTCTTTCTTTCTTTTTTCCTCTAGTTCGGGTTCTGGGACCTTGAGCTTCCCCTGTACCTTCAGTGTCTGGTTCAATATCCAGTATCTCCTTCTCTTCATCCTGTTTACTGATGAGGGTGTTTGTATTGTTAGCAGAAATCTTCAGGATACTTAAGCTCTATTCAACAATACTCTTCAGGCACTCCTCAATTTTACTGAATTTTCTAGCAGTGGCCGAGACAGTTTGCTCATTAGCATCAGCAAGGTTTTTCCTTTCCAACATATCTTTCTCTATTTTTTCAAACCTGGGGTTGAAAGAGTCTCTTATATTTTCAGCCTTTGCAATGGTATTTTTGAGGTCCTCTATGTAATCCACCATGGTCTTCCCTTCCCCAATGTTGATGGTTTCCAATATCTGAATTCTGTTATTGAGTTTTTTGTTGTCGTCCATGACTTTCTTGTAACCAGTTATGAGTCACTCCATAGTGTCAATGAAACCTTGCATTCCCTCTGGAGGAGGGATATGGGGAGGATCAACTTTACCAGGGGTTTCCTGTTCCTTTTTAGGGGTGTCCCAAATAGTAGTTGTGTCTTCAACCCTAAGAGCCTCACCCATGGTGACCTTCTTTGTGTTTTGTTCAGCTTTTAAGGTCCTTTCCTGCTTACAAACCTCCATCTCCTTGACATTCTCCCCTTCCTCTTTTGCTTGTTTCTGGTCTGGGTGTGTACTTTGGATTTCTTTTTCAGCAACCCTTGAAGATTCTCCTTCTCTGAGTCTTCAGAGACCTCCTCCTCCGAGGAAAGGCTAATCTGGATTTTGTCTTTAGGTTTTTCCCTTTGGAGGAAGAGGGTCTTGTTTTAATGTGTTTCATCTTCTTACCTATTTCATAATCCAAAAAATCCATACTCTCCTCAGAATCGATCAACGGGTCACTGTCAGTCTCCTCATCCACTGAAAAGGCAGAATCAGACCCATCCTGCTCAGACTCTACAGAGGGCTGCATGCAGCCAATTTGATTGGCTTTGAGATGGTCATAAATGAGGACCATCAAGCCTTGGTGCATGGCAGTATCCCCCATAGGGTTTTCTTTGTAGGCCTTTATGGTTGCATTCATTGAACAAAGTAGAAAATAAGGACAATTAACCTTCTCGTCATGCCTAAAGTGATTCAGCAAAACAAAATGGTACCCATAAAATTTTGTAAACCTACCATCTAATGTAATATAGCACATTAAAACAAAGAGAACATCCTGCCAAGGTTTAACAAAATCTCTAGGTGGGTAGTAAGTTTTACTTAACTTAACCAGTTGTTTTTTCTCCTTCTCAATTTCTGGGTATCTTTCGATGGCCTCCTTACTGACTTTCTTATCTCTGTAGAAGTTGTACCCTTCCCTTCTGAGGCCCGTGGCTTGGGCAATGAGGTCTTCGTTAATTTCTATAGTCTGGTCTCCCATTTTTAGCATACCCTTTCTCCAATTTTTGCAGAAAAAATTGGTAACCGTGCCATCCCATCCGTGGAGCTTTTCCATAAATTTTGAAAAGCCACCCTTTTGTAGAATACTCTAGACCTCCTCCTTTTGTTTCCATTCTTTGCAACTACTTGGCTTATATCGCCTCCTGTTACCACCCATTTTTTCTCTGTTAAGGGCCGAATTTTGAAACTTGCAGAATGGATTAGCTAGAGAGCTTTTCGGAACTATCAAATTAACCCAAAAAGCGTGGGAAATGATGGACAGGCTATTATGATAAATGAGGCTCTCATTATTATACTAACTCGAAGTACTCTGATTAGAACTTTTAATTATTATTCGGTACATCAAAATTCTTAGGAGTGCTTGTGTATCGATCCTTGAATATGATTTGTCTGACATTTTTAGGGAGTGTTTTTTCTCTCATCCATGTAATCATTTCATCCTTGTTAACCGTCGCATTAGCAGCCCAGTTAGCAGAGTAGTTGGCCTCTCGGTAGATGTGGGATATGTGGCATTTTTTGAAAGTGTTGATGAGGTCTTTAGAGGCTTCAATAATATTGTTGAGAGACCATGATGGCTTTGAGGTCCCCTTTAGACACTTAATAATATTGTTTGAGTCCCCTTCAAGCCATAAGTAAGGGCAATTCCATTTTTTAGCAAGGATTAAGCCTTGGAGAGCTGCCATGGCTTCAACTTTATGATTTGTTTGGCTTCCAATAGGGACAACAACCATTTCCTTGCAATTTCCTTTCTCGTCTCTAAGAATAGCTCCACAACCAGCTGGACCCGAGTTTCCTTTTGTAGCACCATCAAAGTTAACTTTGAACCAACCTTGAGGAGGGGTTTGACATCTGGCTTCAAGTCTTTTATTGTGGTTGGGGTCAGGGCTGTCATCAACTTTCAAATTCCATGAGCTTAAGATGATAGATTCCAAAGGGTTGTTCGAGAAACAGGGGCCCTCCATGATCCTAATATTTTCCACAATCGCCCATTGAATTTTTTGGAACATAATATCTTAATTGAGGGATAGATCTCTGAAGATATGATTGTTTCTATCTTTTCATAATCCCCACAGGATATGAGGGAGATATAGCTGCCATAGAGAAGGAGTTAGTCCAGTGAAAATTCCAGGAGGAAAACAGGTCATTGATTGTGCTAGGAAACACCCAGTCAATGCTAAAACTCTTTAGAAATCTTTCCCAGACAAAGGCAGAATAGGAACAGTGAATGGCCAGGTGATCCACAGATTCTAGTGTGCTTGTTGGTGTTTCCTTACTGTGTCATATTTGTTTTGATGATCTGCATTGATCGTTGTGTGATTTTTTGGTGGTTTCTATAAATCGGTGATGATTTTCGTGTTATGCAATATTTCTGGTGGTGTAGCATGTTGCGGTTGATCTTTTTATGATTTCCGATGGAGTTGAGCATTTGTGAATTTGAATTAGGTCCATGTTATGTCATGTAAATCATTATATTGGTCTGGTGGTTGATCTTTGTATCGTGTGATGCAATTTTGTTATTGAGGATTGAGGGTTTAGTCGACCTTGTTGTCTAGGTTGATGGTTTGTATAAATTAGTGATGGTGTCATGTAATTCTGGTGTCGACGTTGTGTCTGCATTACCAGAGAGTGATATATATGCAAACAAGAGATTTATCTTTCGGTGTTGTGATTGTGGATATTTTTGTGTTGCTGAGCAAATAATTGTGCTTAACTAGAACTGTAATTAGGTATTTGGAGATGCTATTCTTTCAGTTCATTTCTTCCGGATTATACTCTGAATCTTATTGTGAGTCAGTGAGACTTCCCTGAGGGTTGTAGCCTTCTGGGCCATTATCTTTTGAGAAGTGAGCTCTAGGCAGTGTGCCTGAATGCATGTGCATTCCCCATTGTAATATTTTCACATAGTACTGTTGAGTATCTTCTTACTATGGGTAGGTTCCCATCGTGGTTTTTCCCTTAACCGGGTTTTCCACATCAAAATCTTGGTGTTGTGTGTTATGCCTTCAATTTGCTTATCTGTCTTATTGCTACAATTTATTAGGATTTTTTTTATGATTAATTTTTTTGATCTGGTGAAGGCCGATTCACCCCCCCTCTTATTCCTCCTTCTTTTCTACTACTAACAATTGGTATTAGAGCCAAATCCTTTGACAGAAGCTTGATCACTTGAGGAGATCCAGGATGGCATATCAAGGTGTTATCTTTAGGAAGGACAGCTTGGGGTTTGATGGAAGTAACTATTCTATATGGAAGGACCAGATGCAAGTGCACTTGAAATATCTTGGTGAAAATTATTAGAATATTATAAAGAATTCCTATTCTTCTCCTTTGAATGGACCAACCACTGATAATGAGATCAAGGAAGCTGAGCATAATATTAGGGCGAAGGAAGCAATTCTTAGTGCCTTGACTGATTCTGAAATGACAAATCTAATGGGACTTCAAACCACACAAGAGATCTAGGAAAAGCTTGAAATCTTGTATGAAGGTGATAAAAAAGTGAAAGTTGCTAAGTTACAGAGCTTGAAAGGAAAGTATGAGATGTTGAAGATGGGAGATGATGAGAACATACACTTCTTCATGGATAAGGTGAATTATTTGGCCCTAGGTATCAGATGTGTCAGTGGAACACTTAAAGAAGATGAAATTATTGCTAAGGAGCTGAGATCCTTGCCTCCTGCTTATAAACATAATGTTGTTGCTATTGATGAGATCTGAAGTGTGACTACAATAACAAGAGATATGTTGGCTAGAAAGATTGTTGTATTTGAGCTAAGTGAATTTGGAGAATCACATGGAAAGTCTGTGACAACATTTAGAGCATCAACCTCTATATTTGGTAAGCAGAGTATGATCGTGATGAGTGCAAAATATCCAGATAAGAAAGGGAGATAAGAGAAATGGCAGAACAAGAAAAGGTGTTGGATGAGCTTGAAGCATTGATTTCTTGGAGATTGCCTAAAGGAGCTGGTAAGTATGATGGAAAAATGCCTCTGAAATGTTTCTCTTGCAATAAGATAAGAAATTTTGCTTCTAGATGCTCAAAGTGAATGGCTAAGTATGTCAAGCATGATAAGTTTGATAAGCATGATATAAATGATAGATATGAGAAGCATGATAAGTATGATAAGCCCTACAAGGCTAACCGGAAGTATGGGAATCAAAAGAACTATTATTATGCTATTGATGAAGGTGTTACAGATGAAGAATCAGAAGGGGATGAAGTTGTGTTTATTGCCATTAAGGAAGATGGACTAGTACCTATTGATTCCACCAGCAACACTATTGAGGAGAAAGATTTGGTTGCTAAAGTAGAACAGAAAGATGAATGGGTAATTGACAGTGGTTTTTCACATCATATGACCGATGACAAAAGAAAATTTATGAGTATGGAAAGATATGATGGTGGAATAGTTACATTTGGAGATGGCAAAGCCTATGCAATCTGTGGGAGAGGTTCTATCTCTTTTGATGGTAACCATAACACCGATTATGTCTTGTATGTTGAAGGTTTGAAGCACAATCTTTTAAGTGTTGAACAAATGGTTCATAAAGGTTATGATCTATAGTTCAAAGATGGAAATTGCAAGATCCTAAATGCCTCCAATATAGAGATTGCATTTGGAACTGAGACTGAAGGTAACATTTCTCATCTAAATTCCTGTGAGAAAAGTTGTTTGATTGATTAGATTGATGAGAGTTGGTTGTGGTATAAGAGAATGTGTCATGTGAATTTTAATTCAATGATTAAGATTTGTTCTCCACAAGTTGTTAGAGATCTACCTAAGATTGTTAAGCCTGCTAATCTTGTATGTAAGGAATGTTAGTTGGGTAAGCAAACACAAATTTATTTCAAGAGTAAATAGTATACATATGATGGACTATTGGCTAGTGTGCATACTGACCTGCGTGGACCTACATATGTTAGAAGTGTGCAAGGTGATGGACATTTTATGCTGCTAATTGATGATTATTTCAGGATGATGTGGGTTGTCTATTTAAAGGAAAAATCAGAAGCATTGGACAAATTCAAGATATTCAAAGCAAAGGTGGAAACTGAATCTGGTTTCAAGGTTAAGTGTCTGAGATTTGATAGAGGTGGAGGATTTTGCTCCGTTGAGTTTAATTCATTCTATGAGAAGCATGGAATCATAAGGCAATTATCTGCCCCTAGAACCCCTTAGTAGAATGGAGTTGTTGAAAGGAAGAAAAAATTTATTTTGGATGTTGTAAGGACTATGTCGATTAAAGGAAATGTTTCGAAGATCTACTGGAAAGAAGCCATTAGCATTGCTATTTACACATTCAACAGAGTTCATATTAAAGTTGATGCTAGTAAGAATTCTTATGATTTATGGTTTGGTCATGTTCCTACTGTGAGATATTTCAGAGTATTTGGTAGCAAATGTTATATCAAGAGAGATGAGGATATAGGAAAGTTTGATGCTAGAAATGATGAAGGAATTTTCTTGGGATATTCTACAAAGAGAAAATCCTACCGCTGATACAATAACGGACTAAGAAAGATAGTGGAGAGTGCAAATGTGAAGGTGGATGAGAACCTTGGGAAAGAGATCAGAGCATGTGGTTATGATGATGGGCAATATATTGTTTTAGCCCCTGTGCAGAGTGAAGAACCTAAGTAGACTGATATGATAGAGATAGTTAATCCGGATGTTGTTGTTGCTGGTGAAGAGGTGTAGGAACCTAAAAATCAGAACAATCAGAAGATTCTGAGGTATGTAAGATTAAATCATTCTGAAAATCAGATTATTGGTGATAAGAATAAAGGTGTGATAACTAGAAGAAGGTTAGTTGCTAAAGAAGTATGTTTGATTTCTAAAGTTGAACCTAAAGATGTTGTTGAAGCTTGCAAAGATGAAAATTGGATGAGAGCCATGGAACAATAATTAGATCAGATTGAAAATAATAATACATGGGAGCTTGTGCCTAGACCTATGTATAAGAATGTTATTGGCACTAAATGGGTATTCAAGAATAAATTGAATGAAGCTGGTGAAGTTGTCAAAAATAAAGCTAGACCGGTCTATAAAGAATATTCTCAGAAGGAAGGAATTGTTTGTGAGGAGACTTTTTCTCTGATGGCTAGACTTGAAGCTATCAGACTATTACTTACCTATGCTACTTATAAATATTTTAAACTATATCAGATGGATGTCAAATATACCTTTTTTAATAGTGATCTTGAGGAAGAAGTCTACATTGAGAAACCTGGTGGACTTTAACTATCAGATGATGGAGACATGGTATGCAAACTAAAGAAAGCTCTTTATGGATTGAAGAAAGCCCCTAGAGCCCGATATGCTAGATTAGATAAGTATTTATTGAAATTGGGGTTTAATAAAGGTGTTGTTGATAGTAATCTATACTTTAAGATTGAGAATGATAACATACTAATTGTTGAAGTCTTTGTTGATGATATTATATTTGAAGGTGATGATGACTTGAGTATGAAGTTTTCTGGTGATATGCAGTAAGAATTTGAGATGTCTATGATTGGTGCGATGAATTTTTTATTAGGTTTGCAGTTTTCACAGACTAGTAAAGGTATGTTTATATCTCAAACTAAGCATGTGAAGGAATTGCTGAAGAAGTTTGGGTTAGATGACACCAAGCCGGTTGGAACTCCTATGGTGACTTGCTATAAATTGTCTAAGAATGATGAATTTCCAAAATCTAATAAGAGTTTGTACAGATCTATGGTTGGTGGACTATTGTATGTTACTCAGACTAGACTGGACATTATGCATGTTGTGTGCATGGTTTCTCGATATCAAGCTGATCTGAAAGAGAATCATGTCATTATCCTGAAGAGGATATTCATATACTTAAAGGGGACCATGGATTATGGTTTGTGGTATTTGAGGAATGATGATTTCATGCTATATTCTTACATTGATGTTGATTGGGCTAGTGATGTTGATGATCGAAAGAGCACTACTGGTGGAGCATTGTTTTTGGGAAAGAGTTTGGTTTCATGGGCTGGTAAGAAACAAGATTCAATATCCTTATCTATTGTTGAAGTTGAGTACATTGTTGTTGCTAGTAATTGCACTCAGGTAGTTTCGATGAAGAAAATGTTGAAAGATATCAGCATTATCTATGATGAGCCTATTGTCATATACTGTGATAATTCTAATGCTATTAACATGTCAAAGAATACGGTGCAACATTCAAAGACTAAGCATGTGTCAATCAAATATTATTACTTGAGAGAGAAAATCAGTGAAGAGAAGGTGAAGCTAGAGTATGTATCTACAAAGGAACAAATAGCTGATATTTTCACTAAGCCATTGCTTGCAAATATATTTGTCTATTTAAGAGACAAGCTGGGGGTATCTACCCCTCCAATTGAGAACTAGATGCATTGAGTTGTGTTACCCTCTATTCTTGCATTCGTTGATTTTATTTTGCTTCAAAATATTCATGTCGCAATAGTGTGGGAGTTAATTTTAGTATAGTCAGTGTGTTTCAACCGAGGCCTCTTTATGTCTAAAATTTTTGTGTCTCTGAACCTTTTTGTTCGAACCTTCCTTGGTTCAGTGGTTCATCAATTCAACAACTCAATGAGTATTATGTATATACTGTGTCTTGGTTTTGTGAAGTTTAACATATGCAGACAATTCAAGTGAGAAGTGAACTTGAACCATTGAACCTTTCTTGGTTCGTGAGTTCATTGGCTCAATGTTTTAGCTATTCTACATTTAAAGTGAATGCTTCGCAAGGAGAAGGCCAATAAAGAAGAAAGACCAACGTCATATAGGGAATATTCCCAAGAATCCTGATGATTCATTTGAAAAGATCTTTTTACAAGGTGGTAATCATTTTTCTGATAAGAGTTCACACAGAGTGTTATGTAATAAAAGCGTGTGTCAGAAGTGTCATCTCTGTTGTCACTCAACATGAGTGAATGAGTTGTAGTAATCATGAAACTTGATTTTTAGCCATTTATACCATTTTGTACATAAAAATTTATATTTTCATTAAAAAAGCCTAATTAAGAAAGATGGAGGTTTGGTGTTGGAGGTAATTTTCTCAGAATTAGTAGACACACAATTATATGAAAGGTGAGTTGAAAATCTTTGCCATCTCTGTCATTTTCATCCTGCAAGGAAGAAACTGCTAATTTTGTTATAGTAACTGTAGTGGGTGCTATTGCTGCTTGTTTTGGTTTTGAACATGAGACCCATACCACCAAAACCAAGGCCAGAATTTGATATAGGTTGTTCTCTTCCAAAATTTGGGGATACATCCCTAGCTCATGTAGACTTGGATGAATTTATAGAAAGAGCTAAGAATCCCTTTAGTTCATCTATGATGACAAGAATTGTAGACAGTGGGTTAATAGAAGCTTCAGTTTTCCCTGTTGCCATACAGTGTCATGAAAGAGTACTTGAGTGTATAAATAAGTATGATGTTGTACATAGGTGCATTAGAAATGCAAATGGGAGTGCTTTGTTGAATGTGAATAGGGAAACCATTATGGCAGTCTTTGAAATTCCTACTAAAGAACCTTATGAAGACTAGAGTACAATAACCACCTTGTATGGGTTTTTCTCAGACATGAAAGCCCAATACAAAAGTGTTATAGCCAGGAATTGGCTCTTAAAGTTTGAGAAGTGTGGTTTCAGGCTACCTAAACCCTTGACTAGGGAGAATTTGATTAAGGAGGTAAGAGATATCATCAATTTATTGCATAAAGTTAAAGGGAGTCAACAAACATTCTATTGGAAAGACTGGATGTATTTTTACATCAGAATCATATTGGATGAAAAGAGATATATTGATTGGGCTGAATTAATTGCTGAGAGATTGCATGAGGGGATAAGTAACTATCTCGGGAACAAAAATTTCTACATGTCCCCATACTTCTTTTACTACTTAGCATTTGTTAGACCTTGGCCAGGACTGCATCATGCTGAATGGTTTGATGGAATGAAAATCTATGATTACCACCCTCACCTCTAGTTATAGAAATGCCATGAGGATTTCAAAAAAGTTCATGATGTATTTGCAAGAAAGCTAGTTTATGAATTGCGAGGCAATGTGAATAAGAGATTATCTGATGAGGCAATTCATCTAATAAGCACCTAAGGGAGATATTTCATTCAGTATCCTAAATTCACCTATATCAAGGTTGGAGGGTTCGAAGGAGAACCATTTAAAATGCCAAGGTTTTCCCTTGATTGCTTTGTGCTAATTGAATTGTATAGGTAGCTTGCTCATATTGACAAAAAAAGTCTAGCAAGGCAAGATTCAGGTATCTCTTTCCCAGTCAAGTTGGGTTACTATATTTGTCATTCTGTCTCGGATGCCTTGAACCTAGAAGTTGATTTTGAGAAATTGAATCTTCAGCACCATGCTACTTGACCAAACTTCAACAACAAAGGTTACAATCAGGAACATTTAGCTCTTAAAGATAATTTCTCACATATTCCACAGCTTGAAGATTTCTAGGAGGATTGTGGAGATGAGTTTGAAGTCAGACAAAGAACATTCTCTAGGTTCACAGTAGAATAGATTATTTATTTCCAGCTCATAATGAATATAACAAGAATTGTGGATGATGGAGAAGATTTGATTGACCTGTAATATACAAAAAAATTACAAGGTACCCCAATTCCTGAGATAGAGTGGCATAAGAAAGAGGAAGATCATATTCAAATGATGAATTTCCCTATTATCTGTAGGACCAAATAGTGGCTATGAAAAATAGAGACTGGGAAAGCTTGTTATCAAAGATTCTCTTGTTCAAAAGGTTTCATCTAATAAGTCTGTTAAAACTTGTGATGCAGATGATACTAGGGTTAAGCTTGAAACAAACACTATTAAAGGTTCAAAGAAGTCCCTAGTCAGCCAACTTCCAGCTCATGTTACCAGGTCAAGAACCAAGAGTAAAGTCAAAAAGTTAACAAAAAGTTCAGTGGTGGTCGATCTGGAGGGGTCCCCAAAAACTAAGGATAGAATGGCAGAACTGAACACTGAAGCACCTTCTTTAGAGGTTGGAGATGTTGAAGAACTTGAGAAATAAGAAGAAGGCATTGAAAGTGCATTGATTATAACTAATGCTGACCAACCTCAAGTGCAGAAAGATGTCTCAGTAATCCCCATTGGTTGGACATCGCTCTAAGAAGCAAGAAAAGGAATTTGGTTCCTATGTCAGTTCCAACTGAGGACATGGTTAGCAAGTGCTTGGGAAAGACTTCAAAGTATAAAAGGCTATAAACAGTTTCCAAAATTGATTTTGATCAGGATACAGGAAGTTGGACTGCTAAAATAGCACGTCCCGTTTCAGACAAATAAATAGAGAATCCATCAGTAAAAGATTTTAATTTTCAAAAGGTTAATTTAGGTGTTGGATCCCGTGTGGCATATTTGCACCATTTAGAGGCTTCCACTAAGAGAATAATTAAGAGGACATGGAAATATGAGCAGGACAAACAAAATCTCAAAGAAACACTGAGGCATATGGCAAAATACATAAACGCCATTCATAATTCAAATGCTTAGCCAATTTCTCAAATGCCTATGTCATTTGACCCTAAGTCTCCTATTAATCAAAATCTTCTAGGACAAACCCACAAGAGTAAGATGGTGACTGAGATTTTCCTAGAATGGCTAGATGGGATCGCACAATCTGGTACAAAATATTTCAAGAACTTGAGACAGAAATTACCAATTGGAAGAAAGAGGAAACCAAATGGAGAGTTGTGGTAGTTCAGATGGTTGATGTATAGAAATATGGCATCATGAAGTTTCTATCGGAAAATCCAGTACCGGGCCTAGATGACAACATTCTTTATGTGTGCAGGAGAAATATTGAATGGTGCAATTTTGTAGTGGAACAGGGATGTAGTGAATCTACTAAGTTGCGAGATGAGTTATCTCAACTCATTTTTATCAATGAAAAATGATTTGAAATGCATGGGGATTAAATGCCTGAAGAAAGATGAAAAAACTCTAGAAAGCTTAGAAGTCATAACTCAATCATTTGAGGGAAAAATTAACTATGTCAAAGAAACTAAGGCCCTAACAACAGACGACTTCTCAATGGTGGCAAAGATTGAATCCCTCCTTTTCATGTGCATGGGATACTTGTGGAATCATGTAGATATCATGGCCGAGGTTCGAGGAGATAAGGAAATGTGGCACCAGAGGATTGCGCATATCAGAATCCTGAATTTTGCCATTATACAGAGCTTCTTAGCTGCTTATGTGGAGTGGAAACGTGTCCCAAGCACAATGAAGAAACGGCCTGAAGATCTTGCCTCATAGCTGCAATCTTAGCCATGTTGGCCATTGAAAATGTTTAGTGATGAACTACAAGATAGTTTCCTTTTAGTTTGTTTGATGGTTACATTTTCTGAACTAAATCTTGACTCAGGGGCAGAGTTATGTAAGCTCTGTGTTTCCCTAAAATTCAGTTAGCCGATGTGTGGCTATTTATATGTTTCTATAAGACTTTGAGAGGGTCTGAATTTTGGTTTTTCTTAAAGCTTTCAAACTTGATACATTTAGCATTATCTAATGTTTCATACAAAAATACTCATTTATCTGTGAATGAATGGAGATGATTATTTTGGAAACTCAAATCTGTGTGTTTGATGAAAGAATCGAATTTCTGTTGGGATTCATTTTTGTCTAAGTAGTCTTTATTTTTGATGAAATATTATGTGGTTATAAAGAGAATTATGTCTGAAAGTTTATATGAATGAGAATTTTGAAATATAACAAAGTCTGTGAACTTTTTCATTTTAGAAATTGATTGAAAATAGATTGCATTTGCAGCATAGTGATGTGTAAATGCAAAAACACCTTTTGTACTTTCTGGTGAAAAGTATATGCATAGTTATTTTCTTCCTTCCATTCATTGAAAATATAAAGAGGGAGTTGTACCTCAGGAAAAATTCAGAGGGAAATTTTCACAAGTTTACCCAACTGTTTGGTTAATGTTTTGTTCATTAAGGGGCAACCGAGTGATATTACATTTATTTCATCAAAGGACAAATCTGTTAACCAACAAATTTTTGGTGACTTTGCTGGGGAAATCGATTGAGTCAATAACATATGCATAGATATGAGGAAAATATGATTGTCTTATGTGATTAGTTGTCCTATAATGTGATTGTTTTATAAATATTGAATCAAGCAGGCAATCCCAGTTGAAGTAAATATCATAACAGACTGGAGTCTAGAAGATATACCAAATCCTTAAGGAGAGAAGGAGTTGTTCATCCCATTTTTCAAGAGTTGTGAAACCTGAGTTTTTCATCTACTCCCCCTCACATAAGATGAGCCATAAGTAGACCACCTTCTCCCTCTCCAAGGCCTTTCACATCCCCTACTTTCCAAGCCCTAGTCTTGCACAAAACTACCTTTCCCATCGTCATTAATTTTCTACCTTTTACTTTTCCAATGGCTCAGCCGTGGGGAGCTGCTATAGGTCTCCTGAACTTGGTAGCTAACTTAAATTCCCTACATAAAGGAGCGAAAGATAATTTTCCTAAGTTCAATGGAGATGGGAAGACAACAATCGATGAGCATTTGAATTCTTTTAATGTAGCATGTGGTGTATTGGTGGATTCTTCTTTTTTCTGCTGTAAAAAAAAGAGGGTAGCAAGGGGAATTTTTTTTGATTTTATCGTTGTAAAGGGAAGAATATATTTGGATTGTCTAATCATTGTACAAGGGAATAATGGTTTGTGCACCATTTATTTTACATTAGAAATTAAGAGGGAATGCATTTTAAATCTGTGTGTTTATATATGTATCCCTTGGTTGCAGAATTGTTTGTGAGCTGATGTAGTTATTTTCTAATTATTTCTCTTGTTATCTTTGATTATGCATACAATTATTACAGAGATTGTGAGCTCTAAATTGTTTGAAATTTTAAATCTTCTCCTTAAACCATCTATTGGAAGTATTCGAGGAATGAACTTTGTGTCATTTTCTATTTTCCTCTATTTATAAATATGCTATTTGTATCTGTGTCATGGCTATGAGAAGATGTTAGTTGCCTTTATTTCTTTCCGGTTAAAAGCATATTCAGAAAATATACATTTTATCCAATGAAGGGAGTTGTACCTTCATATCAAAATTCAGAGAGAACTTGCACTTACCATTGCAAGAGACTCAACTGTTGGTTCTTTTTTGTCTTTCAATTTGGGCATTTGTGAGTCATTTTTGAAAGGTATTTAAGAAGGACAAATCTGTTAACCAACAAGTTGCATCAATCTAGTGGAATTCAAAGCCTTACCTTTTATTTGGATTGATGAGTTGGTGTTGCTCCTCTGGTGGAGTAGTTTGTGTTTTAGGGGGAGAGAATCCTAAGATTCATGTTTCTATTTTGGAGAGAGTTTGGTTATCTATTTTGAGATATTTGGCATTGTTGTCAAACAGGGAGAGAGATCATGTGAAAAAAACTATTTTATATGTCTTGATCTTAGGGGGAGTTTGCTGGAGATATCCTCTTGATTTGCAATGATTGTTTTTCACATTCATATGTTGCCATCAATGCCAAAGGGGGAGATTATTGGATATTGTTGGTTATTGTTGCTACTAGGATGGGTTGTTGTCATTGATGTCATCATATTCTTGTGATTTGCTCCAGTGATTGGGAAGATCTTTTGATCTAGTTTTGCAGTTGTGTTATGTTGATCACTATTTTGCAGAGCTCAGTATTTCCTCTCGTATATTTCGGTGTGATTAGATCGCATGCTAAGATTTTGGGATATTGTTTGGAATGGTCTTGTGTATCTTAATTTCATATGGTTCATGATTTGGTGCTCCACAAGTTATCTTTCTTCATGATATTTGTTGTTGTTTGAGTGTTCTCGAGTTTCAGATGTTGATCGATGAAGAATTGATAAGTGGTGTTGGCGCAAATATTCTTCATGATTCTAACTTTCTTGTTGGTGTTTCCTTGTTGTGTCCTATTCATTTTGATGACCCACATTGATCATTGTGCAAGTTTTTGGTGGTTTCTATGAATTGGTGATGATTTTCATGTTATGCGGTATTATTAGTCGTGTAGCGTGTTGCGATTTATCTAGGTGTGATTTCCAATGGAGTTGAGAGTTTGGGAATTTGAATTAGGTCCATTTTATGTTACGTAAATCATTATATTGATCCATTTGTTGATCTTTGTATCATGTGATGTAATTTTGTTATTGAGGGTTTAGCCAACCTTGTTTTCAAGGTTGATGGTTTTTATAAATTGTTGATGTTGTCATGTGGGTATGTGCAGGATCATGGTGTGCCAAAACAGACCCTTAAGTGGCAATGAAATTTCAGAAAATCAGAGTTATGCAACTTGACATGAAAATTTGAATAAGTTGTGAACATTATTTTAAAAATATGTAAGAAGAGAATCTATAGAAAATTGAATGTAGTTTCTAAGCTACTAGTTGTTTTTTGAAAAAAAAAATCCTATTTGATAAAAATTTCAAATTTCAATGCATTGGTACTAAAATTTCAGGAACAACATAAGAAGTAGGTGTATCTCTGACCACCCTAATCACAATCAATTCATAATATTTATAATATAAGTATTAGACTCATGTCCGGATGTGACACATTTTTTTATAATTTTTAATAAAGTAAATAATTATTTATGAATTTTTTACTACAGCTTTTCAGAAATTCAAAAACTCCTACGTCTGACCACCTTAACTTGGTCAAAACCCTATGAATTTTTTTTTTTTTTTCCCTATAGTAGACGGAGCATAGGATATGACGCATATTTTGGATTCAAAAAATGTTATACCATTTGAAAGTTATGAGTTTTTTTCAATTTGTCTATAAATCAAGACTTTTGTCAGAATTTAATTAGAAAATAAATAATAATTATTTATTAACGTTGAAATAAGACAAGCCTTATATTGTTGGAAATCTGAGAACATCCTTAAAAAACCCCTTTTGTTTTATCAATTTTGGCTATTAAAAAGTCGTCAGCCACTAGTGTAAAGTCTAGAAAATCAAGGAATACTGAAAAACACATTTTTTCAGTTGACTTTCCAAGCTTGTCACTTCCAAGCCAAATCCCAAAGCATTCCTGAGCCAAAATTTCAAATTTGAAATTTGTACAACAAAAATCAGATATCCGATATAACGAGATATCCAATTTTAATAAGTAAATTCAATAATTAATATACAATATATTAATTTATAAACAAATTAGTATATGATATTAGGGAGAGGGAGAGGGGGAGAGAGAGAGAGATTAGGGGAGAGAGAGAGAGAGGGGGGAAGGGAGAGAGAGAGAGAGGAATGGAGGGAGAGAGATTAGGGGAGAGGGAGAGAGAGGAGAGAGAGAGAGGGGGAGAGAGAGAGAGAGAGAGATGGGGACCCCTTAGGACACAATATGACCCTTTACGACTCTATATGGTGTCGTTATGGGTTATATGGCCCCTTATGACACCATATAGTGTCATTAGGGGTCTTATGGTGTCCGAAGGGGTCATATTGTGTCCTACGACCCCTTAGGACACCATATAACCCATTAAGACACTAAATTGTATTGTTATGAATCATATTGTATCCTAAGGGGTCATATTGTCTCATATGACCCCTTTAAGACACCATATGACCCCTTAAGACACAATATGACCCTTTACGACTCTATACGGTGTCGTTATGGGTCATATGACCCCTTATGACACCATATGGTGTCGTTAGGGGTCATATGGTCTTCTAAGGGGTCATGGGACACCATATGACCCCTAAGGACAACATATGACTCCTTATGACACCATATTGGGTCGTTATGGGTCCTATGGTGTCCTAAGGGGTCATATTGTGTCCTACAACCCCTTAGGACACCATATAACCCCTTAAGACACCAAATTATGTTGTTATGGGTCATATTGTGTCCTAAGGGGTCATATTGTGTTATATGACCCCTTTAAGACACTATATGACCCCTTAAGACACAATATGACCCTTTATGACTCTATACAATGTTGTTATGGGTCATATGACCCCTTATGACACCATATGGTGTTGTTATGGGTCATATGACACCATATGGTGTCGTTATGAGTCATATGGTGTCCTAAAGGGTCATGGACACCATATGACCCCTTAGGACAACATATGATCCCTTAAGACACCATATTGGGCTATTATGGGTCCTATGGTGTCCTAAGGGGTTATATTGTGTCCTACGACTCCTTAGGACACCATATAACCCTTTAAGAAACCAAATTGTGTCATTATGGGTCATATTGTGTCCTAAGGGGTCATATTGTGTCATATGATTAAGACAACATATGACCCCTTGAGACACAATATGACCCTCTACGACTCTATAAAGTGTTTTTGTGGGTCATATGACCCCTTATGACACCATATGGTGTCTTTAGGGGTCATATGGTGTCCTAAGGGGTAAAATGGTGTCCCATGACCCCTTAAGACACCATACGGTGTTGTTAGGGGTCATATGGTGTCCTAAGGGGTCATGGGACACCATATGACCCCTAAGGATAACATATGACCCCTTATGACACCACATGGTGTTGTTAGGGGTCATATGGTATCCTAAGGGGTCATATTGTGTCCTATGACCCCTTAGGAAACCATAAAACCCATTAAGACACCAAATTATGTCGTTATGGGTCATATCATGTCCTAAGGGGTCATATTGTGTCATATGCCCCTTTTAAGAACCATATGACCTCTTAGGACACAATATGACCCTTTACGACTCTATACAGTGTCGTTATGGGTCATATGACCCCTTATGCCACCATATGGTGTTGTTAGGGGTCATATAATGTCCTAAGGGGTCATGGGATACCATATGACACCTAAGGACAACATATGACCCCTTATGACAGCATATTGGGTCGTTATGGGTCCTATGGTGTCCTAAGGGGTCATATTGTGACCCCTTAGGACACCATATAACCCCTTGAGACACCAAATTGTGTTGTTATGGGTCATATTGTGTCCTAAGGGGTCATATTGTGTCACATGACCCCTTTAAGATAATATATGACCCCTTAGGACACAATACAACCCTTTACGACTCTAAACAGTGTCGTTATAGGTCATATGACCCCTTACGACACCATATGGTGTCATTAGGGGTCATGGGACACCATATGACCCCTTAGGACAACATATGACCCCTTATGACACCATATTGGGTCATTGGGTGAGACTAGAAATAAAAAGTTACTCATGAAAGAAGACAAGGGTCAAACACATGTCATCACAATGCTCTTTCTGAGAAAAGAGAAAATCTAAGCATTCTAAGGTTGTTCCATAATTGTAAGTTGTAACTATTATATTTGTGTTGATGCCACATCTACAAGATACAATCACTTTTCAGTTAGAAAATTGCAATGACTTTATCATGCAGCGGCAAGTGGAGTGTGCCAATAATGCTTTTGTTGCATTGAAATCAGTGTTACCCTGAGTGGAGCATGGTATATATTTAGTTGTATTTCATTTGAAAAAAGAGGGGGGAGATTTACATTTTCACTAGTTTTAGGAGTAGACTATAGAAGTATTAGTAGACATAGTGGTAAAATCATTTTTTATTTTTTCAATCCTTACTAGATGCCCCTTATGGGTAGGATGCGAATATTTTAGACTATGTTAAAGTAGCCTTTGTAATTTTTTCTCCCCCAACAATGAAGAGGATGTGGTGCTTTGTGTTTAACTTTTTAAAGTTATTTCTTTCTCACATGTGAATTCTAATCATGCATCTACTCTTTTGAGATTTCTATAAATGTTTTATGGGTTTGAATTACATTATAAATTTTTAAATGCAAACCTCATCAATTTTCTGGCGCATCACCTTAGGATAGGTTTGCAACTTTATTTCTTTCAACATACTTCTATCCTTTTTCATCCCCCCTCTAACATTCAAAGAGTCACCATCTAAATTCTTGGAGGTTGTTTCAAAGACCACAATTAGGTCTCATGTTTGTGAAACTTCTTGATTTTCCTCTTTAAGTATAAGCTTTATAAATAAACACATAGTTACACAAATCAATAATATAACATGCATCACTAAAAATAGCAACACATCTAATATTTAGTTGTTCTTTAACAAAAGTTCTCTTTACACATGTGATAAGTCGGTGTATTGACATGTCTTTTTATCAGGACTCTTAGGTTTTTCATATCTTTTGGGTTGCATTGTGATAGTAAAATATTGTGAATTGACTATATGTAATCCATGTTTTAAAACTGAACTTAAGAAATCATGTTTGAACTTTGTCGGTTAATTCTTGCAGCCAAATGGTTTGTCCCTGTGATATGCGGATTATTTAGGATGATTTCATATGTGAGTTAATGAATGCATTAGTTAAGTAAGATACATATGCATGTCCTCGTATGTTGTTTCTATTTTAGTGCAGATAATAATTCTGCGATGGAGGATTTTCTTTCATGCCTAAGGATTGGAGAATCACGTTCAGATAACTAGAGGTCAAACTAAAGGAGATTCAAGCAAGCGCAATGTATGGCCTAATCGGAGTAGTTGTACTTCACCATGGGAGTTTAACTCTGGTACATGTTTAATTTGCAAAATATCGCTTTGGCATGCAAAGACTGTGGTTCGGTTTCAGATCCACAGTACCTGCAGCCAAGCTCTTTGTTATCCCCTTCATCTGACAGCTATCTGCCTCTTCTTCTAGGCATAACTGGAGTTGTCCATTGTAGTTTATCTTTTCTTTATAATAAGCTCTTCCTTCTTTTCTGAGAGTTAGACAGAATGGAAAGGGATTGAGCAGAGTTTTTGTCACGCATTCTGAATTTTCTCTTTTAGAATATGTAACCATCTTTCAGGAAGAAATGAATAAAAATATGTTATTCTGATCTATTAATAGTTCTTTGCTGAGAGTTTGATATCACTCATCCAAGGGAGCCCACTTGGTGAGTGATCCCATGTTTATGATTATTGAAGTTAGTGTTTACTTAGTTGCAGTAGAAGTTCATGACTGGATTGTTCCTACAGCCACTGGAAATAGATCCTTTGACTGTTCCTGCAGCCAAGGCAGAACGGTGTGATTCCTGTTATTTTCATTAGATCATTTCAGCAGAGTTTTGTAAAGATTTCATTTAGCCTTTTATGATTTCCATTCCTACCTTTCCTGTAGTAATTTAAAATAATCATTTAAGGAGCTTAGTGCATATATATTGCAGACCCATTTCAAGTTTTACGTTCTTGGATTGACAACTAAATGAACACCAGCCATGAGAATAGTAAACTCTACCATATGAATGTCCAAACTTCGGATTGAGATTTCAATTAGAGGTATTATTATTGTCATTATAGTTGGGGTAGACATTTTTGGCACCATTGCCAGGGATGGTGTCAAGCTAAGAGCCTTTTATGATTATTTTAGTTTCTAGTTAATTGTTTGAATTTCATGAATCTGCATGCATAATAGAAGAAGAGATGCTAGAGGTAGATTTTTGCCCACTCATACTACTCATGCAGAAGATAGTTTTCCAGATATAAACCCTTTTTCTGAGCAGTATCAAGTCCCACAAAATTTGAATCACCCTGAGTCTGAATTTCCAGAAGGTAGTCTTCAATTCCTTTTTGGTCCACAAGAAGAAGAATTGCCTATTGTAATAACCTCCACAAGTCCAATGCAAGGGAACCCACCTCCTGGTGGAAATAATCCACCACCACCACTTGGTCCAACATTTGATTTTTCCATCTCTGACCAACATGATAATGCTAACCTCAAGAACATTCCAACATCTTCACTTCCTAAATTATATGGGTTGGTGATAGAGGATCCGGATACATTTCTGTTTGAGTTTGATGTTCTTTGTAGGAGTTTTGACTATACTATAGATGCCCATAGACTCAAAAATTTTCCAGCCACTTTGAAGGAGTCATCCTTGAGATGGTTTATGAGCTTGGGTAGTAGCACAATCAATACATGGGATGAGATGAAATGGTTGTTTCTTGCAAAATACAAAGATTATTGTAGGGGCACTGATCATCATGGGGATGATATCTTTAGAATGACACAAATTGAAGATGAGAGCCTTGAGGATTATCTAGAAAGGTTTTTGTTTAGTGTCAAGAAGTCCAAGCATAGTACTCTGAATGAAGATTCCCTCAAATTGATATTCTTGAGGGGTATCAGTGATGAATGCACCGATTCCTTAGATCTAATGGGGGGAGGTGACATTACACAATCTACTTGGGCTGAAATAGGACAAATTTGCAAGAAGTATTCCAGGTCTACTTCTAAGAAGAATAGGAGATTTAAGCCAGGAGCACTATCATCATCATCTGGAACTGGAGTTTCTAGGTTGGAACTTAGCCATTTGTTAAAATATTTCAAGGAGGATATTATAAACAATATGGCTACTCAATTGGATACATTGGCAGCTAAGAAGAAGCATGAGGAAGCTGATGCATTTCTTATAGAATTCTGTCCTCATTGTAAGTAGCAGAAGAAAGATTGTAGATGTAAGATGGTTGCAAAATGTTGAAGTACCTGATTTCAAACCAATTCAAGGGGAGGATGAACAAGTCTTCTATGTTGCTCAAAGAAGACCAAATTTTCAAAGACAAGGTATGCCACCTGATCCACTTTCCTTTTCTAGTTATAGTGGTAATTCTTATACACCAAATAACCAATGGCAACCACAGCATCCTCAAAATTTTGGTAATTATCCACATTGGTATGGATCAAAAGGCCAAGGACAGCAATTTGCTAATCAAATCCCCCAGTGGCAGTAACCACAGGGAAACTGGTATCCACCTCAGGGTACAGGGAACCAGTTTCAAGGGAATTAGCAACCTACCTCTCAATGGAGGGGAAACCCATCATGGTCATCCCAATCTTCTGGATATCAGCCCCCTGCTCAATAGCCACAACCTCCTGCTTTAATGCCACCTCCTCTAGCCACAACACCACCTCCCAAGCCAACAGCTGCCTACTTAACCATTGCCTAATCCAAATATCAAATCTCAGCAACAACAACAAGCTTATTCAGCTGATGCTAATCAATACCTAGCCTATTCTTTATCACTAGATGATATTCACCTTTGATCTGGAACAACACTACCTAATCCCTCTCAGCCAGTTATTACTAAGGTACAAGAAGAGCAGCCAATCTCTGATCCTAAAGATGTAATACCTCAGAATCAAATATTACCACCATTTCCCCATAGATTGAAAGACAAAGAAGTTTCAACTAATCAACAACAAAGCTTTGATATTCTTGATCAACTGAAGCACATTTGTGTTAAAATTCCATTGCTGCAAGCAATAAAGGATGTTCCAATATATGGTAAAGCATTGAGAGAGGCATGCCTAAAGAAACCTGACCGAAAGAAAAAGGATCCACAAATAGTTCATGTTATGGGTCAATTGGTTGATATTATGTTGGGAAAAATTGCTATTCCAAAGTATTCTGATCTAGGTAGTCCTGTTGTGAGTATAGTCATTAATGGCAATCAAATAAAAAATGTTTTAGATGATCTAGGGGCAGCCATTAATGTAATGACAAGGGAAGTAATGAAACATCTAGAGATAGATAGTTTAAGGACTACACCCATAGTTCTCCAACTTGCTGATGGCTCTGTAGTAAGACCTGATGGTAGATAGAAGATATAGTGGTCATTCTTGATTCTTGGGAATATCCTGCAAACTTTATGATTTTATCCCCAAAAGCAACATTGGGGAGATATCCAGTAATTTTGAGAAGACCATGGCTGGCCATAGCTGATGCATATATTGGGTGTAGATTAGGAGACATGACTATTTCATATGGCAGTTCCACAAAAACATTGGCCTTGTATTCTCCTGCACAACCTCATCTTGAGCAGCAACAGGTTGTTTGGCCTATTTTGGGAGAGGAATCTGAAGTTGACTCTATCAATCACCTTATGATGATTAATCGAGTGCCACTCATGCAGTTGTATGATGAAGAATCAATCCTTTATAAGGTCTTGATAAATGAATTAATAGAAGACCAAGAATTGCAGGAATTGGTTCCGAATATTGCAGGGTTGGACTTTCCTGCAGCCACTGATATCTTGCATACCTTGTTGCCGTAGGAATTGTCATATTCTCATGTTTCTGATATAAATCAGATTGATCTTACTATCAAGATAGAGGTTGAATTGAATAAATATTTGAACATCAATAAGAATATAGCAGATACTTGGAAGGATAGCTTGGTGGACTTGCTAAAACTCCATAGAAATGTCTTTGCATGGGATTACAAGGATATGAATGGAATTGATCCAGCAATTTGTACTCATCGCATTTACATAAAGGATGAGTGTTGCCCACTCAAACAACCTCAAAGAAGAGTCAATCCTACCTTGAAGGAGATAGTTAAAGAAGAATTGCAGAAATTGTTGAAAGCTGGGTTTATCTATCCTATCTTTGATAGTCAATGGGTATCACCTTTGGTGATAGTTCCTAAAAAGGGAGGCAAATGGAGAGTATGTGTTGATTATAGAGCTTTGAACTTAGCCACAAGGAAGGATCATTTTCCACTACCATTTGTGGATCAGGTATTGGATTCTCTTACTGGTAAGCGATATTTTTCATTTCTAGATGGATTTAGTGGCTATAATCAGATACAAATAGCTCTTGAGGATCAAGAAAAAATAACATTTACTTGCCCATGGGGCACTTATGCATATTATGTTCTTACTTTTGGATTGTGTAATGCTACAACCACTTTTCAAAGGGTGGTGATCAGTATTTTTTCTGATATTTCTCAAGACATTATGGAAATTTACATGGATGATTTTACAACTTATGGTTCTGAATTTGATCAAGCATTGGGTAATTTGAAGAAAGTTTTGTAGCAGTGTGAAGACTACAACTTGTCTCTAAACAATGAAAAGTGTTTCATTATGATGGAAGAAGGAATATTCCTTGGTCATCATATATCTGCACGAGGCATACAAGTGGATCCAGTAAAGATTGAGGTTATTCAGCATATTAATGACCCTGTGAAGCAGAAAGATTTGAGAAGTTTTCTTGGCCATGTTGGATACTACAGAAGGTTTATCAAAGATTTTAGCAAAATTGAAAGTCCCTTATATACACTGCTTACTAAAGATGCAGAATTTAAATGGACCTCAGCATGCAATGAAGCTTTTTTAAAGCTCAAGCATGCTTTGACTCAAGCACTAGTTCTAAAAGGACCTAGTTGGTCTCTACCATTCCAAATCCATATTGATGCATCTGATTATGCTATAGGAGCAGTGCTAGGACAAAAAGTTGATAAGTTGGAAAATGCAATATATTATATCAGCAAGAATTTGCAAGGACCTAAATTGAACTATACATTTACTGAAAAGGAAATGCTAACTGTCATATATGCCCTTAACAAGTTTAGACACTATATTACAGGGTATCCCATATTATAGGGTATCCCATATTTGTGCATACAGATCATACTGCAATTAGATATCTCATGAATAAGCCATCAATAACCGGTAGATTGGCTCGCTGGTTATTGTTGATGCAGGAATTTGATATCCAAGTTGTTGATAAGCCAGGGAACTCTAATGTTGTTGTAGATTATCTTTCACGTCTTCAATTGCAGGAAGACTCTACAATGATAGAAGACACTTTTCTAGATGAGCATTTGTTTCTCATACAGGCTCATACTCCTTGGTATGTTGATATTACCAACTATTTAGCTGTAGCTAAGATGCCAATTTCTTTTTCTCCTAAGGAAAGAAGGTTGCTAGTTGAAAAATGTTTTAACTTCTCATGGATTGCTGATTGTCTATTTTATACTAGACCTAATCAAGTCATGCGAAGATGTGTCAGAGAGGATGAAACATATGACATCTTGCATGCATGTCATGATGAGCCATGTGGAGGTCATTTTGCTGCCAAAAGGACAGCACTGAAAATACTCAATACTGGTTATTATTGGCCTACACTACACAAGGATGTAGCTCAGTACACAAGGAAGTGTGACAGATGTTAGGGAATGGGCAGACCTACAAAATCTGATGGGATTAGATTTTGTTGGCCCCATTGATCCACCTTCTAATGGAAAATCTTATATCTTGGTATGTACAGACTATGTGACAAAATGGGTAGAAGCTAGAGCTATGCAACATGCAAGAGATAATAAGGTAACTGAATTTCTCTATGAAGAAATATTTACAAGGTATGGAGTACCCAAGGAAGTTGTCTCAGATCAAGAACCTCAATTTACATCAACATTGATAAAAGCTTTGGTCAATGAATACAATATAAGACACGGGAAATCTACTCCATATCATCCATAGTCTAATGGCCAAGTAGAAGTTACCAATAGAGAGCTTGAGGCTATTCTTACCAAAATAGTGTCTATCCACAAGAAAGATTGGTCTAATCGGCTTTCAGAAGTAATTTGGGCATATAGAACAACATGGAAAACACCAATTGGATTCACACCTTTTGAGATGGTTTATGGCAAAACAGCAATGATGCCTATTGAATTTGAACATAAAACCTTGAGAATAGCTCTACAATTGAATATGACATTATCTGAAGCACAGAAGGAACGCATTCAATAGTTAAATGCTCTTGATGAATGGAGAAAGATAGTTGTTCAACAAATAGAATTGATTCAAAACCAAAGAGCTAGATGGCATGATAAATATATTAGAGAAAAGAAATTCAAAGTTGGTGACTGGGCACTCCTGTATGATTCCAGATATAAGGATGCTATGGGAAAAATCTAAACAAGGTGGTTAGGTCCTTATGAGGTAGAAGAAGTTTTTCACAATGGAGCAGTTCGGTTGTCCACAATAGATCTTGTTCAATTTAAACTCTTAGTGAATGGACACCGACTACGACTTTATCGCAAGCCAACTACTAGAGAAGAGTTCCTGCAGCAGTTTGCTCCTCAAAATGAAATACAAGTTCCTACAGCAAATGGTAATATTCCTGCAGCATCTGTCAATGATTCGGTAACAATTCATGAGCTTCCTGTTGCACTTGAGCATGTTGATAAAGGTGATGTTCCTGCAGCCTCTACAGTGAACTTATTTACTGTATCATAATAAAATATTTCCATGTGAAATATTGTTCTCCGTACATAAAGTTTCATCCACTACATTCCATCCCACTTTCTTACTTGTCATTTCATTTCATTTCACCATCATCTTCGCCCAATTGCAGGTACATGTATATTGTACTTTATTTTAATTATGCATTTATTAGGTTATTATGATTTTAATCCTGTTTTAATCCGCTCCAAACCCGAAATCTCGTCAACCTGTGTGGACACGTGCTAGGTTAAGTTGGGGGGGTACTTTGTGGTCCTTTTTCCCAGTAAGATTTATTATCCTGAATTGATTTCCAAACTGACATTACTTATGATGATTATTATTTCACGCGAGTGAATAATAAGTTCTGTCACCAAAATTAAGATATGTAGATTTTAGTTTTTGTGAATCTATCAAACATTTTGGTGAAGTTGCAGAAGTATTAGAGTAAAAGATGTATGGTGATCTGATTCGCCATGAACAACAGTCCATGAAGGGTTGTTGCAGGATGTTGTCTGTGTGCATTATTTCCAAAACCACGGCTGGCTGAATTATTTCTTGAGAATTGGGGATTTCAATGACGAAATAGCTGCGGAATTTATGCATTCTTTTGATGAAGGAGAAGCTACAGTTAAAGGGTTGAGGGTAATTTCTATAGAGCAGCAAATTGCAGAGGTCACAGGGTTGCTGCAGGAAGGAGAACTCTTTCCAGAATCGAAAGATGCAAGGAGTGCCAGGGCAGAGTTCATAATTTCTACTGACAGACCCTTAATGGTGGATAGGAAAGGGACTAGAAGGGTTTCTTTGCCAGCACATTGGCCTCAGGTAGCTCTGTATATTATGAAATATATTACATGTGAAGGACGGTATTCAAATATCCATTCACCTCACTTCAAGTTACTTAGTCATCTGCGTCATGACCGACAAGTTAATGTCCCAAATTTCTTGTATCATCTCATTTCTATAAGTGCTAAGGAGACTAAAAAATATGGAAATTGCTCTATTAGCCATCATGGACTAGTGAAGTTGCTGGTACAATGGTCCTTGAGAGATGTTTCACAGATGGAATGGGGTGTGTTTGAGGATATTCTGCAATTTAGGGTAGATGAAGCCCCTATTGAAAATAATCCGCTGGTTCAAGAAGAGATAGTTGCAGAAGATCTTTCTGGTGAAGATGAGGGTTTGCTGGTTGCTGAAGGAGCTGCAATTATTGTAGAAGAAAATATTGAAGCAGAGTCAATCGAAGGAAAAACCTCTACCTCTCTTCAAAGAGATTCATCTATTTTGCAAAGGGAAGGAAAAGAATTGGAAAAGGAGGAATCAGATGAAGAATTTTTTATCCAGCCACAGGAAGCATATATCCCTCCTGCAGCCAAGAGGTGTCGAACAAAAACAAAAACTCCTGCGTCTATTTCAAAAGTGTATGTAAGGAGAACAAGAAGGAGGACACAGAAGACTCAACTAGTGAGTAATCCAATAGAATTGATTGCAATAGAAACTTCAGAAGAAGAAGATGTTGTAGAGAAGGAAATGCAAGAAAACCCTGTAGAAGAGAAAATTCAAGAGAACCCTGTAGAAGAGGAAATTCAAGAAAACCCTGTGGAAGAAGAAATCCAAGAAGAAATTTAGGAAGAAATTGTAATGGATAAGCTTGCAAATCTGGCTTCAGTGGCATTGCAATGTGAGGAGATTATTGATGATGTTCCACAGCAACCTGAAGAAAATGTGGGAGACATGCCAATCCAGAATGAGGAATTTATTGAAGAAATCCCATGGTCTAAGGTAGGGCCTATAAGAACTCTTTCATCCCTAACTAGTTTATCAATTGCTTTAACATTTTTTAGGCAATGGGAAATAGAGAAGGATAGGTTGTAAGGGATAATTAATAAGCAGCAAAATGAGATTGAGAAGAAAGATAATAAAATTAAAGAATTGGAGACTAAGGTAGAAGAGATTTATGGTATGGTTCCTGAGATAATGCAGTGTAGGGATTCCCCAAGAATTTATGTAGTGCACTTGAAAGAACGGTATCTGAATTTCAGATTAAATCGCATTGTAAGGGACCTTAATCCATCCTTGGAAACACCTGAGGAATTATATCATGCTTATCAAACCTCCCCACATGCTGTAAGGAATCTGTTATGTGAATTATATTTACATAACTATGTTGTACCCCAGGACAGAGAATGGAATCCGTTGTTGTACATTAGGGATATCCATCTCAAAGCTCTAATGTCTTGGATACAAAATGAGATGATTATAGGACCACAAGCTAGGGAGTTTGAAAAATTGGAACTTGACTATCCATTGCCATTGAGGAGGGAATCAGAAGTACCCAAGGTTCTGTATTATGATTGGAAAAAGTTGCTATTAAGAGATGATGTTAGTAAGATAGTACTTCCAATGAGAGAGGAAGTCTATCAAGCGTATGAGCAATTGGTTCAGACCCACAGGACAACAACACTAGAAGGGCTAACTCAACGCTGGAATCATCTACCAGATCATTTAAAACTAGGAGAACCCTACTCATTACAGAATTTTCATGCAGCTATACAAAGAGCCTCCAGGTACATATAGCTAGGTAGGGAAAAATCCAATAACTGGTTGCCATTGATCTTTCAGCCTCCTATCCTTATGTGGCCACTTTTGGCATGCCAACCAACAAAACAGAATTATGATGTAGATGTGGAAGAATCAGCTAGATGGTCCAGGTTGGAAAAAATGAAAGGATTTTATTGGAATTTGCCTTCCAAGGGAACCGGATAGGACACTGTTGGTGATTTCAGAGTTTGAACAAAAATCAGAAATTTTCTTCAAACCCTTAAAGTTAGGGGGCATGATAAGTCAGTGTATTGACATGTCTTTTTATCAGGACTCTTAGGTTTTTCGTATCTTTTGGGTTGCATTGTGATAGTAAAATATTGTGAATTGACTATATGTAATCCATGTTTAAAAACTGAACTTAAGAAATCATGTTTGAACTTTGTCGGTTAATTCCTGCAGCCATGCCAATTTATTCCTACAGCCAATTGGTTTGTCCCTGTGATATGCAGATTATTTTGAATGATTTCATATGTGAGTTAATGAATGTATTAGTTAAGTAAGATACATATGCATGTCCTCGTATGTTGTTTCTGTTTTAGTGCATATAATAATTGATGCTGCGATGGAGGATTTTCTTTCGCACCTAAGGATTGGAGAATCACGTTCAGATAATTGGAGGTCAAACTGAAGGAGATTCAAGTGAGTGCAATGTATGGCATAATCGAAGCAATTGTACTTCACCATGGGAGTTTAACTTTGGTGCATGTTTAATTTGCAAAATATCAATTTGGTGTGCAAAGACTGTGGTTCGGTTTCAGATCCATAGTTCCTGTAGCCAAGCTCTTTGTTATCCCCTTCATCTGACAGCTATCCGCCTCTTCTTTTGGGCATAACTAGAGTTGTCCATTGTAGTTTATCTTTTCTTTATAATAAACTCTTCCTTCTTTTCTGAGAGTTAGACAGAATGGAAAGGGATTGAGCAGAGTGTTTGTCACGCATTCTGAATTTTCTCTTTTAGAATATGTAATCATCTTTCAGGAAGAAATGAATAAAAATATGTTATTCTGATCTATTAATAGTTCTTTGCTGAGAGTTTGAAATCACTCATCCAAGGGGGCCCACTTGGTGAGTGATCTTGTGTTTATGATTATTGAAGTTAGTTTTTACTTAGTTGCAGTAGAAGTTCATGACTCAATTGTTCCTACAGCCACTGGAAACAGATCCTTTGACTGTTCCTACAGCCAAGGCAGAACGGTGTGATTCCTGTTATTTTCATTAGATCATTTCAGCAGATTTTTGTAAAGCTTTCATTTAGCCTTTTAAGATTTCCATTCCTACCTTTCCTGTAGTAATTTAGAATAATCATTTAAGGAGCTTAGTGCATATATATTGCAGACCCATTTCAAGTTTTACGTTCCTGGATTGACAACTAAATGAACACCAGCCATGAGAATAGTAAACTCTACCATATGAATGTCCAAACTTCGGATTGAGATTTCAATTAGAGGTATTATTATTATTGTCATTATAGTTGGGGTAGACAACATGAACCTACTCCATCATGGTTCCCTTTACCATGCCCAACTTAAAAAAACTCTAAATATGAGGTACATCCCTCTCTGCATGCAGTCTACTCAACTAATAAAACATACAAACACTCTTAAATTGAATCGTACAATTTTTTGACGAAATGAGATGTTGACCCATTCCAATATATTTTTCCTACAAGAACTCTTTTTTTTTTTAAATAATGTTGCACATACTTTGATGAATGAGATCTATCATCACTCATGTAAAAATGGTACTCCTTGATTATCTTCCTATCCTCTTCTATACCATTAGGGGCATGTCCATATGTGATGTGGACAAAAATAACAATTTGAATATAATTGTAATATTGAGATTGAATTTCATTGTGTGGTTGCAATGTGTATTTTTTGCAAAATTGATCATGGATATAATAGTTCTAAGCATGAAAGAATCCTAGTACACATCTTGAATTTTTTATCTAACCAGTTAAACCTGTGGCTATGCATGCATACTAGTAAACAATATTTGGTTTGAAATCTGAAATAAATCAACAACACGGTCGACTTCTCTTGTAACCAACTCACATCTATAACCTTCACATCCACTCTTCAAACTATATTTTACTATCTCATATCTATTTTTTTTAGCCATTTTATTTTCAAAATCATGTTCACTGCCCTCATGAAAACATGATACAAAATTTGATGACTTGCCACATTCTAAAAACTTTTTATTTAAATAATCATTTTTATAGAAAAAGCAACCATCATCTATAACACATAAAAATAAATCTAATAATTCCTTCGATGACTGAGGTAGTTGCATTACATCACACTCTGTTGGCAAATTGGAGGAATTCATTATGTGTTGCATTGATATTTTGTCATTGATGGTAACACCGACCTTCTTGGTTCTTAACCAGTTTTCGGTAAGTTCCAATTAGTGGTTGGATTATGATATTGATCTAGTATGCTTTGGTTTGTGGAGTTGGTTTGGATCTGTTATTCATTCTATTTAGATGTGTATCACGATCAGTTGGTTCAAGATTTGATGACTCGGGAGCTATCATTTGTTCTAGTAAGCCTTTTGGTCACCAGTAAGGGTTTTACCAACAAAGATTTGTTGAAGATGTTTTGATGCACTTGATAAGTGGTGTTGGTGCGGCTTCTAGATGGCTTTCAGGATGTTGTTGGTTATCTTGTTCATGTAACTATTGATCGGCGGTGTTGTATTTTAGACCAGACCTAATGCTATCTTATTCTGCTAGGTTATGGAGCGGTTTATGTAACGTGTTCGTGGATGATCCTGATGAGTTTTCGGTTGGATCTATTGATTTGATTATGTTTTTTTGTTCTTAGGATGGCTTGGTTGATCATTGGATTGTAGGTTTATATTATGAATTTATTGTATTATCTTTTAGGTGGCTGACCTAATTGTTTAGGTCTCGAGTTGTTATAAATATGATGTAAGATCTCTGTGTAGATTGTGGGTTTTTGGGATATAGGATTATCTATGTGCAAATAAGGTTGTAATCATATGTAGAGGTTTTGGTTGATCATAGGTGATCAAATTGGGTTGGTGAAAGAGGTTTAAGACCTCCAGTACTAAGCTTAACCAGAATTGTATTCAGGTATAGGAGATGTTATTCTTGTAGTTCACTCTTCTTTCCGAATTGTAGTCTGGATTTATTTTATAGTTAGTGAGGCTCCTTTTGTGATGAGAAGTGCGTTCTAGGTTGTTGGCCTTCCTACATATGCAGAGCCCTCTTTTTCTAATCACATACTTACTGCAAAAGTATTATTTGACTGTGGGTAGGCTTCCCATCATGGTTTTTCCCTTTACCGAGTTTTCCACGTACAAATATTGGTGTTATCTTTTGTGGATGGTTGGTAAATGTTATGTGGTTTATATTTGTGCTTAACTGTTATATCTGCTATTCTGGTAATAAGGTTTTAATTCTTAAAGTCCTATAATTTGATAACAACTAATTCACCCCCTCCCCCTCTCAGTTGTTCATCGGTTATTTGAGTTGTCTAACAATTGGTATCAGAGCTTGGTCCTCTCTACAAAAGCTTAACCACTTGAGGAAGATCCTATGGCATCTAATAGTTCAAGTTCATCAAGTTCATCTGCAGCTATTTTCTAGAGAGAAATTCCTAGGCTTGATGCAACAAATTACAGAGTATGGAAGATTCAGATGGAGACTCATCTAAGATGTCTTGGTAAGGAGATTTGAGAGATCACTAAGAAAGGATATATACCTCATAATCTAGCATCTGGAAATCCTCCTCTGGCAAGCTTGGATAAAGAAATTGAAAATGATTGTAGAGTTAGAGAAGCCCTTTTGTGTGCACTTTCTAATCAACAAGTTATGGGACTAACCGACAAATCAACTGCAAAGGCTATATGGGATAAATCAAAGACTCTGAATGAAGGTGACACTATTGTTAAAATTGCTAAACTTGATGGTTACCGGGTGAGATATGAGAACCTGAAGATGGAAGAAGATGAAAGGATTACTTCTTTTATGGAGAGAGTTAATGAAATTATTTTGAGAATTCAGTGTTGTGATGGATCTCTGAGCGAAGATGAAATAGTATCTAAAGTATTGAGAGATTTTCCACCGGCTTATAAGATCAAGGCTACTGCAATTAATGAGTTGAGAACAATGGCAAACACCTTTATTGATAGGGATACCTTGGCTGGGAAGTTATCTCACTAGTACATTTGGGCCTCAATTCCGACAGTAGTTCGTCGGGATTCCAACTACAATTCGTCGGACTACCGACGAGCAATGCCGTCGAAAACTTGTAGTCAGATATTCTGACAATGCTCAAGACCGTCAAAATTTCGACGCCATCAAAGACTCTTCCGATGACAACCATGACTACGCTTAGCTGTCGGTAAAACTCGATAAGTCGTTGGAATTCCAACGACTTCCAGGTAATGTTTTGACGGTTCAGGCATCAAAATAAATTGAAATTTTGAGGACCCCCTTACTGCTTAGTCGTCGGTAAAACTCGATAAGTCATCAAAATTACAACAACAACCAAGGCATCCACAGTGACAAAGATGATGTATGTGCGACGGTTTGGGCTTTTGAATTTAGACGGCCCTGTCACTGTTTAGCCGTCAAAATTCCAATGAAACGAAGGCATCTGCACCAATGAGGATGCTGTATGTGTGATGTTTCAGGCGTCGGAAAAAATTGGGTGGGCATCGGAATTCTGACACCCCCTCACTGCTTAGTTGTCAATGAAACTTGATAAGTTGTCAGAATAAATTGAGTGGGCGTCAAAATTCCAACGCCCCCTCATTGCTTATCCAACTAGGATGCTATCAAACGTACAACATCCTCATCGGATGCTTGGTGGATGGAAAGGTTTACACCTATTGACCAATATGATAATACTAAAGATTCATTATTTTGTATCAACCAACCAAATGACAATAAAAACAATTTGACAATCTAATCATGTGATGGTTCGAGCATCAGATGCTTGGTGGATGTAAAGAGTTGAACTGATTGACCAATACAATAATACTAAAGATTCCTTATTTTGTATCATCCAACCAAACGACAATAAAAATAATTTGACACTCTAATCTTTCCACTTGAAGACCAGCCTCAAAAAACCATGTATGATTAAAGAATTGTGTCCCATGTTAAGTTCTTCAATCCCATCAATAGCCACCCATAGGTGGTATACCATAAGCTGGAATGGGAGGCATTCCCATTCTACTCATACCTAGTTGAAAGAAACCTCCCATGCCCACTCCCATGCCAGGCATTGGAGGTGTTGGCAAAGTAAAGGGGAAGAAGCTGAGCATACATATTCTGTAAACAAAATAGGCACATATTTATTTCTGCAAAATATTTAAAATGTTTATTAAAGAGAAACTTAAAATATTCACAAAATCATTAGAGTATATCAAGAACCTGAAGTAGGTACGGAAACACAAAGTCAATCATATTGTTCATCCAGGAAAGTTCCAAAGCCACATCTGGTTTGATCAAGTCATAACATAAGAACAAGCATGAAGCAAAGCATTCTTTCTTGCCTCGCAGTTCCAAATGCAAAAGTAAGCCCCATTTCAACACCCCAATCCAAAATGAAAATTCAAAATATACTTTAGCCTATGAGAGAGAACAACCAACTATATGTTTTACCAATTGTATACCTGTTCCACAAAATACACCAGCAATTCCTCTGCAAGTTCATGATCACCCGATTGAAAACTATTTTCCATTGCATCCTTGTAAAGATTATCCTTTTGAGACAGTGCAATATGTTAGCACATAATGTTTCTATAATTTTCTTAAAAATGCTATTTTTCTATAATTTTTTTAATTATGCTCTTAAAAATGATATTTTCTATAATTTTCTTAATTATGCTCTTAAAAATGATATTTTCTATAATTTCCTTAATAATGCTCTTAAAATACTATTGGAGGTGCTGGCAAAGCAAGGGGAAGAAGTTGAGCATACATATTCTGTAAACAAAATAGGCACATATTTATTTGAAATTTTAAAAACCGTCAGTAGAGTAGAACAAGTGCTCCTTGAGGCTCAATTAAGCAAAATGCATACCTGTTGAGCAACAAGATCTTTCTCTTCTTTCTCCCTGGATTTCTCTTCTTAGACAACCTCTAACTTGTTCCACAAAATACACCAGCAATTCCTTTGCAAGTTCATGATCACCCGAGTGAGAACTAGTTTCCATTGCATCCTTGTAAACATTATCCTTTTTAGATAGTGCAATATGTTAGAACATAATTTTTTTATTATTTCCTTAAAAAATGCTATTTTTTAATATTTTCCTTAATTATGCTCTTAAAAATGCTATTTTCTATAATTCCTTAATTATACTCTTAAAATGCTATTGGAGGTACTAGCAAAGCAAGTAGAAGAAGCCGAACATACATATTCTATAAACAAAATAGGCATATATTTATTTGAATTTTTAAAAACCGTCAGTAGAGTAGAACAAGTGCTCCTTGAGGCTCAATTAAGAAAAATGCATACCTGTTGAGCAACAAGATCTTTCTCTTCTATCTCCTTGAATTTCTCTTCTTGGACAACCTCTAACTTGTCCTTAACAAGCTCATCAACTTTTGTCGTGTATTCTCGAATGAACTTTAAAAAATAATTTTTTTTGAATATTAGCTATTTAATTGTGCAGAAGATTTAAAATGTTTATTAAAGAGAAACTTAAAATATTCACAGAATCATCAGAGTATATCAAGAACCTGAAGTAGGTATGGAAACACAAATTCAATCATAGTATTCATCCAGGGAAGTTCCAAAGTCACATCTGGTCTGATCAAGTCGTAGCATATGAACAAGCATGAAGCAAAGCATTCTTTCTTGCCCTGTAGTTCCAAATTGCAAAAGTAATCCCCATTTCAATGCCCCAATCCAAAATGAAAATTCAAAATATACTTTACCCTGTGTGAGAGAACAACCATCTATATGTTTTACCAATTGTATACTTGTTTCACAAAATACACCAGCAATTCCTCTACAAGTTCATGATCACTCGATTGACGTGAGGAGGCATCAAGATACCATATACCGATGAGAGAGTGTAGCAAGCCAGAGTTGTAATCATCAATAGAAGTTATACCGATCAAGGAGAAAAGTTGAGGAGAATTGATGCATCGGTAAAAACTATATCGATATGACCCATCGACATAGTAAACACTAGCAACAACAGTGGAAAATTGTCTTGTCGATACCCGATGAGGGTATCGGTAAGACTTATACTGATAAGAGTGGCAAAAAGAAGAGTCCATCGGTATATCCAAAGTGATCAGTATGTGTTACTTTGAGCCACCCCAACGCCCGAAGAAATCATCAGTGAAACATATACCGATGAAACATACTCTATCAGGAAGACTTTGCTTATCGGTATGTTTCATGTCGGATTACCCCGATACCCCATGAAGGAGTGGACTAATTGAGCAGAGCGAAGACACTATCGGGAAGACTCATGGTGATGAAGCTGGTTGCATCGATATAACCAAAGAGATCGTTATGTGTTACTTTGAGCCACCCCGATGCCCAAAGAAATTATCAATGAAATATATACCGATAGAGCATACTCTATCGGGAAGACTTTTCTTATCAGTATGTTTCATTTCGGATTACCCCAATACTCGATGAAGGAGCGAACTGATTGAGTGGAGCGAAGACACTATCGGGAAGACTCATGGTGATGAAGCCGGTTGCATCGGGAAGATCTATGCTGATCGTGAAGCCCATCGGGGAAACAATGCCTATCACAATAATGCTAAATGATCTCACCTGATGCCCGATGAGAATATTAGTTTGAGATATACCGATGAGGAGGAAAAGGAGTCATCCACTTAGGGTATCCCGATAAGAGAAAGTAAAATGTCAAAGCAAATAAAGGGTTGTTCAGAGAGTGCCAAAAGGGAAATATTCATCGGGGAGACATATGTCAACGAGCCGTTGTCATATCAGAATTCAAAACCAAAATTTTTAAAAGTCTTCTATTTAATACTTGCAGTAGATGCATCTATGGATCGCATGAGACAAATTTTATGAGAAGTTCATTATTGCAAAAGAATACAATAGAGCTAGAAATTTACTTGTCTAAATACTGCATTGGTGAAAGAAGAATACACAGATAGAACACATTGCGCCTTTGAAAAATAAAGTAGAGGATTGTAATTGTAGAAATGGAAGCTTCAAGTTCAATAGGAAAGAAGAGGATGACCAAGAGCCTTGACTCTAAGGCGAAGAAAGGAAAAACTAAAGAGGTGCCTCCAGTCGGGAAGTTAAACAAGACATGATACACCAAATGTAGGCAACTGATCCAAAATCCATAAGGTCGAAGCAGCACCTGTCGGGGAGAGACCAATTAGAAGACAAGTACAAAGAGGTCAGAGAAATACAATTTCAAAGGGAAGAAATTGAGGAACTCTATTCCCAACATAACATCTGATAATGAGGCTGAGTTGTTAAAGAAATTAAAAGAGGAAATTGATGTAGAGATAACCACAATGACCCCTCAAAAGGGGAGGCAACTCCTTACAGAGGCTGGGGTGATTTTGTTTCTCGGATGGGACCTCAGTGCTTCTTTTATCTTTGACAGTTTATTGCATTCAGAAAACAAGGAATTCAAATTGGATATACAAGGTGTAAATGATGTATTATTGGTTCAATATTTGATCAGGATGAGGAATCTTTGAGGTTATGGGCTCTGTACCCTCCCCACAAGAGACCAAAGATCATTGATGTTGACAAGGCCTTTGGCCATATGATGAAACTAAAAGTTGGTGAAATTGATCCAATCATTTCTGCTGATATCAGAGTGCATATTTCAAAATTTAATAAAGCACAGATGGTCAAAGTAGTGAGGGAGAGAAACTAGTACAAGGTGTTGTATGAAGAAACACTCTTACTTCAGATAACTCTTAATGGAAGAAAAAATGCGAGGAGTTGCAGAAAGAAAATAAAAGGATATTAAAACAGATGCAAAGTGTGAGGGTAGATACTGCTGGTGTATTACTAACTAAAAGATTTGAGGTTTTACAAGCCTTTCTGAAAGAATTCTAGACAGTGTTTCAAAAGAACATGGACAATGCAGTTTCACACAACATAATTTAAAATAGATTGGGAACAATGTTGCATGATAAAACAATGGCCAAAGTGAAAACAAAAGAAATTGAAAAAATAAAGAGGTTGTTGGCTAAACACAATAAATTTGATGAACAGTTACAATTTGAATATGATGAATGCAAAGACACTGTTCAACATGGTTTCCTAGAGTTAATTGATCAGAAGGGTGAGATAAAGGATAAAGATGTATGGATCCTAGAATGTCGTAGTCTTCTCAATGTCGCCCTTGATATTGCCCAAATTGATGGAATTGAATTTAATGAGACTATGAAACAGATGGAAAACTTTGTCACACTGGAAGTCATTGTCAGGGATATCATCCATGATGTAGACACATATAAGTCAGAGAAGTACTTGGAGCATATCCAGTATTGTGACAAGATGCTGGCAAACCAGACCTGATGTCTAAGTTGGAGCCCAGAATCATGTTTTTCTATGTTTTTATAATATTTTTATATTGTAAAGATAGTTTTTTGGAAGTTAGTTTTTAGTTAGTTTAAGTTTTAATGAAAGGGTATTGCCCTTTCACTTTCAAATTGAATCCTTATCTATAAATAGAGGATCTTTTAGAACAAGTGGGGGAGATACCTCAAGTTTTATGATCTTATCAAGACAATTTTATACAACACTTATGCAGTTTGTTTTTTGGAAATATCAAAGTTGATGGATGATACATATTGAAATCAACTGGTTTGATTATCTATTTTCAATATAAATTTCAAGTGTTCTTCGATCTGAATGGTATATGCTTTTCAATTGATTGATTAAATCCATGTGATAAATATATTTTATTAGATTGCATCAATGTGCTATCTTATGCTATTGTGATTGAGACTAATTTCCAATTTGAGCATCAGTTTGAAAGGTTGGTTGGCAAGTTTCAAATTGCTTTATTGGTCTTTTAGAGCAAAGTTAAAATTCAATAAGACTAACTGCATTTTATATTTCAATTACAATCCATATAGATGTTTTTGATGTGATGGTATTGTTTTGAAAACAAGTTATTAAAACTGTCTCCATGGTTATACATAGGATCTTTCAATTTGATATAGTATGAAATCAGTAAGGGATGAAGGCACTAGTCTATTGTTGATCTGATATAATTAAATCGAGTATTTTCAGAAGAAATATTCATCAAGGAATCATAATTTTAATTTATATAGGCATAACTTCATAAACATTTATAAGTAAGCATTTCATAATTTTCAGCAAGCAATAAATATAACCAGAGAGAATTCAAGAATCATTTGCCTCCTCAAAAATTCGCTATAGAAAAGCCTTTAACTGGAATTCAAGAAGTTCATGTTTCTCAACCTAATTGAAATTGAAGATCATTAGAAAATTATTCAAATGCTAAATTACATCTCACTTTAACTTAAATGAAAGAACCAATAGAGAAGTTGCTCTCACCCTCTGAGCAAGCCCTATCTGATCAAAGTTATCGTCCATATCTATAGATTCTCGAAGCCTATCATAATCTTCTGTGTCTACATAAATTTCATTCAAAGCCTCATTAACAACAGCTACATCATTGCTTTGTATTGCAGCCATGTACGGCTTCACAAGATGGAGATGTCCAGCATGGATAGCAAATACAACAGAACAAAAGATACTCATGGAATTTTTTCAAACCAAATAGTTGCTAAAGAGAACATCTAGAAAAACTTAATACCCAAGTGAAAGACATCTTGGTAATCCTAAAAATAGTAACAGAATAAAAGAGTTTAGAGCCATACCTTATGCATGATGTCAACCACTCATGTGTGGTCTACCCTAAGGGAAAGGACATTCAAGAGGTCATTAATAAGATCTGGGTGTTCTTGCAAATAAAAGTGTACAACTTTGTAGTACAATTCAACATTGGCCACTTTAACTACAACATCTTTGAATTGCATATGATCCCATGCCTCTGGAGAATGGTTCATGATAGTAGTGGCAACATTATCACATTCATCATCTTGAATATATAAATATGTAAGTTCCTTCCAGTGTTGCTGCTCATCACAAACACGGATATGAGTTCATCAAAGCGACCCCTGTTTTGATAGTAATCACTAACCTCTTCCAAGTCATCCACCCAGAACAAAAAATAAATGTCAGAACACAAAAAATATAAATTTCTCACCTTCACAGTTACACATAACACTGCAGATGAACCTTCCCAGATTATAATGAAAAAAAAAACCTAAAAAATAAACCACTTAATTGTGGTGTTGTTGTTCGTGTTGCCTCTGTTGGACCCTGCAATTAAGATTCAATATACATTATTCAATAAGATTAACTGTGCAACATAATGAAATATTGAAAAGTGTGTTATCTTATTGAGCTTCGCTTGGTTTCAAAGATAGTTTAATATTCTCTACTTAACAGGGCCAACCACGTGAAGGTGGAAGCTCATTTGCACCCCCGCCCCTAACATCACTCTAAATTCCTTGTTAACATGGGTAAGTGCACAAAGATGGTGGTAAAAAAGGCGGGTATAAGTGGACACATTTTTTTTGAAATCAGGTAAAGCTGAATTTAGAGGCAAAATTTGAAAGTCATCCACTCAAGATATGAAGATAATCAAAGAACAAATATTGTAGTACTCTGAATCTAGTTTCCAAACTACTAAACTTTTTCAAAATTGGATAAGATTAAGGGGGTCAAATCCTTCATGCATGAAAAACTGATCCTATTTTTTCTTAAAAATATAACATAGTGTCTGACGTGCGCATCAAAAAAGTCATAGTTAGATTTAGTATTTTGACAAATCCTTTGGCAGAAAGATAGTTAAGAGTGAGCACTAGAAGATGTGTATTTTTTTGTAATTTTTTGTTGAGAATTTTTTTTTTATGATTTTTCCAATCAAGCACATCCTGAAAATTCGGTACATGTTCGTGCGCGAAGCATAAGTTGCACTAAACAAATTGAAAATACATTTTTTGTCTAAATTGTAAAGAATCAAGTGCACTACAATAATATTTAAAGTTTTTTAAATTTGGATACGTATATCAAAAGTTATTCAAAAAACGGCGCACCTATGTCTGTGAGAACTATGGAGACACTAGTAAAAGAAATTCAATAATAATATGTTATTGTTGTTCAAATTGAAAAAAATTATATGGTTAGAAAGCTCAGAAGATGGGTGAAAATATGGTGGCAATTTTAGAAATACCCACTTTATAAAGTGTAAACCTAATGATGACAAAGTCGATAAACCAAGTTGATAAAATAAAACATGTCAAAAATAAGAGAAATGGAGAGAAATCAAACTTCCAATCCATAGCTTTGTCATCCAAGCCTAAAAAGTCAAAAGCGCGTACGCACGTGTTTCCCATTAAACAAAGCGTATGCGCTATTGTATATTATTATATTTTGTGTATAATATGTGTATATTCATATAATATATGCAATATATAATATGTGTATAATATGACATTGTATATATAATGTATTTATATACATATAATATATTAAACATATATATACACATGTAAGTGTATCATCTCTCCCTCTCAAACGCATACAAGGTCTCTCTCTCTCTCTCTCTCCCCTTCTCCCTTCCTCCATACCCCATCCCTCTTTCTCTTCTTCTCTCCCTCCATACCCCACTGCAACTGTGTTTGCACTTCTATAGAAGTAAGTGAATTTATTTCTTATCTGCAACTTCCTCTTTGATTTTTATCATGTATTCTCTCCCTCCCTCTACCTCTCCCTTCCCCCCATGTTCTCTCTCTCTCTCTCTCTCTCTCTCTCTCTCTCTCTCTCTCTCTCTCTCTCTCTCTCTCCCCTCTCCTCTCCCTCTCTCCCTCTCTCTCCCTCTCCCCTCTCCTCTCCCTCTCTCTCTCTCTCTCTCCCCCTCTCTCTCCCTCTCCCACCCCCCTCTTCTCTCTCTCTCTCTCTCTCTCTCTCTCTCTCTCTCTCTCCCTCTCCCTCTCCCCTCTCCTCTCCCCTCTCTCTCTCTCTCTCTCCCCTCTCCTCTCCCCTCTCATCTCCCTCCCTCTCCCCTCTCCTCTCCCTTTCTCCCCTCCCTCTCCCACCCCCCTCTTCTCTCTCTCTCTCTCTCTCTCTCTCTCTCTCTCTCTCTCTCTCTCTCTCTCTCTCGACGAATTGTATATATAAATGCCCATGAGCTGATTTTTACATGTTTAGGGGCATAATTTTGTATATTTAAGTGGCAATGAGCTAATTTATACATATGTACATACCAAATTTTGTATATTAAAATGGCAATGAGCTGAATCGCACATATTGTAATGCCAAATTTTGTATAAAAGCCCATGAGATGATTTGTATATTAAAATGGCGTGAGCTGAATCGCATATATTGTAATGCCAAATTTTGTATAAAAGCCCATGAGATTATTTGTAAGACAATTTTTTGTATAATCAAATAGCCAAGAGCTGATTTGACCATATTTAGAGGCAAATTTTTAAATAATATGTGACAATTATTTGTGACTATTTTGTGTGTCAATGTTTTGTGACTATGTTTTGAGTATATGTGATGTGTCCCTGGTCAATAATGAGCATTCTTGATTCTTGTATAATCATGGATAATTATTTGAGTCATTATCGGGTCATAGGGGTGATAGATTGAGACTAGATACAATTTGAGCAAAAATTGTCATTGTTGTCAAAAAAATTGTCAAAAAAGTTGTCAAGCAACTTCTACATTGCATCAGTAGGGTATGACTCTTGATGTTCTGGTGCTTTGGGATGCACGACAGGGGCATGCCTAGTGTAAACATGCCCAACCAGACGTGCTTGCGACATCGGTTTGTGCACACGAGGAACACAATCAATTCTAGCCAATCTTGCAACTTTTCCTTGCAAGCAACTGATAGTTTTTTGAGCACGCAAAAAAATGCTACTAATTGAAAATGGCTTCGATTCATCGAAAATCGAGATATAACATTGTAGAGGAGCCTCACGCGACCCCATAGGATCAAACAGATTGACCGTATGTGTCGTGGATTGGAAGAAACAGTCCTTCAAATTTTGACCATTTTTTGGACTCAGGGCACTTGAGAGATCTCACCGGTAGGGTATGACTCTCGACGTTCTGGTGCTTTGGGATGCATGACAGGGGCATGCCTAGCATAAACCTACCCACCCGGACGTGCTTACGACGTCGATTTGTGCACACGAGGAACAAAATTTGACCATTGCAAGCATGAAGGTGCTCTCGCACCAAACACATTGTTGTTTAAATTCATATTGTTGATTTTTGTTGTTTATATTCATATTGTTAATAACATATGCAAATATTCATTTAAATTTATAAAAGGGCAGCCACCAAATACAATGAGTACACAATAATGAACTGAATACAAGGAGTTTTGTAGGGTTAATTCAACATTTTAGAAATTTTATCAAATCATATTCCACGATTGCAATGCTTTATATCATATATTTTTGTTGTTTATATTCATATTGTTGATTACATATGCAAATATTCATTTAAATTTATAAAAGGACAACCACAAAATACAATGAATACAAAATAATGAACTCATTACACATTTATTGGATTGAATATCGATATTTATATATATATATAAAGGCATGTCTGCCAAGTCAATACAAGTATTACAAAAATCTGGCATATGCCATGTCCAAATCGATATACAATAAAAATGTAGAATATATCTACATGTATTGGTCAGTCTATGACCAAAACTAACACTATATGATCCTAAACTTCTAGTGGATCATCAAAATCAAGCCTCTTCGGCGCAGCACGCGGCTCTGTAGATGGTTGTAAAACTACAATTCAAAAGCCAAGTTAGAATTCTTTTGTAGAAAATAGTTCACAATTAACATCATAACTATGCATTTAACTTTAATTCCTTTTCAATTGAAATGTAGATTACCTCATTGGCTGATCCGGGAGCTAATGTCTTCGCTCTCCTCTCCTTGTCACTCTTAGGAGTTTTCTTGAAGACATACTTAAATGGATCCACGTTATGGCCGTATCGTGAATGAGTCTATTGTAGATTAAATGTACAATTAATACAATGTACTAACATAAATATATCAAAAACACTTAAAAACTATAATATAGAGAACAATGACGTACCTGTGTCTCTAATGCTTCTCCAATGGACTACGGATGGCTCACCATCGATGTAGAAATGGTCACTATTACCTATACAAAAAATGTACAAAGATTAAATACAATTAATATAATGATAAGTATTGAAGGTTGAAAATAATTAATTTTACATATCAAACAAAAGTGTACCAGATCCTGATATTCTTCTCCAATGCAAGGAGGAGGGTTCACCATTGACAAAATAGGTATGGATATTTCCTATATGAAAAAAATATAAGATTATATAATATATCACAAGTTCACATGTACGCGTGCATATAATCATGAAATCAAGAAAATAAAGTAGAGATACATACCTCCGCCCTCTCTTGATTCGCGGGCGAATTAGGTGCATTCAACATATCCACAAAGCTCAATGACCGTTGTACATGTAAAATAGACAAAAAACACTAATCAATCTACAAACCCCAACTAATACTTGATTTCAACATTTTCAAACAATTGTACAACTAAAAATGTGTTCAATTACCTTCTTCACACATTTTGGCATCTTTGAGATATTCTTTTTCTTCGGACGAGCCCTAGACACGGAGGGGGTGCCCTAAAAACCAAAAATTAACATGAGATATTAGTACAGATAATAAATTAAACATAATTTTAAAAATCTAAAATGAAATGAATTGCATATTCCATCAAAACAATACATAAAAAGAGTTGTACAAAATATGATACCGTATAGCCTTGTAGGCCAAAATCGATCGCCGACAGCGTGATGTCATCAATCTAGGACATTTCGTCCCCTCTCAACACCTACAAACTAGAAATTGGACCAAGCATTAAAGATAGTTAATATATCTTGTATTTTTTTGAATTCAAAGTGTACTATTCTATTTTAACATGTTACAAAATTTATACCATAGGTGTCGAAGTTGCAGCTATGGTAACTAGGGGAGGTGTATGGGATACCGCTGCTGCATCCTGAAATGCATATTATTTGTCTCAATTTAAATCAATGTATAAATGAAAATTCATTTATGTAATTAAAAAATTAAAGTGACTGATAAATAAAATGTTATGAATTCAAATCAACACACCTGTGTCTGTGGCTCATGGGCAAACACCATGTCCATCAACTCATCTATCAGCACGACATCCTCAACCGTGTGAGCCTGACATCTACAACTGCAAATCGTGCATAGATGATATGAGTATCCATCTACACCGGCTGCATCATCTATCCCCAAGCATATCTCCTAGAAACTGACACACATATGCTCGATGGGCTTTCTGTCGCCCTCTAACGGCTCATCCAATACAATAGGGTGTGCTAATGATGTCCCATGTTGGATGATGGCACCAGTCAATGTTGTGGCCGCTTGAAGAGTCTGTAGCTCCATCGACTCTTTTAGCTCTAATGGGACAACCTGATGCACCTTGGGTTTGGGTGCTAGGGGGCGGCGACTCTCCACGGCTAATCGCCTACGGGCTCTAGGTCTATCTTGGGCAGAGCCACCACCTCTACCATGAAACTCTCTCATGTCAAAATAATTTGGGCGCACATTGAGCACAAACTCGCAATATATTTTTCTCAAAAAATATAATGGCACCTCATAATTATTACAAGGTGGATCGTCAAAGACCATCCACCACCTCTGCCAAAAAAGATTCTTCATCTGAACATTGGTACACCAATGTATGGGAAACCTCTTTGCATTAGGAGGTAATGACTGACCAGTTTTGGGGTCAACAAAAAGGGCACATATTTGTTGTTTAGAAATATTTTTGTTTTTAACTCCATCGTATGATAGCCCATTGGCATAGAATTGACAACACCTATCCCTAAAGCTTCCCCATTTGGTAATTTATGTGGAAACAGCTATGGCACCACTAGCTAATGTTTCTAGGCTAGTGGCGAGGGATTGATGATGGTCAAGCTCAGAAGTTTTCAATTTTACAATCAGTCTATTGATTTTGGATGTATTTTTCCCTAACTGATTAATTAATTCTTCCCGTGTTTCGGCTGTGCGGTCAAAAGGAGGAATTGGGGGTTGTTCTTGTGTGTTTTCAGGAGGTGCATTTGGTTGTTCTTGTGGGTTTTTAGGAGGTGTATTTGGTTGTTCTTGTTCTGGATTAGAAGAATCTAGTTTTTGAAATAAAAAATGAAAAAACCTAATCAAAATTAATGAAATTAAATTCAAAATGTAAAACAAATTGCATAAACCAAAAAGAAAGAGAAAAATAAACAAAAACTAACTTTGATCCATAGCCTGGAAGACAAATTTAGCACCCCATTCGCGGTTTAGGTTAGAAAATGGGAAAAAACAAACTAAAAAATGCGCTTTTTGGGTAAATGAGGACCTAGTGTTTTTTAAAAACTTTTTTTATCAGGCACCGTGTACGTGGTTTTACTAGGATTAGTAGCGCATACGTGCTCATTTTCCTATAGGTAGCGCGTACGTGCTAATTTTCCTAGCCGTAGCATGTACACGCTCAGTTTCCTAAACTCAGCACATACGCGCTACCTTTTCTAGGCTCGGGAAGAACAAACCTAAGCGCGTACACAGGAATTTGAAATTTTAAAACCGCGTATGTGCTGCCTGTTTTTCCAAGTTTTTTTGGGTGGTGTCCACTTTTCTGACCACCATCTTTGTGCACACACATCTAACATTCATTCATTGTTTCATCCATAAATAAAATATAACATTCATTCATTATCACATAACATTCATTAACACGCAACATTCATCAATATTAATTAACAATTATCATTCATGAACATTCATTAGCACATAATTAGATTCATTAACACATAAAAATCAGTCATTATCAAATAATGTAGATTACAATCATTTTTATTTTTTTTAAATTTGAAGCTATTAAAAGTCTAAGTGGAGCATCATTTTCATCACTTCCCCCCTCTTCAGTTGTTCTTCCCTCTTCTCGTGATCTCGATGTATGCCTAGTCCTCTTCTTAGGACGAGGACACCAATGCAAAGGGGGGTCCTCTGCAATAACAAAGAAATGGGTTAAATTCAAATCATTTTTTTAATTTTTGTTACAAGTATTTCATTAATTTAAAGAGCATAACTGTGGTGCTCTTTAACTGATGGGGCCACATCATCTTCGAAATCATTTTGTCTAGCCTCAACCTTAACATGTTGAACACCCTCTAGATCCTCTGGAGTTGAAATATGAAAGGTTACATTAATCAATACACCAATTGCAATTAAATATGTTTAAAGGAATAACAATGGTCCTCTTTACCTGAATAGGGAACATCACATTCCTGATGTTCTCTACTCGGGTCATTCTCCACTTGGTCACCACCGACTACATGCTCTAAAATATTGACAAAAAAGGTTACATTAATTTCTACACCAATTACAATTTAAGATGTTTATTTGCATTAATAATTACATAAAAAAAATTGAATAGCAAATGAATACCTCCACTACTGGGATGCACATCTGGACCTTCATGTGGAGGTTGTGTTCCACGATTATTAGGTTGCATTCCAATGTCATGTGCATTGCTATAATTGCTTGCTTAATTCAAACAAATAAATTCACTTTATGTTGGAGATTAACATCAAATAGATTATTGGTAAGGTATTCAATTTGAAATTATTTTCATATAGCTTATTTACCTGTGTGATGGATGCAGTAGAATCTCATGTTTGCCCACTCAATTCTCATAGTCGTTCAGCCACGGCTGTATAGCCTTGCTGGTAGTCAATTCTCTTGCCATCTTCTGTGGGCACTCTATTAAAATCAAAGCGCTTCATTTTTTCTTAGTATCATGAATTTTGCTTGTATTTTTTGATAAAAAAAAATTGTTTGCAATTTATAAATATTTTGATGTGATATTTTATTTACCAATTCTTATAATTTGTGCGACAAGTTTCATATAACCACCAGAGTCAAGTTTCTGTTGCCCGTGCTTTTCTTGTCTTGCCGTGGTTGCCTTTGACGTGTCACTCAGTCTATGAAAAGTTTGAAATATGTTAGATTATATAAATATAAAGAGTAATTAGTACATAATTACATTCTTAATAGTATCACATACCTTCTTCTGGCATCTAGTGGTGTATTTCTTTTTTTTCTTTCAATTCTCTCCTTCGCATCCAAAATCAGGTCCTTCCACTCCCTCTTTGGAATCATGGGGTGACGCTCGTACTTTACGCTCTTCTCTAAATGTGCCTTATACTGGTCCCTCACATACTTTAGATGTGTGCAAGCTTTTTTAAGGAGCTTGGTTTTTTCGAATGTGTCATTTTCGAACAACTCAACCATATGGTTTGTGAGTTCATCTTTTACCCTGTTTTCTCAATCATTCCACCTTTTAAGAAAAAAAACCTATTAGATTCAAAAATGAATTGAAGCTACCTTTAATATAGTTCAAGAAATGGATCAAAGGAAAACTATTCTAGAAATGATGTGAAATAAAAATAGTGGATTAAGGTTATTTCACATATGATGCTCCACCTTTTACGTATGGTGAGCCCAAACATCTGCAATGCAATGTCATTAAGATTTTTATAAAATATATCATTTCCTGCAAAAAAATCATGGGATAATTAGTCCAAAACGAGTGATCAGTAAGTAAATAACAATTACACTATATATAATAATAATTTTAAAGTACCTGGAACCTTTTGTATCTTCAAGGGAATCAATTCTTAGTCACTCACCACCAATGTGATCTACAACGTTCCCGTACTAGCAATACGGGAAGATCCAAGAAATGATGGTATGTTATCACTAGTATTCGCCTCTAGCGCATCCTCATGTGGATCTCTTGCTGCAAAAAATGAATCCACTATGAAATGCCCCCAAGAAATAATATTTTAAGGGAAATAAACACATAACAAAAGAGAGATCAAAGGAGGGATCTACCAACAGTGGGCGGGTCAACATGACGAGAAGTAGAGTACGTCTGCATGCTGCCTGTTTCCGACATTGCAGTCGGCAATACAAATGGGGATAATCTTGAATGAGGCGGCCTTTCCACTGAAACATTGGAAGCACTTGAAGAATAATACATTAAACATATGACAATTGCAAGAATTGTAAACAAGGATGAACCTTTATTAAGAGTTGTAAATAAATATGAACCTTTATTAAGTGTTCGATTCTAATCATAATGATACAATTGTATGAAAGAGAATAAGGAATGTAGGTTTTGATGCAGGACAAAGGTATGGAAATTTTTGACAAGAGGATAGTGTAAGTGATAAACTAGTATAGTTCTTAAAAAATATAGTCCATGAAATCTATTTATTTAGATTGCTTCGATGTGCTATCTCATGTTGTGAAACTTCATGTTGTCTTATTGGTCTTTGTAATGTCCCTACTTTGAAATATAATTTAAGAATAGTAAATTAAAATACAAGTGATCAGATCAGATCAAATGAGAACTTCTAATTGTGCAACTAAATACTTTATTAACAGTTTAATAAACTATTATTACAATCATATATACACACAAAACTTATTATTACTCATTCTAAAGAGAGAGCAATCGTATAGATAGGGAACGACCTATGTAAATAACACTAGCATTAAAAAAACAAGTTCACAAGTCCAAAGAAGGATTAGTTTTAATGTATAGAACATGGTCATCACCTACACTACCTACAATACCCTGATCATGTCCACCAGGTTGATGATGACACATGAAATTATGTAAAAACAACATGTACATATTTTAGTTAGTGATATAATAGAGTATAAAATATAAACCATTATTGAACTTTTGTTATAATTAAAGCTTTCATTACTGCTTAGTTGCATGTTTTCTACTGCTTGCATCAATTAATTCACCCTATCTTTTATCTCATCAGTCTGAGGGGTTGTGCATACCAAAGCAACAATATCTTTATTAATTTTTGTGATAAGACATTTTTATCACTTCTACAGGGTTTGTGGAAATTACGTAGTCCTCATTGCTTAATACTGTGTTGAGGTGTTGATAGAAGGGAGGTGAAAATATCCACTTAAGCATCCATTATGCTTCTCTTGCATCAAGTTTTCCCTCATAGATCCTTTAGGCACACATGGCTGTCCTCCTTTGAACAAAAGGCCATCTTGCAAGGTTTAATCTACATATTCACTCTGAAAATGGTTTCCAAACCCTTGGCAAACCTTGTAGGCAGTAATAAAATCTTCATCTTCTTCATACAAATTCTTGAAGCTTTCCACTCCAACACTTTTGAGCTGCACTTCTTGCACTGTTAGTAACCTCCTACTCAATGCTTTGGCTACCTTATTACATTGTCCTTTCTTGAGTTTAATGGTAAAGGTATATGACTGCAAATACTCTACCCACTTAATATGCCTATGGTTTAACTTTTCTTGTGAATTAAGAAAACTAAGAGCTTGATTATCGATGTAAACCACAAATTCCTTAGGTAACAATTAATGCCTCCACTTCCTAAGTGATTGGACAAGTGCATACAATTCCAAATCATAGGAGGAATACCTTTTCTTTGCATCATTGAGTTTCTCACTAAAGAAGGCAACCAATCTATTGTCTTGGCTCAAAACTACTCCAACCGATATGTTGCTTACATCACATTCAATTGTGAAAAGTTTGGCGAATCTTGGTAGGACAAGTACTGGTTGAGTAGCCACCTTTGTCTTCAAGAGATCAAAACCTCCTTGTGCTTCCTTTGTCCATACAAACTTGGTTCTCACACCTCCCTTGATTGTCTCAAGCATGGGTACACATATTTCACTGAACCCTCTGATGAACTTTCTATAAAACTAAGCAAAACCATGGAAACTTCTCACTTCACTTGTTGTCCTAGGTGTGGGCCAACTAATTATGGCTTCCACCTTAGAGGTATCCATCTTCAAATTACCTCTTGAGACTACAAACCCAAGATACACCAATTCCTGTTTCATAAACACACATTTCTCCAAATTGATGGTTTGTTGTTCATCACATAGTTTACTCAAGACAATTTCTATATGCTTAAGGTGTTCATCTTTAAACTTGCTAAAAATTAAGATGTCATCTAAGTAAACAACAAAAAATTTACCAATGTAGTCCTTGAGTACTTCATTCATGAGCCTCATGAATGTGCTAGGAGCATTTATGAGTCCAAATGACATAACAAGCCATTCATAAAGTCCTTATGTAGTCTTGAAGGTTGTCTTCCATTCATCACTCTCCTTTATTCTAAATTGGTGGTAGCCACTCTTAAGATCTATCTTACTGAAGTATTCAGCACCCCCAAACAATCCATCAAGTCTTCAATTCTTGGGATGGGAAATCTATATCTGATAGTAATTCGGTTTATGGGTCTAGAGTCAATGCAAAGTCTCCAAGTACCTCCCTTCTTTGGAGCCAAAATGGTGGGTACAACTTCTAAAATTCCTTAGTATAGCTGCTCATATCCAAGTCTCTTTATCTCAAATTTTGTCTCCTCTTGTGCAACTGGATCTCATAATCCTTAGGGATGTATGCCTCTTTCACCTTGGCTAACATGCCCTTCTACATAGCTATGGGGTTCTTGCCCTCTTTTTGCCTCTCTTCTTGAATAAATTTTCACCAAGTCAACATTGCCCCTCTCAATCTATACTTAGCCACCTTCACCTTTTGTGCCTAACTGATTCCATCACATTCAAAGTGATTCTCCAATCCCTCTATCCATTCCAGGACTACCTCAGGCTCCATTTTTCCACAAAAAAGTGGCACTCCTTCTAGGGATTTACCTCCTAAGGCTTTAATTGCTTTAAGGAAAGGTTCTTCAGGAAGAATAGGGTCTAGTTCAGGAATCCTATCCTCTTCTACCACTTCTTTTCCCTTCCCTTCATTGACCTTAATTGTTACTTTCTCAGTTTTGTCTTCAACTGCATCTAGTTTTCTCTCTAGTTGTAATAATCTTTCTCCGAGGAGCCTATTTTCTTCTTCTTGGTCTTCTACCTTCTTTGCTAGCTCTGCATTTGTCACCATCCTTAAACTATTGTCTCCTACTAATTCAGTGTTTGTCATATGTTGGCTTCTTCCCAAATCTTGTAAGCTCTGATACCACTATGATGGGGAGGTTAATCAAACAGAGCTAATACCTTATTTAAGGGAAGTTAGATATTGTCCTAGTGGGCTTCATGCTTTATTCATATTGTCTTCTAATCAATTTAGACACCTAAGCTCTCTAGGAGTGCTCCCAATCGAGATGTGCTCACTGATTGCTCAAGCATGGTTGAGATTCACCAAGGTAAATCCAACCTTACACTCTACAACTCATAACAAGTGCTTGCAGAGGTTGTAGTAGATGTTTTTGATGCTTTCCAAAGTCAATCAATTTGTTTTTAGTGAGGGTTTCATTCTTTTCCCCATCGCTCCTTCCTTTTCCTATTTTCTAGGCCTAGTAGCCCTAAAGCCCCAATTAGCCCTACCTAACTGGTTTTTGTGGATTTTATCCCAATTTTTCCAAAGACCCACACAAAATATTTGCTGATTAGGATACCCTTTTGGAATTACTTTCCAACTTCTGAATTTAGGAATCTCAGTCTGACCGTATAGGTATGGAAACTGAGAAATTTTTGTTTTGGGTGGTTATAAGCTTGTTTTGGTCTTTTTCCAAGGGTTAGGTGTCTTCCTTGATCTGCCACACCTCCAAATTCACACATATGTTCTTCCACACATCACTTGTTCATCCCAAACACTCTGCAAATCCAACCCTGCTCATTCCTGCAAACACTTGCATCATCTCATTCATTTCCTAACTGGGCTATGACTAAGCTCGGCTAGGAAGTAATGCTCATTGGACTTTCAATGATATCCAAAGGAAAATAAAAGCTATATACACTGTACAAAGGTTTCATGGCTTGATTCCCAAGGGTTATTGAGAAGAACTCAAAGGACTTCAAGCTGGAACCATGTCTGGGCCTCTCAAACCCTTACTCAGGCCGAGAGCTTATAAAATTGGAAACTCAATTCAAACCTAGAGATAAAATAATAAAATTGCTTCCTGAGCACTACAAAAACATGTGCAAAACAAAAATCAAGGTACAACAATGCAATCAATCCATTAAGTACAGATTGTTGCTATAATTCCTGACAATTGCAATCTAAAACTTCAAAATTGGTCTCAAAATGTATTCCAATCTACTCCAAGCATTGAACAACCTCATTAAATTGATTCTCAAAGCTTTAATATGCCATTTTTGGCCTAACTACCTCTCCATCTGTTCCCTAACCAACCCTTTGCACAAAAATGCTAAAAGTTGCTCAACGTTGCAAAAAGTTGTCAAGCAACTTTGACAACTTTTGCCAAAAAGTGCATTTTTTCCTTACATGCTTGATTCTCTCCTCCAAACCATCTAAGATGACTAAAAACCATTACATTGACATTTCCTAATTCCAAACAAGGATATTCAAGGCATTTTTGCATCAAAATGCAAGATTTTGCCATTTTAGGCTTACAAGGGCTTACAAGCCAAATTTGAGCAAATGCATTGTCCTAAGGACATTCAACCTAACCAAGCACTACAAAAACATATTAAGACCTAAGAGAATACTCTTATTCACCATTCCAAACCATCTCATTAACAAACACACCAAAATGACGAAACTAGACTCAAAACTAGGTGCTCATGCACCAGTCTCATCATCATAAGAACATGCCCCCCCTTGAAAAAGGAAAAATTCCATGCGTTTATTAAATTTTCTTCTAATATTTTGACCTCTAGTTGATCTCCCTATTTTAGACCTACTACATGTCTCACTTTCATCTACTATTCCTACATTTCCCTCGCTCGAGGAAGACACATCTGACAAATACTTATTTGGTGGTACCTGCACTCCATAAAATGAGAGAGTTAGTTGGTAATGAGAGAGATATTTTGAAAATGAGGGTAATGTTGATGAAGAAGTCGGCCCTGAAGTTGACGTTGAGATTAAAAATTGAATAAGTCCAACTAGGGCCTCAAGTGTTGATAACTGTATTAGATTTGCTACTAATGTCGAGGTTTGAAGAACAAAGGAAGTTTTTTTTCCTAGTATTTCTTTAAAAATAAACTATTTTTGTAGGGTGTATTGACTTATATATGTCGATCCATGAGACTATGCAGGATCCTCATCAAAGGGGTTCAAGTTCCTGCATATGTAATTCAATTATCTTATGTTAGCTAAAAATTACATGATATGTATACTAAAAATTACATAGTACACAACATGAACAATATGAAATCATCATAATCATTGTATATTTTTTTATTCCTTACCTTTACTTTATGTAGACTGTGAAGGATCCTCAACTAAAGGGTTGATGATGTCTATAGTCAATTACCTATTTACAGCAAGGGTGACAACATCACACAAAATATATACATGAAATCAACACCAACAATTGAGCATCATAAGCATTACATTTATAATTTGATAAACAATAAATACATAAGTATCATGAGCATCATAAGCATCACATATGTATCATCATATATGTAATTGAGCATCGTAGGCATCACATATGTATCATCATAAACATGTAATCTATCACATATGTATCATAAATCACCATCCATCACATAACTAATAGACAGTCCACATTCCATAAATAAACACAAAGTTTAAAAAATGTCAAATGTATCATCATAAACATGTAATCCATCACATATGTATTTTAAATCACCATCTATCACATATCTAATAAACAGTCCAAATTCCATTAATAAACACAAAGTTCAAAAAATATCATACATTTCATTCATGTCATTGATCTTCTTCTTCATCAAACTCATCATCATGACCATCATGATCATAATCGCCATCATCGTCATCATCATAATCATAATCATAATCATAATCATAATCATCATCATCATCATCATCATCATCATCATCATCATCATCATCATCATCATCATCATCATCATCATCGTCATCGTCGTCGTCATCGTCATCGTCATCGTCGTCATCGACGACGACATCATCATCATCATCATCATCGTCGTCATCATCATCGTTGTCGTCATCATTGTCATCGTCATCGTCATCATCATCATCATTGTCATCATCATCGTCATCATCATCGTCATCTTCATCATTGTCATCATCGTCATCGTCATCGTCATCATCATCGTCATCGTCATCGTCATCATCGTCATCGTCATCGTCACCACCATCACCATCACCACCACCACCACCACCACCACCACCACCACCACCATCATCATCATCATCATCATCATCATCATCATCTTCTACTTCTTCGGTATCTTCTTCTTCCATCTCATTATACTTTATCGGCCTTCCTCTTGGATCATGTCTAACAACAAATGACCAACTCGATTTATGTGGAACCTTTGAGTAAAATACCTGCTCACATTGGCTGAGAAGAACATGCTCATCCCCAACTGGCTCAAACGACCTTGTATTAACCATTATAACTCCATTATCATGTTCAATAACAATTCTATTAGGATCATTTTTATTCAGTCGTAGCCTATACCATTTGACGATGAACAAAACTAATCTGAAGGAATTAAAGTCACACTCAAGTACATCATCCAAAATGCCATAGTATCAATTTTGAGACTCTTGAGGATGTATGTCATTTCTAGATGAAATATTGGTCGCCTCAAAGACTACAGTTATCCTAGAATCATAAGTTTTCTTCGTGTCATCCAACTTTTTGATGCGAAATTTATGACCATTGCAGCACATAGCCTTGTGGTGTTTGACCTACAATATGTCTAACATGTTAAAATTATTGCATCGTGAGTTGATAAACATATGGGTGATTAATAAAATTATACGTACCTAATTATCTCTTAAATCATATGCTAAATCAATTTCCCTTTGCATAACATTGGAATCTCCATTACGATGAGCTTCTTTAAACAATGAAGCCACACCTTCCCATGTAAATGTGCGACCAGAATGTTGACATCATTCAATCCACACCGTCATCCAATCAAGATTGTTTGCAATATACAAATGTAGCGCATCCCACTCCTGACCAATTGTACAAATAATTAATAGATGACTTACAATTGATTTATTTAGAAGATTAAGAATTAATTAACTACAATAACATCTTATAATTACCTCTCACTTTCCTCAATCTACCTTTCCCCATCAAGTACTCCCCTTCGAATTTGTTAATGGGGTTGGGATCCCAAATGTGATCTACGTGGATCTCTGCTGCAAACTTAGGAAGATATTTAGCATTGTACACCATAGTCTGGTATACCTTATATCCCTCCACCATAGAACCCTCAGGATGTGCTCTTTGTCAAACCAGAGCCTTCAAAAATTTCAAGTGCCTCTCAACCATCCATGGTGGCCTAGTGTGTATAGGTCCACACAATTCAATCTCCTCAACTTGGTGTATGAGGTAGTGTTCTTGTGCATTGAAAAAAGTTGAAGGTAGACACTCTTGCATTTCACACATTAAATGAGGAATTTTTCTCTTCCAATATTTTATATCTTCTTTATGGATTTTTTTAGATGACAACCACTTAGAAGAGATTCAAGACGCAAAAATATATAGACAAGATTTTACAAAATAATATACAATATATTACATAACAAGTAAAACAAATTGCAAATATATTATCTATAAAATAAATTGAACAAAGATCACTACTTACCTCATGTATTTTCCAAGATCATATATGACTTGCTTGACATTATTGTCAAAGTTGTCTGGAAGAGATAGAGGTAGAACATACTGCAACAATTATCAAATGATCTTTTCATTGTTTTCTAACATAAATACAATGAAAATTACATGCGTAGTATACAAATATTTAGTAAATACACAAGAATGTGAATTACCTTAATGAAGGTATGCCAATCATGTGTTTTCATCCCTGGCCTAAATTCATTTTTCTTTGATATGAGATTGTTTATGTTCACAACAAATCCTGTGGGAAATTGATTTTTTTTGTATGACTTCTTTTATAGCATTGCTTTGTTGGTCCGTTAATAACCAAGGAAGGGCACTTATATTAATCTGGTCTCCATTGCTATATGATTGAATGACATTTTTCATTGCATGATTGGCTTCTTGAATGTCACTACAAATTTTGACAATTATTTCTTTGTCATGCCTTCCATCCAATATTTTCCATAATGTCTATGTTATATTCTTTCCAATATGCATAGTATCAAACAAATGCATAATTTATAGCTGCTTGTAGTAGGGAAACCTACTAAATTGTCTTGGATAACTTTTTAGTCCCTTTCGAAGGTGGTCATTGATGCTTTGACAACCTTCACGATCATCAATTACATCATCAGTAAACAAAACACAATAGGAAAATACAAATTCCAAACATAAACTATTAGATGGAATGACATTACCTTGATGATTAATTCTATTATATTCCAACTTCCATAGGTAGGTGTCATTCTTTGTGGCTTTGATGTAGTCTCTTCTTTCCCATTGAAAAGATGTTTTTCAGTATTTCGATATGATTTATGTGGAGGAAGTTCCTATACTCATCAAACACCTTCTTTCCTAAACTTTTTGAATGACGGGATTTCATCTTTGGACCACAAACTAGACATGCAAATTTTCCTTTTGTTTGAAGACCTATAAGATAATGTATAATTGGATTAAATATGTTAATTTTTATAATTATAATTATAATGCACAACTTGAACACTGTAACATACCACAAAAATGTGTTAGCCCTGGGGCATCATGTATTGTCCATACAAGCATTGCATTGAATTGAAATTGTCTTTGTCCTATTGGTCTAGAGACATCATACATAGTGACAGCATTCCATAACTCGATCAACTCGTCGATAAGAGGCTCAATATACACATTCATATCTTTAACTTGGTACTTACCTAGTTGAATGAACAAAAACATTACATAATTATTATGATCATTTTACTACAATATTTATAATTAAATGTAGATGACTATTAAATGATAAAATACCTGGAACAATCATCAACAACATTATGTGCTCCCTCTTTATTGACATCCTTGGAGGAATGTTATTGTTGATAACAAAAAATGGCCACACTGAGTAAACAAATCTCATCTCTCCAAATGGATTGACACCGTTCGCTGCCAATGAAAGCTTGAGATTATGAGGTTCTTCTTTAAAGTGTGGTCACTTTTCCCCTATGTCCATAAATGTTGAACCATCCATAGGAATTCAAATAATGTCATCTTGACTTCTATTATGTGCATGGTAATCCATAAATTGTGCCAAGCTAGTGCACCTGAATGATCGTTGCATACGTGGAATAATGGGAATATAACAAAGAACCTTGCGAGGCACCTTTTTTTGTTATTTGATTTGTTTGATATTTACTAATATGACATTTAGGGCATTCTGTTGAAAACTCATATTGTTTATAATATATAATATGATCATTGGGACAAGCATCTAATGATTGATACTCCATTCCAATATCTTTCAGAATGGAAGATAATTCTCGGTATGAGTGAGGTAGAATATTTGATGGTGGTAACAAAAACTCACCTATCAATCTACAGACTATTAATTTGTTAATATAAAGAATATTAATGATACATGATTCACCTTTTATTAACTATAGTGACATATACGACATACCTTAACATATGTGAGATTTTTATGTTGGATAAACCATTCATAACCTTGAAGTTCACCAACAACAATACAACATAGAGAAGAGTTGTTTGGGAGCCTTCATAAAGGGGCTCGTATCCCTTCTCAAGTATAGGTAAATCGTGAACAACATCAAAGTCATCTTGATCATCATAATTAGTTGCGCCAATACTAAATGTGTCATGGATCAATGTATTTTTATCATCATCTTCAATTATGTTTTCTGGCGCATGATTGTCATCTTCCATGGGATCATTATCTTCAGCTTCGATATTCACACCTCCATGTTCCTCCACTTCAAAAAACATATTCTCCGGGTTGTGTTGGTCCATATCATGTGCCCTGGGGAGCTCGACCTATATAAAATGATCAACATAAATAAACCATGATCGTGATCTCATCATGAAGTGATTTCTTATGTATATTGAAAAACTTACCAATGTATGATAACCATGTCCCCCTTCAATGTGACCATGTTGCCTACAATGTTTCTTAGTTGTTTTGATTAGAAGTCTTCTAGTCTTTAAGCCCTTACAAATTTTGCAGGGACAATAACATTTTCCATCACCTTTTCTTTTCAAGATAGACCACAATCTAGCAATTGTCTCCTTATTTTGTTCTTTGCTGATATTTTTTGTCATGGTCTTTCTTCACACGCAAAAAAGTCGAGCTATCGAAACTTCGGTGCGTAACCTTCACAAACTATGCAAAAGGATATCGCAAGTACGGAGTATTCTTAGAACTAGTTATATAGAAGTTGAAATGTTACTTAAACTTAGACTCTCTTCAATTATGAAAACTATTTTATTTAGATAGTTTTCTTGGCTAAACAAGAAGCTTGATTTTGGCAAGTTGATGAAAAAAATTTGAGTTTAAAAAAAAAAGAGAAACCTCTTTATTGTGTCATCTAATAGAATCAACTTAGGAATGATGAATTTATGAAGAAGTCAACATGAAACCAACTTCATATGAAAGAGAATTGAATTGACTATTAGAATCCAAAATATTAGGAAACTTGAGCGGTTACATTAAGAGTTATAATCAATTCTTTTGTTGCAACCCTATCAACAAGGGTTTTATGACAGTTTTGACAAAAAACATTAGAACTTTCTTTATATTCCATGGATGACCTTCAAACCTGTCTTGAATTAAATATAACTCTTCATTCTACAATCTCAAATAGGTTATTAGGGGCCGGATTCAATCCAAATCTTATTAGGAAAAACATCTAAAGTAACAAATAATCATGATTGTCAAAAACAATAGTTAAAAGTATTGAACAAAATATAAATTTTCTCATTGAATCTTCATCAAAAAAAAATTCCAATACATAATTTATAGAAAGACACTTACTTCCTATTTATCGAACAAACAATTACATGGAAGTTTTACTTTCAAACTAATATACAACCCTGCAACTATCACAACCCTGCAAAATTAAGTGACAGTCAAAGGCTTTATTTGATCTAGCCTTACAAAAATTTCCTCCAACTCTGTCACACACACTTAATCTGAATAAATGATGGATTTTATAGCCTCTCATGGCTCTATAACTTTTCCAACTGCCCCTAAGACTGAAATGTACAATTTGACAATATTTTATGCATTGTTGCATTACAACTTTTTAGTGACACCTTGACGACTTTTGCCTTTTGACATGAATGACCACTAAACATTAATTAGATACTTTGAACACCTTATAATAGACTCAAAACAACATATTAAACCTTTATTACCCTTTGATGGGTACATTTACATTATTTGAATAGTCAGGACCTAAATAGGACTATTTGACAACTTTTGACAAAATGGCTCAGTTAGCCTTACACATTGATTTCAAGCTTGACAAGCTTGTTTATTTATCATTACCCATGATGAGTATGTATCTTCTTAATCTTAGTACCATTTAGTTCTCCATTTTATTTAAGCAACAAGAGAGTATGGATGTCTAGAAGTGGGAGAGAAATGGAAGAAGTCCATTAGAACTCCACAAGTCTGCAAATCAAACCATCGGTGTAGCCTACCCCGAAAAAAGAACCTTAGCAAAGCCAAAGGTCACCGGGAAGTGATTAACTATCGCTAAAAGGGGATAGGAGTTATCCTGATACCCGATAGATACATCGAGAGGATATACACTGACTGAGTCATTACTAAAGTATCATCGGCGTGACTTTCGCTATAGGAACATGTGAATTGTTGTCTTGCCAATAGCCAATAAGGCTATCGGTAAGACTTACATTGATAGGAAGAGAAGCATTAGTCATCGGTACAAATTAAAGAGATCGAGGTGTAACATTTCAAGCTATCCCGATGCCCAATGGACACAATAGAGCAGGAGATTCATCGGGGAAAAAGTAACTATCATTAGAGGTTGTTCAAGGTTATGCCGATACCCGATGGAGGGCTCGGGAAAACACACACCGACAAAAAATAAAGAGACTTAAGGAATGAAATATTACCGATGGCGCCAAGGGAGTAATTCGTCGGGAAAGCATATACCGATGAGCTGTTACAGATACAATTCAAAACTGAAACCAAAGTAACCTGTATTTAATGCATGCAATTGAGTATATTGATGGCTCACACGAGGCAAATTAAGAACCAAATGTAGGTTGTGTCTTAGTAAAAAACACACAAGGTGAGAATTATTGCTCACAATTCATCACACATCATGGAGGCTGCAATTTCATCAAGAAGAAAGAGGAGTGCTAAGGGCTCCGAATCCACATCTAAAAAATCCAAAACAACGAAAGTACCTCCTGCACAAAAACTGAATCAAGATATCATTGATCAATTGCAATCCCCAGGCCCAAAATCAAGGAGGTCGAAACAACATTTGCCCAAAAAAGACCAGCTTGAGGATAGGTTTAAAGGAGTTGGAGATGTGTGGACAAAGGTGAGAGGTTATGAAGTTTTCCTGTTTCATTTTATGAGAAAGGACAGAGAAGTGTCAATCTGTAACCTGTAGATAACCAACTTAGGTAAACTAGTTGTTCCAAATGTTTTTGTAAATATCAGATTGATGTAAGTCTTGGTCAAAAGTTACAATTCTGTGAAGAGATGTATTCAGTTTCCAAATGGCGAAGTGTTTATTAGATTTATTCGTGGCACCATAGATGAAGTTTTTAGATTAGACCCTAACCTTGATGTACCCTTGTCGTTTGAAGAACTAGAGGAGGAATTTGTTAAAATTGATACTACTTATAAAGGGTGGAACTTAGCTTTCCATAGGGTTGAGAAGGGCATTCTAACCGAAGAGGATGGTCCCTCATTCAACATGGACATTTTCAGACACTACTTATACTACACCTATATGTCATGCGGACATGTTGGAGGTATAGAGTTCCTTGATGTAGCTAATATTGGGCCGCTGGTGTTAACAGCAAATGTACAGATGTATAAGCCAAGACCCTTTGATTATTCTACTTATGTTGTAGAAAAATTACATGAAGGTTTCTTTAACCTCAGAGATAATAGGGAGCCCACTTTCAAGTTTTACTCGTTGTTAATTCATTTGATTTTATTTTATGAAAGATTTAGGGGTATGTGGCCAATGAATTTAAAATTGAACATAGTAGACAAAGCAGGTTAAGAACAACTTGTACAAATATGGACATCTGTTTGGGATTCAGGATATGTGAAATCAAACTACATCAAGTTTGAAGAGCTAATAGTAAAGCCATTATACCAAATGTATGGTGTCCCGTGTGAAGGATCTATTTCCACTGAAGTTAAAAGATTTTTTAGACTTATTGTTTTTTATGAAAGCAGTATTGTCAATCACAACTGGGGCGATTGGTTTGTTCACAAGGATTTTACTTGCTTCAGGATTTATGGTTTCCAAGGAACCCCATATCTATTGCCAAAACTTGTACCAAACAGAATTGCTTATCTGGAGATTGTGAGACAGTTAAGTGTTTTAAATGCTAAATATTTTGGAGGTATGCATAAGCAGACTTTCTTGCCTAGGAATCTTAGTTTTGGGGATTTTACCATTGTATCAAAAAAGGCTTATGAAGTCATTGATAGGAAACTGATTGAAGAATACAATTTATTCAAATGTGTTGTTAGGGTCAATTATGACCCTGAGGGATATATTCACAATTGCAAGAAAAGTCAAAATCTGGGAGATTATATTCATGTTTACTTGGAAGCAGAGGACATGTTTAGAAACAAGGAGGAGGAAGAGGAACAAATGACCATTGATGAATTAAACAAGAAATTGGAAGAAAAGAAAAAGAGGTTGCAAGAAATGGAAACTGAAGAAGAAGAGAGTGATAGCAAGTTCGAATAAGTTGAGGTGGTATCTAGGCATCAAGCACCAGACACAGCAGAAGAGCCAAACTTGCAAGAGAAAATTGTTGCCAGGCTGAACATCCATAGTGATGCAAGATATGATGAGTATTCTACCTTTGTGTTTGATGATGTTTTTATTCAGTCAAAATAATTTAAATCATTTTTATATAATTTCAAAGGGAAAAAACTGAGAGACTCTATCCCAAATGTAACCCCTGAAAAAGAATCAAAATTGTTGGGGAAACTAAAGGAAGAAATCAATTTAGAATTGACCACTATAACCCCTCAAAGGGGAAGACAACTTCTTAGTGAAGTAGGCATCATCATATTTCCAGGATGGGACATGAGTGCATCATTTATTTTTGATAGCATGTTAAATTTTGGGAATAAGGATTTTAAATTGGATATTCAGGGGGTAAATGATGTGTATGTCGACTCTAGATTTGACCAAAATGAAGAGGCTTTTCTTTTATGGGCTCTTTACCCTTCAAATAAGAGACCAAAAATCATTGATGTGGATAAAGCCTTTGGTCACATGATGAAATTGAAAGTTGGTGAAGTAGATCCCATTGTTACTGCTGATACGGGTATTGATATTTCAAAATTTAATAAAGTACAATTGGTCAAAGTGATCAAAGAAAGAGAAAAGTACAAGGGATTATATGAAGAATTGCTAAAAAGAGGAGGACAACTTGTGCCACAAATCCATGATGGGTCTCAATGGAAAAATAAATGTGAGGAAGTGCAACTAGAAAATTATAAAAAGCTGAAAAGGCAAATGCAGAGTGTGAGGGCTGACACAGCCTTTGTTTTATTGACTAAGAGATTTGAAAAATTGTAGGGTTTCCTTGAAGATTTACGGGTTGTTTATCAAAAGAGTATGGATAATGCAATAACTCACAACCGGATTTACAATAGACTAGGACTCTGTTGCATGATAAGACAATGGCCAATACAGATGCTGAAGTCATTAAAGGAATATAAAAGTTGTTGAAAAAGCATAAAGACTTTGACACAGAATTGGAAAATAAATTTAATGAATGTAAGGAAATAGTACAACATGGTTTTCCAGAAATTGAAGATCAGAATTGACAGATTAAGGATAAGGATAAATGGATTGTGGAGTGCCAAAGTCTTCTCAATGCTTCCCTTAACATTGCCCAGTCTGATGTACTTGACATGATAGAGACAATCGAGCAGATGGAAAACTTCATCACTTTGGAGATTGTGGTCAGAGATATTATCTACAATACAGATACCTACAAATCCGAGGGATATTTGAAGCACAGTCATAAGTGCGATCATATGCTTGGAGACCAGCAATAGATATCAAAAGATGTTTAAAGATGTGACTTTGTATTTTATAGTTATAGTTTGTTAGGGCAGTTTTTTAGGTAGTTAGTTTCTAGATAGGTTTGTGTTAATTTTAGTTTAATGAAAGGGTATGCCCTTTAATTTTTCAAACCGAATCCTGATCTATATTTGGAGGATCTTTTAGGAGAGACAGATATCACAATTTTATAGTTTTTTTTATCAAGACAATCTCTATGCATTTTCTTATGAACTTGTTGTCTAGAAGTACCAAATTGATGGAGGATATGCACTGAAATCAACTGGTTTAAGTATTTTATTTTTAATATAAAGATTCAAGTGTTTCTCATTCATTATGGTATCTATCTTTTCAATGGATTGATCAATTCCTTGGATAAATCTATTTACATAGGTTGTTTCATTGTGCAATCTTATGTTGTTGTAATTAAGATTGATTTTCAGTTTGAAGGATTGGTTGGCAAATTTTGAATTGTCTTATTGGTCTTTCAAAGTAAAGTTAAATTCAGTAAGACTAACTGGATGTCACATTTTAATTGCAATTCATAAGGAAGCCTTTGAGATGATGGTCTTGTTACATTAACAAGTTATTAAAATTGTCTCTAAGGTTAAACGTAGGATTTTTCATTTGAAATGATATGAAACTAGTAAGAAATGAAGGCACTGGTCTTTTATTGATTTTATATATTTGAATCAAGTATTTCCAAAGAAAGTTTCATGAAGGAATCATATTTCTAATTCATATAGTCACTACTTTATAAACATTCATTTACAAGCAAGCAGATGGAAAACATTCATTTACAAGCAAGAAGATTGATTGATTCTGTTATAGTAAATAGGGTTTACTTGTTTTTAAATTTTTATACAATACTTTTAGCCTTTATCTAACATAATCGATAATTGGAAGACTTTTCAATAACTAGGAACTGCAGCATTAGGAAAGTAAAGAAAAACAGATAAATGAGAACATACCGATAAGATGACATGCTCAAATTTATGAGACAGACACTCTGAAATGAAATTGTCTGCAACCAACTTTACATGATTCAAACACACAACCTTCAAGCCCACGAGAATTTACATGCATGCAAAAAACTACAATAATTTCTCCATCTCCAATACTTTGATACCCTCCAAAATACAGAATCAATCCTTTGATATCACCTACTAGACAACCCAATTTGCAGAGGCAGAGGCATAGGAAGAGGTAAAAGAAAAAAAAGGAATTGGCAGAGGCAAAGGAAGTCGAGAGTTAATTCAATCCGTTGTGCGTGGTTTTCAAATGAACCCGCACTTCTTTTTTTTAATAATGCCTCTGGTCGTTAGAATTCCGATTAACACGAGCTTCATCAGAAAACAACGTCGACATTTCGACATTATCGAGCATATAAAAAAAAAAAACAATCACAAAATGCCTTGTCCGTCGAAAACCTCTGTCGGAATTTGAGGCCAAATGTATTATTGTCTTCTTTTAAGCTTGAGGAATTTGGTCCTTTTGGAGTTGCAAAATATGAACCTGCTTTTCATGCATCTACATCATCTACCGACAAGAGTGATTGGAAAGCCTTATATACAAAGGAATTGGAGAAAATGAAGAAAGAAGATGAAGAGTTTAAGAAACTTGAAGCCCTATTTGCTAGAAGAGTACCTAAAGGTCTGGCAGGAAGTAAGTATGAATGAAAATAACCTTTTAAATGTTTCGCATGTAATAAGATAGGTCATTTTGCATCTAGATGTCCTGAAAGGAATTCAAGATTTGAGGAAAGAGCTAGAAGATCTTTTATGCCTAACCATGATTATCGGAACAAGCATAAGTACAAGAGGAACAAAGACAAATCGTGCTACTATGCAGATGAGGAACGTGTGACTGATTTTGATGATGAACCGACACAAGATTGAGCTAGTGGATCTAGCAATGGAAAGGAATGGGTATTATTGGCTATCAAGAAAGATAATCCAGTACCTGAAGAAAACACCCTTGCTGCTAAAGTTGAAGACAAGGATGAATGGGTGATAAACAGTGGATGTTCACATCATATGACTGGAGATAAAAGGAAGTTTCTATCTTTGCAAGAATTTGATGGCAGTCTGGTTAGATTTGGAGATGACAAAGCATGCATGATCAAGGGAAGAGGAACTATATCATTGGATGGTAAGCATGATATTGATAATGTTTATTATGTTGAAGGTTTTAAGGCATAATCTTTTGAGTGTAGGATAGTTGGTGGATAAGGTATTTTAGTTACATTTCAAGGATGAAAAATGCAAGATTATCAACAGATCTGGATTGGAGATTGCAACTGGTACTCAGACTAAAGGTAACATATTTCAATTGACCTTTGGTGAGAAGACATGTTTGATTGCACAAATTGATGAGAGTTGGCTATGGCATAAGAGGTTGTGTCATGTGAATTTTGATTGCATTGTAAAGATCAGTTCTACTAAGGCAAATAGAGATATACCTAAGATTGTGAAGCCCTATAATCCGATATGTAAGGAATGTCAAATGGAAAAGAAAGTCAGAACTTCTTTTAAGAGTGGGTGAACTCACAATAATGGTTCCCACTTTTTTGCCACTTTTGACATTGAGATGAACAATTTTAAAATAATCTTCAACTTCCGACAACTATAAATTTTAAACTATTAAGAATTTGAAGATGATGTAAATTAGTGATTTGTAGAATTTTGTCTGTAGATTCTATATATTTTTTTTTTCAAATTTTTTTGAAGGATTTTTTTAAAAAATTTCCATCTCCCTCGAAAAGTAGTTTTTTACAACAAACTACATTTTTTAAGAGTGATGTGCCTCCCGAAATGCATAATTTTTTTTCTATAAATGATAAAAACTCAACTCTTTCAAATTTTGGTTTGTAACATCAATATCAAGGGCTTGCAGTTGGTTTGATAGTGATATGTTCAATATTTTTCATTTTATTAAGTTTTGAAGTCCGACTAGTCATAATTCAGACATAGGTTTACGTTTGAACACATAACTTATTCCATATATATCGAAATTCAATTTTATTTTTTTTGTTAGAAAGAAGACATCAATACTCAGGGCTTAGATATTTTTCAGAATTTTTTTGAATTAGTTTCCTATTTTTCCCAATGCGTTGAACAGAGAAGTTCATGTTCGGTGAAAAACCTATATTTGGTAAAATTAAAAAAACAAGTTCATAATAAACTCAATATGTAATAAAATTATATTCATTGGAAAGATTGCTTCGAGGACTATAATACTACATTTTGGGTTGTCAAGATCATTCCATTTGAGCCTTCAACCAGAGGTTTCAAGGCAAAAAATCTGCAAAAAAATGTAGAAATCTTTAGAGAAGTGTTAAAAAAAGGGTTCGAACGAAGGGGGGTTCGAGTGAACCCCCCTTTTTTAGGGGGGTTTGAATGAAGGGGGGTTCAATCGAGCCCCCGTGCTATAATTGAAAAATGACATAAACGGGCATTAAAGGTGCTTCGCTCGAAAGATGGGGTAAAGGGTATTCCGTTCGAACACCCCCACTTCGCTCGAACTCCCCGTAAACAAAATTTTCCACTTTCGCCAATTTCCTTCATTGGCAAAAGTGGGAACCAGCTTTGTGAGTTCACCCGAGTATACAAGACAAGTCTAATGATGTTCTTGATCTTATTCATACTGATTTGTGTGGTCCTGCTAGAATCAAATTTTTTTAGGGTGATAGATATTTTATGTTAATCATTGATGACTATTCTAGAATGATGTGGGTTACTTTTCTAAGGGAGAAATCTGAAGCATTCCAAAAGTTTAAAATATTTAAAGCTAAAGTTGAGACAAAGACATGGTTGAAGATTAAATGCTTAAGGTCTGATCAGGGTGGAGAATTCACATCCGGTGAATTTAACAATTATTGTGAAAAGAATGGGATAAGGAGACAATTATTTGCACCCCTAACACCTCAACGGAATGGATTTGTAGAAAGGAAGAACAAAACTATCCTGGATGCGGATAGAACTATGATGATGGAAACTAATCTGCCTCATATCTACTGGAGAGAAGTTGTGAGCATGGCGGTATACACATTCAACAAAGTTCATATCAAAGGATACACCAGTAAGACACCTTATGAGTTATAGTTTGGTCATACACCTACAGTTAAGTATTTCAGAATCTTTGGTAGTAAATGCTATATCAAAAGAGATGATTCCATTGGAAATTTTGATCCTAGATGTGATGAAGGGATATTTCTTGGTTATTATAATGAAAGCAAAGCATATAGATGTTATAACAAAATATTGCAGAGAATTGTGGAGAGCACTAATGTCAAGGTGGATGAGCTGAACAAAAGTCAAATCAGAACTTATGAGAGAGAACTGACAACGGAAATGATCATAACTGAGCCAGTAGCACCTATACCAAAACAGAATGTTGAACCAGTTACTCCAGAAGTATCAAAAAATTCAACAGTAACTGAAGATCATAGCAGAGAAACAAAAAATTAGAAGACTCCTAAGTATGTTAGGTTAAATCATTTAGAAGATCAGATCATTGGAGACAAGAATAAAGGAGTGATGACAAGAAGAAGGTTGGCAGCTGATGAGGTATGTTTAATTTCTCAAATTGAACCGGCATCAGTAATTGAAGCAAGTAAAGATGAATGTTGGATAAAAGTTATGGAAGAGGAATTAGATTAAATAGAAAAGAATAATACATGGACTTTAGTTCCCCGACCTAAAAATAAGAATGTTATTGGGACTAAATGGGTTTTTAGGAATAAATTGAATGAAGATGGACAAGTTGTGAGGAATAAGGCTAGATTGGTTTGTAAAGGATATTCTCAGAAGGAAGGAATTGATTATGATGGGACTTTTGCTCTGGTAGCTAGGATTGAAGTTGTGAGATTATTTCTTGCTTATGATGCCCATAAGAACTACAAGGTTTATCAGATGGATGTTAAGTGTGCATTTCTGAATAGAGATCTTGAAGAGGAAGTTTACATTGAGCAACCTAGTAGATTTTCAATTTCAGATGACAAAAACATGGTTTGTAGGTTAAGGAAAGCTTTATATGGATTGAAACAATCCCCTAGATCTTGGTATGCAAGATTGGATAAATATATTTTGAAGCTTGGTTTCACTAAAAGTAATGGTGACAATAATTTATATTATAAGGTCATTGATGATGACATATTAATTGTTGAAGTCTTTGTTGATGATATCATTTTTGGAGTTGACGATAAGTTATGTATGGAATTCTCTGATAATATGAAGAATCAATTTGAAATGTCTATGATTGGGGAGATGAAATTTTTCTTAGGTTTGTAGATTACTTAGACTAATAAAGGTATTTTAATCTGTCAAACTAAGTATGCTAGGGAGTTGTTGAAGAAATTTGGTATGGAAAATTCTAAACCGGTTGGTACTCCTATGGTTATAAGTGAGAAATTGACTAAGATAGAGGCATCAACAACAGTAAATCCTACAAGGTACAAGTCTATGATTGGAGGTTTGTTATATCTGACTCAGACTAGACTGGATATAATGAATGCAGTTTGTATTGTATCAAGATATCAGAGTGATCCTAAAGAGAATCACAAGAGTGCAGTGAAAAGGATTTTTCAGGCATTTGCAAGGAACAATTAAATATGTTTTGTGGTATCCTAAAGATGATGATTTTACACTATGTGCATATACAGATGCAGATTGGGCTGAAGATGTTGATTACCTAAAGAGCACATCTGGTGGAGTAATCTTTCTTGGAAAGAAACTTGTTTCATGGATCGGCAAGAAGCAGTAATGTACCTCTTTATCTACTCTTGAAGATGAGTATGTTGTTGTTGCTACTATGTCACGAATTGTTTTATTTAATATTGTGCAAATTAAAGATGTAATGTGATTTTGAAATTCAAATAGATTAGATCTTTCATAATCTATTATGAGGAAATATAATATGCTTTTCACTCCTGCAAATGATAAGAAATTTGATATTCTTTTGGGGTTTGTCATTGCTGATAAAATTTTGAGTGTAAGTAATGCAGGATGAGGTGAAGAAGGTCGAAGGCGAGAACACGAATCAGGTAGAATTGCTTTAACTGAACGACTTCGATAGAAAAGGGAATCTTTCATACACCACATTAGGATTTATTTTTGCATCTTGAAAGTGTGGATGATTTAAATGATCTTAATTGAGTGTTTGTTCAAACTGAAATGATGAAATTCGAATAAGTAGTAGATTAATTTAAATGTTTATATAGGTGCATTAATTGCATGATGTGAGTAGTGTTTGAAATAAATATAAGTTGTCTGAGTAATTGTGAAATAGTATGTTTTATGGTTAAAAGAGATAAATGTGTCGAAAACATACCGACCTTAGGTATTTATGTCCTTCTTGTTCAGGTACGTAAATATATGAAAAGAGTACTTACGAGTTTAAATTTCGTAAATATTGAATAATGTATTGTATTTATGGAATTAAACTAAGTAAATAAAAAACCTGATGTATATATTTGTCATTAAAGAAAAGGTTAATCCAAGAATATATTAAAAACAAAGTCTAATGTTATATAATAAAGAAAAGTCAATTATAAACTAATAAGACATACATATTATATATCCTTTTATTAAAAACAAGTTTATTGTTTAATATTAATAAAAAGAAAAAGAGTGTCATTATAAATAAATTATAATGTAAACCATATTACATATTCCTTTATTAAACAAGTTAATAAAACAACGTATTGTAATATATATATATCCTTTTATTATAACGTAAGGTGGCGGGATATAAAGGAGGTCGACCGTTTATGAAATAGCCGCTTGGGTCGATGTAAACTCCTTCACCCACGGCAGTCTTCCTCCATGCTCGGTAGCTGCTGTTAGAGGCTTTAAACATAGCGAAAACGGTGGGAGGCAGAGTTAGTTAAGTGGGCGTAGCTTAAGGGAGAGCCTACCACCACTCCCTTCACCCATGATAGCTGCTATCCAAGTCTTAAACCAACTCGACGTGTAAAGTAAATGATAAAAGCCGCCTTGGTCAGTGTTTTAACAAACTCCCTCCACCCACGGTGGCCGACTTGGTCAGTGTAGACTCCTCCACACATGGTAGTCTCCTCCACCCACGGTGATTGCTGTTAAGAGCTTTAAACACAGGTTAACGTGGAGGCATGGTTGTTTAGGTAGGCGTAGGAGATAGTACCACCACTACTCCCATTTACCATGTAAACAAACGTGCAAAACACTTCCTCCATCCACGATAGCCAAAACAATATACAGTTCGATGGAGACTTAAACTTTCTCATGACTTGGTATGCGACATTACTGCAGTAGTCGACAAATTTCATGCATGGAGAATATTGTTGCAACCGCAATCGTGGAACAATTAATATAACCCTGAGGATAGCAGAAAACTTAGTAGCAAAATTGAATAAATAGACGTAGGCACCCTCTTACATTCACATTCTTTTCTCACACGAAGTTAGAAGGTAGAAATTCTTGAAGGGAGAGTTAGAAAGATTAGTTTGATAGAGAGTTAGATTAGTTTGAGAGTTAGAAAGATTAGTTTGATAGAAAGATTAGTTGGATAGATAAGAAGATTAGTTGATAGATAAGAAGAACAGTTGGAGAGAAAGAAAGACGTATGATCAAGGAGTCGAAGCATTTGACAAAGAACGTCAAGGTCGAAAGCTCAAAATCCATTCTCACATTATCCAAGAGGTTAGCATCTTTTGTTTTTCGTTTCGTTTTACTTTATTCATTAAATTTGATATAAAATGTGTTAAAAAGGAAGTTAAGATAATAGATATGTACGTCCAATTGGTCATCAATTAATAATATTGTATTTGGGATGCTTTTTAAACCGTTATGGAATAAAAGAAAAGAGTTTAGAGAAAGGAGGTAGTTAATATCGTACTTTGCACAGAAATATTTAGTTTTAATTCTATTTTATTCTTAGAATGTGTTTACGTACTTTTGTTAACATATGACATTACTCTCATACATGTTTAACACCTTCTATTTTATGTACTTTATGATAGACGAAAGATTGATTTTAAGAGTTTGCTTATAAAAGGCATATCATTTTTTTTTGAAAGATTGTCTTCGAAAGATAGATTAGACAAGTAATGATTAGTAATCGACAAAATTGATACCTCTATTTTTATTTTAAAAGAAAGATTGTATTCTGAAAAGAATTTGTGTTTGTGGGAATCAAGCTAGGGTTAAGCTTGAGATGGAAAAATTTACCTTTCGGGACGGGTGCCGAATGTGGATGCTTTAGAGAGAATAGTTGCTTTTTCTGACTATTATTTTGCTATGCATGGCATATACTCGGCTGAGTTATTGTTAGAATTTTCTGTAGAAAAAGATGGAAATTCCTTATTTATACTCTCTACCACATCCTAGTAGGATAGCGAATGCTTGTTTCTTAGAATGAAGTAGGAAAAATGAAAATGCATATATCATCTAGGCATGCACCAGATTCCCTCTTGCTTTCGAATTCTTTGGTTAAACCAATTCGTGTAGGGTCGGGTATTCTTGATTGACCAAGAATTCCGGGGAAGCGTAAGCTTCAAGGTTGGGCGGAAAAAGCGCCTGACTCTTGTTCTCGTCTGCGTTCGAAAGATAGAAGGAAGCGACTCAGACTGAAGATCGACGGATGTATCTTCTTGTATAATCTTAAGGCTAAATTGAAAGCCTAAGTAGAAAATCTGAATTTCTTTATATTAGATACTGTATTATTCATGAGCATTAATATGATATATATATTCGATGTTTGCGTATATTTGTATAAAATAGGCTTAGAGTTTGAAATTTTAAGTTTATTTATGAATAAAGCGTAGTTTAGGGTTAGATCCCAAACTGACATCTTTACATACTAACTGTAGACAAGTTCTATGGATGAATAAAATGTTGAAGGATATTATGGTGAATTGTAATGAACCGGTAGTTATTCATTGTGATAACTCTGCTGCTATTGACATATCAAAGAATCCGGTATTTCTTTCTAAGACAAAACACATATCTATCAAGTACAACTTTTTGAAGGAGAAGGTGGAAGCAAATGAAGTCAGATATGTGAACACTAAAGAGTAGATTGCAGATATCTTCACTAAACCTTTGCCTAAGGAATTATTTGAGTACTTCAGAGACAGATTGGGGGTTTCTGCCCCTCCGGTAGAGACCTAAGTGATGTTGATTAGCATCAGTCTGATATGCATTTACAGAGCTACTATTCATTCTAAATTGATGTGTTGGTGTTACTACTCAGGGGGGTAGTCAGTTGTGTGGTTCAGTGGATTTATGATTTTTCTATGATGTTTATGTTAGATTTTTGGCATTGATGTCAAAGGGGGAGAGATATACGTGAAAAAAAGAGCTTACCAAAATATCAATCAAAATGAGATCATTGGATTGCGGGTTTATGTTATGAATTTGTTGTATTATAGGTCCCGAATTGGTATAAATATGATGCAATATCTCTTTGTAGATTGTAGGTTTTTGGGATATAGGATTATCTGTGTGCGAATAAGGTTGTAATCATATGCAGAGGTTTTGGTCGACCATACGTGAGAAAATTGAGTTGGTCAAAGAGGTTTAAGACCTCTGCTACTGAGCTTAACTGGAATTGTATTCAAGCATAGGAGATGTTATTCTTGCAGTTCACTCTTCTTTCCAGATTGTAGTCTAGATTTATTTTGTAGTTAGTGAGGCTCATTTTGTGATGAGCAATGCGCTCTAGGTTGTTGGCCTTCCTGCATGTGCAGGCCCCTCTTTTTTAATCACAAACTTACTACAGAAGTATTATCTGACTGTGGGTAGGCTTCCCACCATGGTTTTTCCCTTTACCGTGTTTTCCAGGTACAAATATTGGTGTTATCTTTTGCGGATAGTTGGTAAATGTTCTATGATTTATATTTGTGCTTAAATGTTATATCTATTATTCCGACAATAAGGTTTTAACGCTTAAAGTTCTATAATTTGTTAACAACTGATTCACCCCCACTCTCAGTTGTTCACTGATTATCTGAGCTGCCTAACACACTCAAGCAACATTTCATTACTATGCAAAATAGAATGAATATATATAATAGCTCATGATGCATAGAAAAATCTACATGATATTTACAACATGATTACAAATTTTAAGTGGTGTGCAATAAAATGGATTACAAAATTCAAAAGCCCTTTGTGATATTTTAAAAATTGGATGTGTTTCACAAAATTGTTTGTACAGTTTTGTTTGACTACATTCCAAGAAATGTTTAGGATACGGTGCATGGTCTTAAAATAACCAATTGTTAAATTTAAAATATCTTACATTTCCAAGTGATATTCTAGAGTTAGAGTGCTAAAATTGTTGAATTGCATCCTTTATATTAACGATTAGCTTCTTATCAACACATGGAATCCTACCACTAAAATACCAAGTATCATTTTGAAGAGGATCATCTAGTCTTGATTTTCTTGCAAGTGCTCTAAACAATGTTTTATAATTTAGGTTCAAATCAACACAAGTTTGTCTCAATAAACGAGCCTTTTTTAATTGATATCTTACTAATGAGGTTGTAATTAGCCTATGAGAATCTCCCTTATCTTTTTCTTTACTAGTCTTTCCAATAAAATTGAGAGCATTAAAAAAAATTTAACAATATTATTTTTTTGACTTTTTGTTTGCACGAATCTTTATTTTAGCTAGTAAATGTGTGTCTTTAGCAATTGTACAAAAGTTGGAATTGTTATGTTAATGTCATTTTGCAAAAATAATCATTGAAAATGTTTGTAACCTACAATTGAATAGCTTGTGTTGACCTCTTTTTTTCAAGATTTTCAATTATGTTCTCATCAATTCCAAGTAACCAATTTGCGGTTCTTGAATGTTTTGGATCTAGAATATTTTTTCTTGCTGACAAAGATCTTCTCTTCTCATGTGATTCAACAATACATAAGGTTTAATTGTTTTATTTTCAATGTAATCAAAATTTTCATTTGGAATTTTAATTTCATTTTCACTCTCAATGGTATTTAATATGGGTTGAGAAGAACCTTCACGATGAAGAGTATTTGGCATACCTTTTCTTTGATTCCTTTTCCACATTTTATCTTTTTCTCTAATAGCTTCAATTTCCTCTAGTTATAATTTTCTCCTCCTTTTGTTCTCATGATGACTATTTCTCCCCATTATACCTAGACAAAAAAGACCACAAAATGATTGTTATGTTAATATTTGTGTAAAAGAGTGCACAAAAAGTTTATTTTTTCTGATCAATCAAAAAACACATTCTTCTGGATAATAGAGAGCATGTGGGGCTATTAGAATGCTCAAAATGGTCATTTATTCCTTTTTTTATGTTTCATAAAATAGATATCTATTCCAAACGGATATTAGATAGAGGGAATGTGGGAGGGATAGCAAGAGAGGTAGGTAGATAGAGGAAGAGAGTGCCTGAGAGGGGGAGTAGAAGAGGGATAGAGGGAGATATATAAAATATAAAATATTATTATTATTATTTTTATACCATGTTATTTATTTTAATATCATTAATTATATTATATTATTGTTTACAAATTATATAATGTATATAGTGAACCAAAAAAAAAGTCAACCAAAATCGATATCCATTCCAAACCGATATCCATTCCAAATGAATATTCGTTCCAAATGGATACCCATTCCAAATAGATATCCATTTTTTCTGATGAATTTTTCTATCTCAAGATTTACCTTGGGATTTGGCTTGGGGGTATCAAACTTGAAAAGTCAACTAAACAAACATGTTTACAAGTTTTCCTTGGTTTTCTAGACTTTTCCCTTCGCGCCAATGACTTTTTTATATGAATTTTATGAAATGAAAAGATTTTATTGAGGACACTTTCCAACAATATAAGATATACCTTATTTTGAATCATATAAATAATCATTATTTATTTTCTACATGTGTTATGTCTAAAGTCCTAATTGATAAGTTGATTGAAAAACATCTATAGCTTTTAAATAGTTTCACATTTTCAAATCTGAAATATATTTCACAATCTTTGAATCACAAACTATATGTTTAAAAAAATGAATTTCATAATATTTTGACCAAGTTATGGTTAATGAAAAATCAATTTTTAATTTTTTTTAAATCCCTATCAAAAAATTCATAACTAATTATTTACTTGCAAAATAATTATTAAAAATATGAGTTGCATCCGAGCATGTGTTCTCTACTTATATTGAATGTTTCATTAAAAAAAATAAAAAAAATACTTGTACTTAGGTTGGCTGAACATACACTTGCTTCTTTCTTTTTTCCCCTAAAAGCAATTAGAAACTACATTTGATTTATTACAAATTTTGTTAAATATTTTTTAAATTGGGTTAATAACATATTCAAATATAATTTATGTGAAGTTGCCTAACTTTGTTTTTTTGAATTTTCATTGCCACTTAAGGGCCTAGTTTAGACCCCGATGATCCTGCATTGATCCTAGTTAATCAAAGAGATAAATCGATATGTATGTTGGAACGCAAAATAAAATATGATAAATATAAAGATCAAACCTTAGATAAATTTAAAAAAATAAAAAATAATTATATTTTAAAATATTTATTAATAACCTTAGAGGAAAGATAAGGTTGTGTAGGATCAATTAGGTTTAACAAAGTGTAAAGGAAATAAAATTTGCTTACACTTAGTCTAATCTAATAAAATGTATATGTACATAAGTATAATTAACCTAGAAAAATTAATAAAAAAACATATATGATAATATGATAACTTACAATAACTATAAAATGTGAGAATGAAAATAGAAAAATAATTGAAGTATGTCCAAATATTGATGTGTGCATTGAATTTGATATATCTTTGCATCACCACACCTCCAAATCAAAAGACTTTATTTGTACTATACATGGACAAAATTGGAGATAAGGGATGAGTTCGTAGTTATGGATCGATCCAATACCCACAAACTTCTATTGTGTAATTTGTAAGCTTGTGTTCTTCACCTTTCTTGATTTAGATCTATATTTTTTATTCCTCTCAATATTTCAAGGTTGATGTAGTATTTATAAATACTGTAATAGGCTATCAATATGCCATATGTAAGAAGACACATTCTCTTAGGTCAACCTATAGAAATGTGTAACAATGGTTTAAACCAATAATCTTTGGTCATGTATATATACTCCTATCAACGTGCGTGTAAAACTAGACTCCCTCTAGTGTAGAAGTGCATAAAATAAAAAATAAAATAATGCTCTCAATTTATGAATGGTCAAAACAAACAAATTGGATGCCTTTACATACAAGACACAACAACACATCACACATATTTTATTTTAGTATTTAGTATTTAGTATTTTAACCAGGACAAGACAAGTCTACAATCAGAATGGTCAATAGTAGGTAGTAAGGTAATGATGGGAGTCAAATTTGTATTTAGTATTTTAACTAGGACAAGACAAGTCTACAATCAGAATGGTCAATAGTAGGTAGTAAGGTAATGATGGGAGTCATCCAATTTGTATTTTGTATTTTAAATAGGACAAGACAAGTCTACAATCAGAAGGATGTTCGTGGGACCACAAATTTCTTGTAAGAAATGAAAGAGGCCAAATCATATCGTGGATAACATGCGTGTGTGTGTGTGTGCATAGATGTGACAAAAAAATGAATAGGTTGATATATATGAATACACAAACATATGAATATGTAAATGTGGAAATGTCTGTAATAAATAGGTGGATGACATAGAGCAAGAGACCTCACTTTATACAAAATTATGTCATTTGTAATTATATCCATCTATCAAGACATTCTACATAAAATAAACACAAAATAAAATAAAAGAAAACCATGGATATGTAAAATTCACCCTTTTACTTCTATATTTATTTCATAATTATTATTTTTATTATTTAATACAATAGAATAATCATTAATTATACAAATACAAAACTAAGTGTTTAATATGAAAAGCGAACCGCGATAAGGAAACGGTGCGTGGTAAACTTCACGATATATATATCGCAAACTAAATTCATTTTTCAATGTGGCGAAAATTAGCAAGACAGAAAATATTATAACTCAGGAAATATTAGCAAGACAGAAAATTGCAGAAGCGCAAAAGAACAAGAAACCCCTAGTTTTGGACATGGATGCTTTCGCGTTACCTTCAATGGCGGCCGCGGATCTGGAAAAGAACAAGAAAACCCTCGTTTTGGACATGGATGATACACTGCTACATGCGAGCTTTCATCCCGATCAAAGATTCGACTTTGCCGTAGAATTTCAAGCCGAGGGAAAAGACAGGAAATGCTACGTGTTGAAAAGGCCTGGAGTCGAAAATTTGTTGCAGGAATTGTCAGGGTTATACGAAATAGTAATCTTTACGGCCGGCGGATCGCGGTATGCAAATGCCTTACTGGATGCGCTCGATCCGCAGGGCAAAATAGAGCACCGTCTAACCAGAGAGAATTGCACAGAGCTGCCAGGAATTCCTGCTATTTTTGTGAAAGATCTTTCAAAGCTCGGAAGAGATCTGAAAAAGCTCATATTTGTGGACGACAAGCCGTTCCAGAGCTTCCAGTCTGAAAATGCGTATCCGATCTCGCCATTTGTGGATGACGTCAGCAACACGGAGCTGTTCGGCCTAGTGGACTTCTGCAAACGGGTCGCGGCATCCACGTCGGACGTGAGAGACGAGCTCCGGGAAGTCGCGCATGCCATGTCAGCGTCTTGTACAGGGCATTTATCCGACGTGGACAACACTGGAAAAAAAACGTTAATTCTAGGGTTGGAAGGAGTGCTTTTGTATTCCACGTTGGAACCCCCGTCACGTCATGATTTTACGGTGGACGTTTATTATAACCTGTTTTGGAAGAGGACCCGTTACGTTCTGTTACGGCCGGGGGTGGACAGGCTGGTTGCAGAGCTGGCAGAGCTTTTCGAAATTGTGGTGTTTTCTTCTGATGACGAGGACTTCGTTGATGATGTGTTGTACAGGTTGGGTTCTAGTGACACTGTGTTTCCTCGTTGTCTCCGCCTGTTCAAACGGGATTATATGTTGTTGCATGGGCGGGACTGTAGAGATCTTTCGGAGCTTGGCAGGGACTTGAGCCAGGTCATCTTTGTCGACGTGGCACCTCAGGGTTGTTTTCAAACCCCAAATTTGTACCCCGTTTCTGAGTTTAAAGACGACATGAATGACAAAACGTTGTTTGAATTAACTGAGTTTTGTAAACGGGTTTCCCATTCCAAGTCGGATGTAAGGGCGGAGATTTTGTTTCATTTTCGTCCGCCGCCGTCGGCCACGCCAGCTGGGTGGGCCGAATGTGTGAGTCGAAGTACAGGTACAAAGTATTACTACAATGTGGTGACTAAGCAGACCACGTGGCAAAAGCCCCCCGTGTTGATGTCTAAAAAGGAATTTGATGGGTTGTGGGGGGAATCCATCAGCCGCGATGGTCGTAAATATTATTACAACAAAATTACGAGAGAATCGCAATGGAATGTTCCCCCGCAGAGTGCTGACTCGACGGATGCTTCCACGAGCGATTTTAAGGACGATGTTGAGATAGATGGAAGTATGATGACGTTGTCTTCCACGTTGGATGATTTCAAGACTTCTATGGGTGAATGTGATGATGTGCTAAAACTTAGTGAGCTGGAGCTGAATGATTTGTTTGATGACCATTTAAGCCTTGGTGAGAAGGTTAAGGAGGAAAATAGAAGTTCAGAGATTATGGAAGAAATAAATGAAGAGTATATTGAGCAAGGGAATAAAAGTTAATGAAGTGAAAGGAGAAGGTAATCAAGAAGAAAATGAAGATTTAGGGTTTATGAAAGAAGAATATGAGCAGCACGACAAGGAATCTAATGAACAAAAAGATGAAGGTAATGAGGGAGAAAATCAATTTGATATCAATAAGAAAGAAAGTAAAAATGACATTGGTCAAGTAAATAAAGAAGATAGTAGTCAACACAATGAAGAGGGTGATCAAAAAGAAAATGAAGAAAATGAAGAAAATGAAGAAGGTAATAAGGAAGAAAATCAAGAAAGTGATAAGGAAGAAAAAAGAAAGTCACTTACCAAACGGAGACATGATTTGCCTTATTCAAATGATGATGGTGGGGACAAAAGGTAAAAATTTAAGTACCCATAAAAATCTATTTTTAATAAATTAAGACCTTTATTTAAAGATTGATAATATGTTTTAGTTATAATGAACTTGATTTGATACCAAAGGTTATGATTATGTTGTGTAGCATGACTCTAAAGACAAAAATAAGTATGAATTGCTTATATATATAAATTTATCATCTTAAACTTCATTATTAAGGTTGCCATATTTCATTTTTGGGATTTAAATTGAAAAGTTTAGATATAAAAGATATTAAAATTTATATTAAAAATATCATTTTTCATTTGTATATGGTTATATTAGGCTTCATAATTGGTTATACGTATATCTATTTTTATGTTAGAGGGTTTTACTATGTTAGATTTAGTAGCTAGAGATTTAGATTACTATAAAGACATTTTAAGAAATTGAAGATGTATTAAATTTTATACAAACTCTAATTAACATTTTTCCTTAATTTAAAGGATAGATAAATTAAATTGAATGTAGAATATAATATTTAATAATTTAACTCGTTAAAAATATATAAAATAATTTATGCAATATAAACTTTCTACTTTCACTTCATTCTCATGAAACTAGAGATCATAACATAATTTAATGTCTCTTATTCATTTACATACTTATCAATTTTTAATCTTGAAAGTTTAAATTATGATAGTAATTTAAAAATTGATTTGTTCTCAATGTTATGTCTTAGTCTTTGAAATATGAATCTACATAAGAATATATGGTGTTTATAAATAATTTTGACAAATCTATTAAGTTGGTCAAGTTCTTCTTAATTTAGCGAATCTACTAAATTGGTGAATTTCTCCCTAGTTAGTATTGTATGAGCTAATTCAATGATAATGAAATAAGTTGAATAAGAACAAGCAAGCATATAGTACATGCTTATAAGTTGTCTAAAAAAGGAAACAAGGGTTTGGATTTTAAATTTTAAATTTTAAAATTTGGGGGTTCAAGGGCATGAGAATAATTAGATCACATCTATACTTGTGGACTTTAACTAGAATAGTTAATATAAAATTTAGAGATGGATACGATTAATGGGGATGAATGTTAGTGGGATATGAATTAAATAATGTTATTTTCCAACTTTCCACACATAGTTACCTCATAAGTTGTAGTATGAAATGGAGAGAAGGGTTAGAACTTAATATTTTAAATTTTGAAGTTGGGGGTTCAAATAAATGGGCCAAAGAATTATTTAGATCATTTCTATAATTGTAGACCTTACCTAGAATGATGAATGAAATATATTTAGGGATTGAGGATATGATCTATGGGGATGAGTGATGACGGGATAGGGATTAAATAATGTTAGTTGCCATCTTCCACAATTGTAAACCTTAACTAGAATGGTGAATGGAATATTTAGAGATTGGGTATATGATTTATGGAGATGAGTGATGATGGGATAGGGAATAAATAATCTCGATTTCCAACTTTCATACAAAATTCTAGAGCACAAGGGAGAAGAGAATGGACATCATTAAACCCATCTATCTCTTTCCCCACCTTAAAACGATTCAATGAAGATCCCCTTTCTATTCCATCATTTGTATTGTTCAAGACATCAAAGCCTCTAGTTGCATTCCTCCCCACCCAATTCCTTTTCCAATTTTAGTGGGGGAGGTCACAAAGGAACAATTATTAAACCATAGAACCACACATTAATTAGAATTTGAGGGATGGCCAAGCCTCCTTAAAATTCATTTATTATTGGATTAGTGTCAAAAAATTTCATCAAGATGTTATTGGGCCAACATTTCAAAGGCATGGACTTTAAGTGTTATGTGGAAAGGAGAGGACCTATCACTATGGTAGGAACTCTTGGAGAGTTCTGGATTGATCCAACTAGTTATTTAGTTTTAAAAATGTGAGAAATATATGGCTCCTAAAACTCCCAATGTGAGGTTCTAAAAGTTCCAATGTCAGATTCTTGAGTTAGATGTCACCTATACGAAAATTTTAGGCATGGGGAGATCCTTAGGTATCACCATATAAATAGTTGGGAGGAGACCTCAAAAATGACAATGGTGGCATCTCATATTTTTAGGAAGAAAAGGCAAGGTGTTGTCATAGGAACACTTGATCTAACTTGCAAGGGGAATTATTTAAGGTTTTGTCAATACTAATGCTTGAAGTCATTTGATATAATTTCAAGCCATCGTCATTATCAAATCTTATTGTATGTTAGTTTTTCTAGTACATAAAGTATTTTTCGTAGATAGGAATCTCCAAATCAATTTTTTGGAGGGTGAATCCATAATAGTGTGTCCCCCTTGTGGGATGTGGCACAAAAATAAATTTTGGAAGGAAAAAGTCATTGAATCCCTTAAAATGAAGGTCCTTCATTACAAGATAAAATGTCTGTCATTTGCCATTTTTATGACTTTTTTTTAATTTTCGCATGTGGCTAAGTGCATTGAAATGAGAGACAAAAAGTGGCCAACCTTAAGATTTTTATAAATTGCAAGCATGTTGTGCAAAATATATACAATCAATAATGCATATGCATTGTGCCTTGGATTAGATTCAAAAAAGCACATTATGTTTTGCATTGATTTTTTCAAAACTTTGCATGCATGCATTATTTATGCATACATGTTTTTTATTTCTTGAATTTAAATTTTGATGATCCCATCCATTTAGGCTTGGATTTCTAAGCCTAAGGGTTGGACATCTCTTTTGGCTCCTAATTTCTTGATTTTGACATAAAAAATGTATTAAAACTTCAACCTTGTCATCTTTACATGTTTTGCAATGGATTTTTATGAAATCACAACAAAAACATCTATATACTTCTTATCTTTCAATCCATAAAGTTTTTAAAATATTTTGAGTTAAAATATTTGCTTTTATTTTCTTTGGCAAGTGTCTTGATTTTTCTATAATACATATTTATTGATCTTTAGTTATAACTTTGACTCACTTATCTAGATTTAAAACTAAAAATTATTACACACCTTAGTTCATACACATTAAAAATTTATATTTTTTATTAGTTTGGTGCAAGTTAAATGTGATGTGTGCACTTAGTGATACAATTTTAAGGATCTACTTTGAAAAATTATATATATGTATATGTAATGTATATACATATACACACACATATACATATGTGTGTATATATATGCTTATGCATATAAACATATACATACAAATATGTGTATATATATACATGTGTGTGTACATATACATGTATGTATACATGTTTATATGTATGTGTGTGTGTGTGTGTGTGTGTGTGTGTGTGTGTGTGTGTGTGTGTGTGTGTGTGTGTGTGTGTGTGTGTGTGTGTGTGTGTGTGTGTGTGTGTGTGTGTGTATGTATATGTATATGTATATGTATATGTATGTGTATATATATATGAGTAGGTTAATGAGAGATTAGAAGACAAATAGGATTTGTAGGAGGATTTGACAAGAGGAGAGAGAATGAGTGGAAGAATTAAAAATTAAGAAATAATGCTAAGCGGGCTTCTAGAAGAATTAATTAGGCTAATGAAAATTAGGGAAAGTGATTTGTAGGAATCACATGACTTAGTTAATTAATTGTCATTAATTAACTAAAAGGGGATTTAGAAGAATTAATTGATTTGAGAACTTTTAGAAGAATAAGGAATAATCAATTTATTGAATAAATTAATTATATGGACTATAGTGACACAATTAATTTAATTTAATTTAATTAATTCTAAGAAGAATAAGGGGTAACATAATTAAATCAATTAATTACGTAGAAATGATAAAATTAATTAAATTTTTAATTTAATTAATTTTGGACATCTACAATAATAATAATAATAATACTGAGAGAAAATGACAATCATCAGCATTATAATAATGTATTGGATCAATTCACTTTTGTTCATATGACTTGAACAAATTATGAAAATAGTGCATTTGAAACAATTAGTTTTTTCAAAAAAACCTTTTCAACAAATTAATATCTCCATGGTAAATTGGATGAAAAAAACCTTTTAATTGTGTGCAATAAATGAATTTTGAATAAATAAATTCAAAAAATTCATTTACAAAAGATTGGGTGAAAGAGAGGTAATTAGGGTTTTCAAAGTTCTAATTACATTTGGAAAAACCAAAAATTGGTGTAATTCGGGTTTATAAACGTGAATTACACATTAAAAATATCATGGCAGAGAGGTGTCGATCGGGTTCATAGACTAGACCCGCCGAACACCAAAAAGGAAGAGCAAAAGAAATGGTGGAGGGTGAGTTTAGAAACCCATTATACACCATAACATATAAGAACGCGGTGTTGGGCGGGGTCGCAGACCCGCCATACACCATTTATGGTGTATGGTGGGCCAACGACATTTCCAAACACCACTAACAATCACTACAAAAATTGTGGATAAACCATGTGTTGGATGGGGTCGCAGACCCACCAACACCACATCGTGGTGTATGGCGAGCCTACCACCCCACCAACGCCTCAATAAAATGTAAGTGAACAATTTGTGGTTCGGATAGTTGGTCCGCCACACACCACATTGTGGTGTGTGATGGGCCAACGGCCCTACCCACACCATAATATAGTCAATAACATTTGGTATAACACGAAAGAAAGGTGGGGTTGTGGCGAGGTCATAGACCTGCCACAGACCACTCATTGGTGTGTGTTGGGCCTACGGCCCCACCATGACACCAAAAAGGAAGATCAAAAGGAAATAATCAAAATCATTTAGGATCATATGATCCAAATGAAAAATCTGGTAATAAAAATAATGAAATACATACAAAAATAAAAAATAAGGAAGCACAAAAAGGGTTTCTAAAACCCTAGCAAGAGGGGAAAATAGATACATACCTAAAATGTAAGATCAAATTCTTCTTCCTCTAGCTACAAAATAAACTTGGGAAAGATTAAAATGAGGGTAAAAAGAGATAAATAAGTGTTTAAAACCGAGGTAAAAGACTCTAAGCCAATTATTTTAATGAGCCACAAATAACTCAAAGTGCAATAAATGAGTGTGATTCGGGTTTATAGACCCGATTTGCACCTATGAGGTGTAAATTGGGTCTATAAACTCAGTTTACACCTAAAATACCTAACTTAGTGTAAATCGGGTCAATTTACACCTTGACTTCACATAAAAGTGAAAAGTGTAAAACATGAAAAGAATGCACTTATGACGACAAAAATATCTGGTAAAGCGAACCATAGAGAAGGAAAACCACAACTGAGCCAAAATTTGTGGGGTACCCTCTTTTTTTTTGCTAATGCTGAAAATGAGGATAACAAGGACATACACTTTGCTCAATGTTTCACATTATGCACAGACCATAACATATTTTTATAGTCAAGTTACTTTGCAAACTAAGCTTTTTGCTTTGTAATCTGGTATTTTTCTTTTTTCATGACTCATAGTAAGCGAACCTTACTAGGATAGTAGTCATGATTCTCTCTCTCTTTCCTTTTTCTTATGATGTCCCTTTTATCTTGATATTGAAGTATTAAGATCCTAAAGTCCCTTAGGGGTTTAGTGTGTCTTATCTCTTTTATGTCTTGATGAAAGTTTTCAATGCAAACCTTTGTACTTTACCATGAGTATGCTTAGTCTCATACTCCTACTAAAGTATGGGCTAAATTTAATGTCCTAAATTGTACTCACCTACAATTTTGTCCTCACTTTGGCATTCGTTCTCTCAGGCTCGATTGAAGCTCTGATTCTACTCACACCAAGTATCAAACTCAAATTTTCATTATCTACACTTTCCTCCCCTTAATCTTGAAGCCATGATGCCCAAGACCTTGGCACCCATGGTCCTTTAAAAAGGGTCCATTTTGGGGCCTCATAATGGTTACCCAATTTGGGCAAGGACCTAGATCTCATGTTGGCCTGTGTTAGAAATTTAATTTGTTTTTCAACCAACAAGTATAAAAGGAGGTCTAGCCTTCTCATTTTAAACCTAATCCAAAAATTCAAGATCTCAATTACACTCTAGCAAATTCAAGTGAGCAAATAATTAGTCTTTATCAAGCTTTGGAGCAGAGGTGAAGTCAAGATTCAAGCATCGTAGATGACATTCATGTTATATTTTTTATGAAGACTCTCTACATGAAACCCTAATTCCTTGGTTGAGACAAACAAAACTTCATTAAAGGTATATCATTAGTGTTTCAGACATTTTCAGCCTTTCCCTCAAAATGAAAGAATTTTTACTGTAGTACTTCATTTACATTTCAATTCTATTTCATGGTTAATTCCAAAATTAAGGTTTGACCTAAGGCAAACCCATATTCCCAATAATAATCCCCTTTTTATTGTGTGCAAGAGTAGGTATAGAGCTACATTTCAGATGATTGACAGGATTTGCAAAGACGAACAAGTTCCCCAAGTTGGATAGTGAAAAGTTAGGAGGAACAAAACAACAACCACCACGGCCTTGACAATTTAGGTTGAATTTTGGGGAGCAGGTCCAAACCTTCATTTTTTGCTCAGATCCAGGTTTGTGGCTCTTTATGACGATTGTAGCTCATTGTTTATGCATAATCTTCTCAATAATTCACTATTTTACCCTAATCTTTTACAATTCAAAAAATACAATTCAATTTAAGGGAAACAAAACCCCATTTAGGAGGCCTGGAATCTAATCAAAATCTTGGTCTATTAAGCTTAGATCTATCAAATTCTTATCTCTCCCGAATGTAATGGCAATTAAGAAAAATTAGAGGTTTTACTATATTCTATGGTGAAACCCTAAAATTTTCACCTGTTACACTTATATATCAAGTGCCCCTCCTTATGACAATGTATAGTGTAGATAAAATCTACACTTTTACGGGTTTATGTTCAAGACATTGATAGAAACAATGCTTCATTTTTAACTTTCAAATGATTCTTCATCCTTTGTTTTTCAGCTTTGCGGGCGCTTTTTGGGCATTTTTCTCTTGTCAGTAGGTTCTTTTGTACTCAAGTTTAAAGTTTATGTGGATGTGAGCCATGTGTCAAATACCTAAAAACTCTACCAAGCTCGAAGATTCAAGTTTATAGCATAATGCACTAAGGTACCAAGGGGAAATTTCGCACGCCACTGTGAAAAAGCGACTAGTGTTTTTGTTTTATTATGTTCTTACACTACAACAAGCCACATGTCGCTCCTGCACAAGTTCCTCTAAATGAAAGCCTTCATATTCCCCTCAAGAAGTGTCAATGCACCACGTGCTAGTTCCATGCATTTCCGCATAAATTAAGAGTCGAGAAGAGATTTTGAGCAGAATTTTCTTGACAACGTGCCACTTGTCACAATGACACACATTTTAGAAGTCGTTTATGCATCTCACAGTTTTAAGCTTCTCTATCCATCCGAGGATGTTCTAGAGAATTTCGTAGGAGATCCAAAGTCATGCAAAGATGATGAAATGAGTAGAAATGAGGAAAATTGAAAATCCATTTCTTTGGTGTTTTCTATGTTTTAGTAATTTTCATTTTTGAAGGCCTTCAGAGAATAAAAAAGGCATCACTTTTAAAGGTTTGAAATTAGATCTCTTGGAGATCTTCCAACGATGTAAGTGATTTTAGATTTTAAGAATTGAGTAGAAAGTTATCACACCGCTAAGTCAGGACCAACTAGTGGGGTTGCTTGGAGAAGAGATATGAGGGACACTTGGCGATGTAGAACTCTTTTAAAAGTGAGGGAGTTTTTTTTTTTTCAAAGGTACGCTATTGGTTGTTGTGGGTGAGACTAACAAGAAAAATTTACTCATGGAAGCAGACAAGGGTCAGGTATGTGTCATCGCAATGCTCTTTCTAAGAAAAAGAGAAACTCTAAGCATTTTAAGGTTTTTCCATAATTGTAAATTGTAACTATTTTTTGGTGTCAATGCCACATCTACGAGATATTAATCATGATTCAGTTAGACAATTGCAATGCCCTTATCATGCAGAGGAAAGAATGACTTTCATTGCATTGAAATTGGTGTTATGTTGAGTGGAGCATATACTACATTTAGTTGTCTTTCATTTGAAAAAAGAGAGGGCAGGTTCACATTTCCATTGGTTTCAAGAGTAGACTATAGCTTGTTATTAGTAGACATAGTGGTAAAAGCATTTTTTATTCTAACAATCCTTACTAGATGTCCCTCGCATGTTGGATCTGAATATTTTAGACTATGCTAAAATAGCCTTTGTAATTTTTTCCCCCTGACAATGAAGAGGATGTGGTGCTCTGTGTTTAACTTTTTAGACTTATTTGTTTCTTTCTATTTATAGTCTTGCTTTTCTAATTTCTAACCTAGTGGTTATATATTGGGAATTCGAATCAAGCATGTGCTCTTTCTAGATTTCTATAAAAAAATTATGGGTTTGAATTACATTATACATTTGTTATGAGATTGTGACCTTCACATCAGCTGAAAAGGAGATAGTACATCACAAATGTAGGGTAAAATTTCAAATAGTCACATGATAATATTAAATCAATGTTGTGTTTTTCTTCATAAATTTTAATTTGACAAACTAGTTGCAGGCACCAAAATTGAAACTATACTTGTTGTGCCTATATATTATGATGTTGAAGGAAGTAAACTCGGTATGGAGAAAATGAGATCATATTGTTCAAGTATTTGCACCAGTAAGTCTTAAATATCTAAGATACTTGAATTCTAAGTGTTTTTTTTCTTAACGTTGAGATCTTGTGGTCCTTTTCAAAGATCATTTATGCATCAGTCATGGTCACTAGACTATTTCACAATTTCACTTCTAATGTTTATGTCAAATATAGAAATATTGTGTATAACATGAAAGAATTTATCTTGGTGTTGTATAAACTATCAACATGATAACTTAATTCTCAATAAATAATGAAACATGTGTTTCCTCTGATATATTCTATTGTTGTTTCCTAGCTTTAGATGAATGACAATAATTTTTAGACATCTAGCTCTTTAAGTAAGAAATATGATGTTAATTTTTTTGCACTTAGGTAGGTCCCATGCAATTGCTTAGCTTATTTTGGTTGGAAATCATTATTCATATGTTTAACATTATTCTAAACATAAACTAACAACTAATTTACTATGATATATTAAAATTTTACCTTTTAAACAAATGAGATCTCAAAAATTGTTAGTGGAATGGTTAATGGCATACCACCATGTGATGAGACCTGAAATATTGCATAATTTTAATTCAATACTATAATTACAAATCAATTTACATAAAAAAAAAAGTCTAAAATGTAAAATATGTTATAAGTTCATATTAAATACCTATAAGTGACCACCAAACAAAGTGTGTGATAGGCCATCATTAATCACCATGTTATTTAACACACCACCTTATATTGCTCAATAACCCTATATGATCCTAATACTTCTATAATGATAGCAAACACAGTAGTGGGAGGTGACAACCTCTACACTCTGTGTGTTATACTCTCATCCAAAATATAAATGATAATAGTTATAACATATGGGAGGTAGAAGCTAGATGGTCTTGCTACTTGATCATTTATTGAACTACAAAGTTGGTACATTTATGTGTCATGTTGTATGAGGTTGTTCATGAAGCTAGCAATCACATGGAGAGTCTACAACCCCATAGTCTCCTTGATGATTGGTGGCACCATCACATGATGTATATAGTTTTGTGTTATTGATCTTCATTGAAGGTTTTCTATGTAATGAGATTTCAGTACATCTCATGTAGAGCCTCCACCTCTACTGCGAAACTCCCTCATATCAAAATAATTGGGAATTTTTTGTATTAAGTATAATAGATAAACTATACAACCAAGTTTGATACTGTTTGCAACTAGCACTATCTGGTTCACTATTATATACAAAAAGAGATAGAATAATTGAGAATTCCATGAAGGACAAAGTCATAATTATTATTTTTCGTAGAAAGTAGGGTGAAACCCCATGGTTATTACATCGAGGTTAGTCAAAGACCATCGACCACCTATACCAAATATTCTATTTTATATTAATACAATTACACCAAAAAATTGGAAACAAATTTGAAGTCACTGGAAGGGGTGCATTGAAAATATAGGTCATAAGCCACTTCGTTCTAGGCATAAACTATACGATTCTTATCTAGGGAACTAGGATCACTTTCAATCATCTCAACTAAACATACCCCAATTTTAGACAAACATGTAATTCTCAAAACTCTAGATGGTAACCATAGAGGTGATTTGACAATCCAAATGAGGATTGAAGTAGAAAAAGCTAACAAACTTTGGCTCTTAAAGGTTGAAAAAAAACAAGGCACAAATTAATTGATCAATATTTCTCCTCCGACAACTCTAAAGAAAAATCCTCAAATAGAAAGGAGATAATAATATTTTTTTTAGGGAGATTTAGAAGCCCTAAGATCTAGGACCTCGCCCATCCATAACCTAAATCCTAATCACTAGAATTGACACTTGTTTATCTAGACAGGGGCAACCTTGGAAACCGTAGGTTTTTGCTGCTACAATTTCTTGGATACTCTAGAAAAATTTGATTTATCCTAGTAGTTGAAGACAAGGGTTCAAACTAGCTTGAAAGAAAGTTTCTTATGTCAAAGGCAATGCCTTTGGGTGTCTTGTCCAAATTCCTGCCAAGAAGTAAATTTGAAAAAGTTGCAAATGGGGATTTTGTAATGGGTCCAATTTTGTGCATACCTCCACCTCCCATTAAGATAAGTCCAACCACTATCCTTATGACTATAATCTAACTATTTAACAAAAATTAAGGGATCATTAAACTATGCAAATAATATCCCAACACCATTCATCGTTACTCCATTTAACCTCTCTCTTCCTATTGTTCACTATTAAATAATTTTTCAACTCATTTTTTATTAACATTAACAAATTAAATATCTCAAATAAAGACACATATTTTATCATTAAAAAATAATTAAAAATGTATATTAAATTATGTGAGCTCATATATCAAATTTGAAGTATGGAGAAGAGCAAGTGCTAATATTGGAAAACCAAAAAAGTATGGTAATAAAAAAAATGAAGATAAATTCTAAAAAACATGCCCAAGAAAATATAAAAAGAAAATATATGAATATAAAAATAGAAATATTTTTAAAAAAAATACTATATCAATTAATTTAATTTATTTTTAAAATGATTAAAATTCATATTGGAATATTGTGAACTAGTATATCAAATTTGAAGTATGGAGAAGGACAAGTGCTAATATTAGAAAACATAAAAAAAATATAGTAATAAAGAAAAAAAATTTAAAAAACATACCCCCAAAAATATTAAAAACGAGAAATAAATTTACAAAAGAAAAAGAAAAGCTAAGCTAAAAGATTATAATATATCAATTAATTTAAATTATTAAAAATTTATTTAAATATTCATATTGAATTATGTGAACTACCATATCAAACTTGAAGTATGGAGAAGAGCAAGTGCTAGTATTAGAAAAACATTAAAAATATAGTAATAAAAAATAATGATAATTTTAGAGAACATGTCCAAGAAAATATAAAAAGTCAATATGTCAATATAAAAATACAGATAAATTATTAAAAAAAACACTAAACTAACAATTATTATATCAACATAAAAGCTAGTACAAAAATAGAATAAATTTAGAAAACATACTCATAAAAAGAAAACATAACAAGTATAATAATTAAAAAATATAAATAATTTTACAAAACATACCAAAACACCACAGGAAACGTCAAGTCTCGTGCTAGCTTATTTTTTTGCATTCCTCGGAAAAGGTCGATGAAAATATTGTTCTCGTGCAGTGAACAGTATTAATGGAAGAGTACACAGTATTGCCATACTGGTTGACCCGTCCTTCTATGGATTAAAAGTAAAATAAAAAAATTATTTTATGAAAGTTCTGACAGTTCATAAAATCTAACTTCATATGATATTTTCGCTCTTTCCACGCAGGAAGTGCAAACGATCATTAAAGTGGGGCAAGCTTGCATGGCACGTAGTCTCAGAAAGCACCAAAGTCGTTACCAAATTTACCTCTGGTTGATTTATCACATGCCTACATTTAGCAATGTGACTTCTATTTCTATTTTCAGCTATATAGTTTTCATCAATTGAAAATGAGCTGAGGGTTTTTTTAGTTTGTAGCATTTTTCATAGGTTTTATAATAGTAATCATTTTGGATCATATGGTATGTTTTGCTTCACAAATGGTTTTTGCTATGTGATCTTTGGAACATTAACCATGGAGTAGTGGCATGATTTTATTGTTCTAGTTTTTAGGGTTTACTGTGTATTGAATCGAAAATGCATTTGCCTTATGTGTGTATCCCTAAGTCATAATCTTTTCCTGAAAGCAAGTGAATCCATTCAATTATTATATGCTTCTTAGAGCCTAAACTGTTTCTACTGCCACTATTATTGATTCCCTGAAATAGCATGATGGCCTTCACAAAAAAATTGTGGGAGAAAAGCTTAATGTAAGCCTGGCAGCAAAAAATGAATCAGGGTAGATTTGTAGTGCATCATTATGCTTCTAACATCAAAGTTATGGCTACTTAAATCATCAATAACTTGTTGAATGGAGTAATATTTGTGTCATTTATGAAGGTGCAGAGTCAAATTACTCAAATCTTAAAGTCATACTCAGAGTCCCTATCCAAGTAGAGGTTTTTCAGATCCTTGTGAAGTCATCCTCAATGAACAAATCAAGTAATGTTATGTTTAGGGTTTTTCATTTTCATTTTCTTGTGGATGCAAACAAAATCATACATAGTAAAATCCAATACAATAATGGTAATGGACTCTGGAAATCTAATCTATCTTATTGCTTTAGTTTTTGAGTTTAGAAACCCGAATGAAATCTATTCCTTTTGAACTAGATGATTTATTGTAGTGTAATTCCATTATGGTAGATGGGTCATGATCTACATTGAGTTATTCATATTAATTATAATAAGTTTTGGATTCATTTTACTTCTACATGTTTAATCTGACACCATTTTATTTTTGGCAGTGTGGAGTACAATGTCTCATACAAATATCATGATTTGTTTACCTACTTTGATGGAGACAATGTATCTTTGCAAGGATTTCCAAAGTAAGAACTCTGAAACATGGGTTCCGATGACTAGAATGCATGATAAAACCTTTGCTCATTTGTAATTTAAATTTGCAGGCACTTCAAGGAGGCCAGTGATGAGGAACGAAATCATGCAGAAATGCTAACGAGATATCAAGTTTGTATGAGATCAACATCTTTTGTTTGTGTTCCTTGTCTATTATGTGACATGTTTGTTGTTACTTTTGTATGCAATAGAACATGAGAGATGACAAAGTTTTCCTGCAATCCATTTTGATGTCTGTCATGGAGTTTGACCATCTCCATAAAGGAGATACCCTTTATGGTGAGTTTTATACAAAACAATCTCATATTTAATTGTTGTATGTTGCAACATTGATTTAATGTACACCATTGTATTCCATGTTGCTTGATTTAATTTTCTTGTTTTGATTTCTAATAACATCCATGGAACTAGCCTTATCTCTGGAGAAGCTAACCAATGAAAAGCTTCTTAACATGCACAGTGTAAGTAGTCTTTCCTTTTCTAATCTTTTGAATTTGTTGGCTATACAGATATTTATTGGTATTATTAGGGCTGTGTCTTTAATGGTGTATTTGATCTGTTGCAAGCACGTTGTTCAAGAAGCTAATTATGTTAAGAGGTGTGTTCTACAATGGCAATTCAAATTGAATCTGTTTGTGTACATAAAAAAGAAGTCTCAACAGTTACAAACCCATGGGAGTGGAAGGGTAAAAGTCCTATATCGCGTGAGAGTGTAACACATGGAAGTGTTATATTTTTTTTATGTGCAGAAGAACAACAAAACGAACAATGCATTTACCCTTTCCTACCCAAACAAAACGTCCAGTTTGCTTTGAAAAATATATTTCAAAGCAAAGGTGATAACAGTAAAGGCTACAGTTTCACGAAGCAAAGGAGCTCATACTCGAACAGTATTGGTAGGCACCCACGGCTGCATTGCTTCTGGTGCACATGACCTTCGTTTTCTTCCATTTGACATAAATTTCAGGTTTTTTTAGGGATCCTTAGACTTCAAAGATTTTTATAAATAATTTTTTTCTATAGATTAAAAATATAAATTCCAAGTAATTAAAAATATTTTGAACTATTATATATCATTTTGGAAAGCATACCAAGCTACTCTGTGTCTTCAGTTTTAAAATTTGTATTAGAGAATTGATTATTCCTTTATTCATAAACTTGTGTTTGTTGTATAGTTTTGTTTGAGAATGAGGTATTTTGTGATTGGAAATCCTTTGGTGTTGGTGTTAATTTCATGACAAAGTTTCCACTATTTAATTTCATTTTAAATTTTTTCACTGAGGAAGTGATCTTGTCAGATTAAATCACAAGGTTTTGGTCATTGTTTACTATTTAATTTAAATTTTTTCTTCTCCATTTAATTATTTTATGTTGTAATGTAAAACAAAATAATGGTATTTAAGTTAAAATATAAGCATTTTTTCATATTTAGAGAAATCATTATGAACAAATCTGTTATTTTAGAAGAACCAAATTCTTTAAGCACTGATACCATTTCTGCATAGGAAAAAGTTAGTCTAATGCAATTTTGATATATGCAAGTATTGAGCCATTAAAAGTGGTTACTCCCATGGAGCAATAGGGGCTCTTATTGTGTATGACATCATTCAATATATGACCTTTCAGAATTTTGAGAGATGGTTGAAGGAGTTGAGATGTTATATTGGGAAAGCTTTAACCCAACTTTTGAATCATATTTATAGGGTTGCAAGCAATAAGACCTTAGAATTCATTGAGTAGCAGAAAAATATTTTTAGAAAGGCTTAAACAATCCATATTAATAATAAGATGAAGTTACTGCAACTAAGAAGTCTACTTGTTCTCAATTCTGAGATCTTGGTCATGTTTTTCTTAATGATACTTATGTTTCCAAATTTCTAAATTTACATTTACTTTTATTTATACTCTTATAAGTTTGTCTCTAAGGCTAGAAATTCCATGGAGAGCCTACACCCATAGTCTCCTATTTGTATTTATATGCAATCATCCCCTATTTTATCTTTCATCATACATTCTTATTATAAGAATTTCTTAAGTCGTAGATGGCAAAAAGAAATATAAGAAATTATGACGAATTGCAGATAATGTATATACAACATGCCATAGAAGAGTGAAAGATTTCGATATCTTGAGTGTTTTGAAGATGAATTATCTTTGTGTTTGGGTTGTTTAGGACAGGAGATTGTTAAAAATATGGTGTTGGCTATGATGTTAAAAATATGCCAATATGGTTATCTTGCTCATGCTTCATAGTCTATTTGACTGCATTTTAAGGATGACTGCAATTGCATGGCTATGTTTATTTTATTAATGCTCTAGCAAGAAGAGTTGTCATTGGTAAAGGAACACACTATTTGGTACACATGCATGGTTATTCAAAATTTGCCAATATGGTTAACTCTCTTGTGCTTCATAGTTTGTTTGCTCTGTATTTTAAAGGGTTGCACTAATGTATTTACTCTATTAATTCTCTACCAAGAAGAGGTTGCCATTGGTGTAAAGGAATAGGGTATTTGACACCTATTCATGGTTTTTAAGCAATGATCCTTCACCTCTATTAGATGACTCGTGAACGCATTAAAAATCCCTCTGAAATTCAACAGGGTTCATGTAATAAATAACTCAAATGCAAACATATAGAAGACTCTCTATAGCTTTTATATTTTTCGTCATTAGCAAACATTTTCATATTGCTTAATTTAATTGAAATATCTCCTTTGCCTGTGTTAGCTCATGTTTGTCAGGCATGCTAGAAGAGAGAGATTTCTACTCAAATATATCTAAAGTACATGGTTTATATGTAACTAACTGTAGCATCATAATATTGCGACCCTTGCAATTTTTTATCGCATTTGGGTCTTTGCATTAGTGGACGAATTCCTAAGCCTAATCAGAGACCTGAAATATGCTCAAGACATCAAAAACTTGTATTTCTCATCATTCTGCACTGCCTTTTTGCTATTGCCTGTCCTAAATCAGGGTAGGAGAGGGGCATGGAGACCTTGTCCCCCTAGGACAGGGGTGTGGTGCCCCTGTCCTCTCTAAATAGGGGTGCGATGCCCTTGTCCTAGCCCTATTTTGGGGCCCCTTTGATTCCCCCTTGCATTGGGCTTGTCAATTGTTGAAGTGAAAAAAGTTTCCCTATGTCAGCCTAAGACGGGAAATTACCTAAACACCCCTAATTGGCAAGTATATAAGGAGCACTTCCCCTCCTATTTGCACAAGTTGATAATAAAATATATAAGGAGCATTTCCCCTCCTATTTGCATCAACCATTCATTCAAGCATTGAGCATTTCAAGTCTCCTTTCAAGGCTAGGTGTTGCATTCAAGTCAAGGATTCAACCATTGAAGAGGATATTTCTATCAACATTCTAGACATCTTATTTCACATACCCATTCAAGAAAATTCATCTACAAAGGTATCAACATTTCAATTACATCCCCTTCTTGAGGTGGATTTTACTTCAAACATTTCCTTTCATTTACATGCAGCATTTTACAACCACTTGGTTACCAAAATGGGGTTTGACCTTAAGGCAAACCCCCAATCCCAACAACATTTTCCTCTCTTTTCTGTGTGTAGGTTGCAGGTGCGTGGCTGTAATTGCAGGTTTAGGGTTCATTTTTAGAGACGAAAAAACCCTTTTCGACGGATTTTTCAGAGGACCATGCATAACTTACACACGGTCCCTGCAACTTTTGCTCAGATTTGCAAGGAAGCTCCGCCTCGACATTCTACTGCTAATTCCAGGTGCACTGCTTCTTCCCGCATCTCTATCTCAAGATATAATTGTTTCTTTGTCATTTCTGCGCTTAGTCTCAATTTTCTCAATTCAACTAGTCTACTACAAAAGAGGGTTAATTTACTTTCCTAATACTTGCCAAATTTACAACAATTCACTTAGTATTCAATCTCTTACCATTAGGGATTGGATCTAGTGAATTCAATCCCTCTTTTGAATGTAATGTGTGAAAAATTGAAGGGGATCCTTTGTGAAACTTTCATTCCTCTTTTGAGGGGAGTAAAGCTTTCCACTTGACCTCCCCTCATCATTTTTCACCCTATTACATTTTGGTGAACCCGATGTCTTACATGCTTTACATTGAAAATTATTGCATACTTTTCATTTACAAACTTAATTTTCTTGCAATTTACACAAACTTAGTGGTTAATTCATTCAAAACCCTAGTTGCTAAAATTAAAATTAAACTTGTATTTTGCAAAAATTGCTATCTATTGTCTTAGATCTGAAAATTACACCACTTGTCAAATTCAATTCTTTCATTGTCTTGTTCAATTTGCAAATCAAATTTACAAAATTAAGTGGTTAATTGTCAGAATTCTAATTTTCAAACATCAACTTGAACTTGTGCAAAAATTGGATTTACATTTAATTTTAAGATTTATGACTGTTTTCAGACTTGTCTTCTTGTCTAAAATTCAAATTTTTAATTTCCCTCCTTTTCCCAAAATTCAAAATTTCAAAATTCACTGGTTAGGTCCTAAAACCCTAATTTTCAAATTTAATTGAAATTTGTGCAAATTTCAATCAATTTCAACCAATTTTAGTTTTCTCAATATTATTTAAGGTGGCCCTATCCATTAGGTTTGACTTTTTTCAAAATTGCAATTCAATTTCTTATCTTTTTCAAAACCCTATTAAGGTCCTATTTCGACATTCAAACCTTAATTTCACCTATCTGGAGATCGTAAAATCAATCAATTTTTTGGGGTTATCTCTCAAATCATCATAGCTTTCATCCTTGAAAATTTTTGAAAAAGTTGGGAGGACCATGCATAACTTACGCACAGTTCCTGTCTTTTTTCCCAAAATTTTGGGAGACGATTATGACTATATTTAATTGCTTAAATCCACAAAATTGGCTGATTTTGTCAAATTTTGATCCCTCTAAAATCGAAAACACTTCCCAATTTCAACACTGCAACTTTCAAGGAAACATTTAAAATGAAGTGGTTAATTATAATTTGCCCTAATTTTAAGATCTTAATTTTGTCAATTTTAAATTTGAAATTAAGTGGTTTCCCATTGGCCCTAATTTTAAATTTCAATCTCTTTTTATTAATTATAAATCTTTCTTGGAGATTGTGTCATTTCTTCTTTCCACAAAGTTCAAATTGTATAATCATCATTTTCTTGAATTTTGCATTATTCAATTTTGCAAACTTTGTTCCCAAAATTCAAATTTCAAATTTTCCATCTAGTGCATGAGTTTTAAAACTATTAGTCCTAGCTATACTATCCCCGTTAGACAAAGCATTAGAATTAAGGCTTCCCAAGGTTTAATTCTCGAAGAGATAGAGCCTAATTTGGGTGACTTCTACAATGAGGATATTGTTAATTCTTCCCATCCTAATAATATATCTACTTATCCAATTGATGATTCACATGATGAAGAAGAAGCTTTGACTAGAGTTTCTATAGATCAACTTTCAAAATTGGACAATCAATTTGACAATTTCCAACAATGGATGTCCCAAGAATATCCTAATAATGAAGCTCTTCCATCAATTGAAGGCCTAAAATGAATGATTCAAAGTGATAAGAATGGAATTGATATATTGCGTGGTATTGCTCACATTGTTGATTCTAATGTTATGCATATGAAGAGTTATACTGAGAGATTAGGTTATTCACAACCTCCTACACAAATCAATCATTATATTCCTTTGACCACTTCTATGCCTAGTATTCCTACTTTACAGGAAGAGGATCATTGGAAAGTCTTGATTAGACACAATATCGATAAATCTGATCCTAAAAGGAGCCCTACTTGGAGAGGGTTGGCATTAAGTGATATCATTGTTGGGCATTTTAAGGTCAGACCTTATGGATCCTCTATTTTTAGATCAATTTGGAAAGATTGGGAAGTGGTAAGAAGTCATATCTCGCATAATGGTATTGTTTGGGAGAATGGGAAAATTTGTGGTGAACACTCTATATGGTGGAACCTGAAATACTATGGTAAGCATTTGGCTTTAGTACAAGGCTACTCTGCTAAGATTTGGGCAAGGAAAGGACTAGAGAAACTATCTGATGTTATTAGGAATGGAAACCTCTTGAGTTGGAATGATATTATGATGGAATATAATGTGCCCTCCTCCCAAAGGAAAACCTATACCATGTTGAGAGAAGCCTCTTCAACTCTTGGTCTTCCCAAACCTTTCTCTGTTGACAACTCCAGATTCTGCCTCTTTAAATGGCCAAAAGTGTCCCCTTTTCCTAGAACCAAAGCTAAGGCCATCTACTCTTTCCTTGTGGACAATGAAGTCGTTCTCTCCCATGTCAATTCTTGTTGGATTCGAAACCTTTATAATGTTCTTTGGCATAAGACATTTGACGCTCTTTGGTGCAAGTTGGCTGAGCCCAAAAAGAGATATATTTGTTGTCAACTTATCCTCCAAAAGCTCCCCATCCAAAAGTACAATGGGGAATCCAATATTTTCCCCTGTTGCAAAGTCCCTAAATCTGTGAAGCATATCTTTTTTGACTGTTTCTTTGCCAAAGAGATGCATGGAAAATGTTTGGCCTATGTATTGGTAATAATATTGATATTCTTGATGTTGTGACTGGTCATATCCAAAGCCTAAACAAATATGCTAACATCTTTTGGTATGTCTTTTTTGTTGAAGTACTATGGCTTATTTGGAAATATAGGAATGATAATCTCTTTACTGGTAGGGATAGGAACCTTACCGTGTTTCTAAGGAGACTCATTTTTCATGGCATTGATGTGTAGGTGACTGTAGCTATGAGGCTTGCACGAAGGAAGTTTGAGAATTTTTTGCAAGATGGATCTGCTAGAATGTTCACATGGGAGATATCTCACGGCTTTACCTAGTTCAGATTCTCCAGTGACAAGTCCCCCTTTGAGATAGGCCTAGAAAACTTCATAAGAGAGCTCAATAAGAAGAATAACATAGCCCATCGAGATTAGGAGCAGAACATCATAGTGAATGAACCTTTCATTCATCCATATCTTGACCCCATACTGTGGGGTAAGGTCTCGAGGTGGTGTGATGGTTCACAAGATTGGACAACATTGGTGGAAAATGTGGGGGATTCTAGCTCTCCGAATGGAGAAATATCTTTTGACTAATCCTTTTATGTAATGTAATGAATTGTAGTATGTATATGTGTAGGTGCATCTAAGATCAGTGATAAACCTCTGATGTAATAGGACTTTGTGTACCTAGTAACTTTTCTATTTTTTGTGATGGGCAACAAGACCTATCTTTTTTATGTGCTACTGACTGTGAGACATTTGATGGTACTAGTTTTTGTATTGTGAACCTCCTATATTTAATAGAAAATAAAATAAAAATAAATCACCTTTAACACAACATTTAATTGAGTTACAAGATTAATATGCTAGCTAATATATAAAGAGCATATTCTTACAAAAAGTTAGCATCTTTTCAAAAATAAACTCTTTTATTTTTTATATTCAACTAAATATTTATCCATTAGGAGGGCCTAATGAAGGTGAAATAATCTTATGAAAACCACTTTGATGGAACCAAACCTTGAGAGGCGAACCAAGAATGGTAAGGTGCTCAAAATAAGACATTATTTTTCTTAGAAACTACCTTAAGATTCCAAACCTTCAAGAGTCACATATGGTCCAAAGAAATCCCAACATGCCTACTTCCTTCTTTAGGTTGATTATAAAACTGTGCAAATTGGCCCACCTTGTGAAGCACAAAGTAATGAAAGTGAATATTTTCATTATTTACATATTGAAGAAAGAGAGATATACCTATTTGAGTAGAGGAAAGTCTAGATCACAACACATTTTTCTCTAGGCATAAACTATATGAGTCTTATCTAGGGATCTAGGATCAATTTAACCATCTCAACTAAATGTACCCCAAATTTAGACAAACACTTAACTCCCAAAACTCTAGATGGAAACAATGGAGGTGAACCCACAAATCCAAACAAAGATTGAAATAGAAAAAGATAACAAACCTTGGTTCCCAAAGGTTGAATAAAGATAAGGCATAAATTCATGTATCAATATTTCTCCCTTAACAACTCTAAAGAAAGATCCTAATATAGACTAGAGACAATAAAAAAATCTTTAGAGAGATTTAGAAGCCCTAAGGTCTAGGACCTTGCTTATCCATAAACCCTTACCGCTAGAATTGAAACTTGTCTATCTAAGCAACAACAATCTTGTAAACCATGGGTTTTGGCTTCTACATTTTCTTGAAGACATTAGAAAAAATATATTCATCCTAGTAATTAAAGACAAAGGTTCAAACTAGCTTGAAAGATGGTTTCTTATGCCAAAGGCAACAAAGGCAATGCCTTTGTGTCTCTTGTTTGAACTCTTTCCAAGAAGTAAATTTGAAAAAGTTGAAAATGGGGCATTCGTGATGGGTCTAATTTTGTGCATACCTCCACCTCCCATTAAGATAAGCCCAACAACCATCCTTGTGACTACGATCCTAATATTTAACAAAAATAAAGGGATCATGAAACTATGCAAATAACAACCTGACATCATTCATCGTTACTCCATTTAACCTGCAAATCAATTGATCTCCATATAAATAATTGGATCGAATTCCTGGATTGATCTTCTTCATTTTCAAGCGATTTATATCACTTTTGCTTTTTGTACAAGTAAAAATAAATGGGAGCTGTGAAGGAATTGCCGCCTATGGACCTGCAAAAGAGCAGGAAGACATTAGTACTGGACTTAAATGGAACCCTCCTTCATTTAAGCCGAGACCCACTTCCGGACTCTCTTACAGTTGAATTTAAAATTGAAGGTATGGAGCAGATGCAGAAACTTTATGTTATGAAAAGGCCTGGCTTGAATGAGCTTTTACAGGAGCTCTGCAGCATTTATGAAATGGTGATCTTCACTAAAAATGGGAAGAACTTCACAGATGCCCTTCTCAAACAACTTGACCCAAATGAAGCTGCAGTTCCCATGACCCACCGCTTATATGCAGATTCTTGTGTAGTAAAGAATCCAATTACTCCAGTGTTTATCAAAGATCTTTCTTTACTTGACAGAGATTTGAGCAAGGTCATATTGGTTGATGATAAGCCTTATTATAGTTACCAATGTGAGAATGGATTCCCTGTGAGTGTGTTAATGGGGGATAAGAATGATAGAATGTTGTTCCAGCTTATAGATTTCTGCAAGGGAGTTGCAGATAGAAGTTCAGATCTAAGAGAAGATATTGCTTCTTATCCCTTGTCTGTGTATAACAATTGCCTTTTGCCTCCTGTGGAGCATAGTAAGTTTACACTGGTATTGGAGTTGAAGGGAGTACTAGTGGATATTAATCCAGTGTACCAGAAGGGGGAATTCAAGGTGGAGTATGGATTTGGGGGAGAGATACACAAAGCTTTTGTCAAGAAAAGGCCTGGGTTGGACAAATTCTTGGAAGAATTACAGGGGCTTTACGAAATTGTAGTGTTTACTGAAGCAGAGAGGGCTAATGCAAGTGCTCTGTTAGATAAGCTTGATCCTGAGCAGAAAGTGATCCCACTTACTCACAGGCTGCTCAGAAATTCATGCACAGAAATCCATGGGGGCCTTGTGAAAGACCTTAGCAAGCTTGGGAGGGATCTGGAGAAAGTGATTTATGTTGATGTGTGGCCTTGTGTTTCTTTACAACCAGAAAATTTGCTCACTGTGGATTTTTTCAGGAGAGATGTGCAAGTTATGGACAATGCACTGTTTCACCTCATGGATTTTTGCAGTCATGTTGCAGAATCCAGGCCCTTAGATGTGAGGACGAATTTGGCAACTCAGAAGGAGATGAAAGAACATAACAAAACTGAGGATTCGCCCTGGTTGCCTGCTATGGAAGGAAATTATAAGACGACTTTAGTTTTAAACCTTAATGGGACAGTTATCCAGTCAAGCACCTCGCGGCTTCAAAGATATGATTTTACAGTTCAATTAGAAGGCTTACAGAGGAGAAAGACCTGTTATGTGCTGAAAAGGCCTGGGCTAGAGCAAATGTTAAGAAAATTGCCAGATCTTGGTTATGAGATTGTGATCTTCACATCAGCTGAAAAGGGTTTTGTAGATGCTGTGCTGGAAAAACTGGATAATCCTATTCCTCTTACCCACCGATTTTACAGACGACATTGCAGGAACCTGTCAAATTCTTTGCTAATCAAAGATCTTTCATTGCTTGGGAGGGATTTGAGCCAGCTGATATTCGTCCACGACAGGCCCTATTTTTCTTACCCGTCTGAAAATGCCTTTCCTGTGTGTGAATTTAATGGCGACACAAATGACACAGCCCTGTCCGACCTCATGGGATTCTGCAACCATATTACAAAATTCACAGCCTCATCAGACGTCAGAAAACAGCTTCTCTCCTATGCACAGATGTTATCCTACATTCATCCCCAGGTTCATATGTTGCCTCCCATGGCGAAATCTGACAGAAAATCGAACAAGAAGACTCTGGTATTGGACCTGGACGAAACCCTAGTACACTCAACTGTTAATAAGCCTCCCAAAAGGCACGATTTTGCCATTCAATTTCGGATCCCAGATGGCAGCTACATTTACTATGTTCTGAAACGGCCTTGGGTAGATTTACTGCTGGATGAACTGAGGAATCTTTATGAAATTGTGGTGTTCACTGCATCAAACAAAGAGTATGCAGATGCTATTCTGAACAAGCTGGATCCCCATGGGAACATAATCAGGCACAGACTCTACAGAGATTCCTGCACACAATTACCTGGGCCAAAATCAAAGCCTGTAAAGGATTTGTCCAGGGTTGGGAGGAGCTTGAGAAAGGTGATATTTGTTGATGACAGCTACAGACACCATTGCCAACAGGAAAATGCATTTCCTGTGCGCAGGTTTTTGGATGACATGAATGACACAGAGCTGTTGAGCCTGTTGGAATTCTGCAAGCGCGTTGCAAACTCAGAATCAGATGCCAGGACACTCATTCTCTCTCACGCAACTTCCCGCCATAATTGTAAGATTTGAATATGTAAGATACTTGTTCTAAATCTTTGTGGAACTTTGACATCCTATACATTAGGTACGCATAAACTATCGAAACAAGATAATTTGCTTAAAACATGCTTTTTTTTCAAACATTCTAAGTTTCAAATAATATTAATGGCTAGGTAGAATTGAATATTTAAATTTCAAAAAATTAGACAAGTTAAATGTGAAAAATGTGGTTAAGTTGATTAAACATGGAAGGCTCATCTATTGAAATTCATAAATGTATTAGTATATCTTAATCTCTTTCAATATCTAATATTTTTTATAAAAATCTTATGTACAACATGCACTACATTGCAAGTTGTAGGGCCTTCAAATAGTTATTTCACACCATGTTTATGGTAATCAATTTAATGACAATATAAAATTAATGACCTCCCTTAAAAAAAATCTCAATCGAACTTGTACATCGCAAATGTAGGGTAAAATTTCAAATAGTCACATGATAATATTAAATCAATGTTGTATTTTTCCTCATAAATTTTAATTTGACAAACTAGTTGCAGGCACCAAAATTGAAACTATTCTTGTTGTGCTTATATATTATGATGTTGAAGGAAATAATCTTAGTATGGAGGAAATAAGATCATTTGCACCAGTAAGACTTAAATATCTAAGATACTTGAATTCTAAGTGTTTTTTCTTAACGTTGACATCTTCTGATTCTTTTCAAAGATCATTTATGCATTAGTCATGGTCACTAGACTATTTCACAATTTTACTTCTAATGTTTATGTCAAATATAGAAATATTGTGTATAACATGAAAGAGTTTATCTTGGTGTTGTATAAACTGTAGTCACATAAATCTGTCCACTTAATTAAATGAATACTTAGTATTTATTTGATTATTTAACCATCAATTAATAATTAATTAAATTAATATTTAATTAATTCATCTTAACCCTCTTCTCCTATTAATTAAATAAATTATTCAATTTATTTGATTTAATTCGCTTAACCAAATTCAGACCATTAATTAAATAAATAAATCATATTTGTTTAATTAAATCTTCTCTCACATTTAAATAAATTAATATTTATTTAAATCCCCCAAAATCCCACCTCTCACATTTAATTTGTCACCATTTTATTGGTGCCAATTGTGCACATGGATCCCCAACTTTCAAACTTGGCCTTTGATTAAACCATTCAATCTTAACCCTTCATTTCCCCATTTCTTCTATAAATAGAACCCTTCTCCTCAAGCAAAAGAGAAGCATTTAGAGTATTGTTGTTATACTGGCATTAGCATAGAGCTTTCTCATAGCATCACTATCTACACTTGCATAGCATTTGCTTATCATATTCAACTATCTTGAATCTCCATATGGCATCCATGGCTAGTGCTAAAAGCTGAGAGCTACACTCATTTGGGACTTGGAGAGGAGAGGAACAAGGGAGGAAGGAACTAAAACCATGCTAAGAGGCATTTGGAGATGCCTCGTTATCTTTTCTTCTTTAGTTAGATATATTAGCTTGTTTTTAGCATCTCTCTTGGTATGCCTTTTTAGATTAGTTTTTGATTGACAAACATTGACAATCTAACGTTTTCGTGTTTCTTTGTGTTGTTGATCATTCACTAACCTTGTGCCATTTAGGAGGGCATCATAAACTATCAACACGATAACTTGATTCTCACTAAACAATGAAACATGTGTTTCCTCTCATATATTCTATTGTTGTTTCCTAGCTTTAGATGAATGACAATAATTTTTAGACATCTACCTCTTTAAGTAAGAGATATGATGTTAATTTTTTTGCACTTAGGTAGGTCCCATGCAATTGCTTAGCTTATTTTGGTTGGCACTCATTATTCATATGTTTAACATTATTCTAAACATAAACTAACAACTAATTTACTGTGATATATTAAAATTCTACCTTTTAAACAAATGAGATCGCAAATATATATATATATATATATATATATATATATATATATATATATATATATATATATATATATATATATATCTGTGTGTATGTGTGTATGTGTGTATGTGTGTGTGTGTGTATGTATGTATGTATGTGACATGAGACCTTGAAATATTGCATAATTTTAATTCAATACTATAATTACAAATCAATTTACATTAAAAAAAGAGTCTAAAATGTAAAATATGTTATAAATCCATATTAAATACCTATAAGTGACCACCAAACAAAGTGTGTGATTGGCCATCATTGATCACCATGTTATTTGACACACCGCCTTATATTTCTCAATAACCCTATATGATCCTAATACTTCTATAATGACAACCTCTACACTTTGGGTTATAATCTCATCCAAAATATAAATAATAATAATTATAACATATGGGAGGTAGAAGCAATATGGTCTTGCTACTTGATCATTTATTGAGCTACAAAGTTGGGACATTTATGTGTCATGTTGTATGAGGTTGTTCATGAAGCTAGCAATCACATGATGTATATAGTTTTTTGTTATTGATCTTCATTGAAGGTTTTCTATCTGATCAGATTACAATACATCTTAGGTAGAGCCTCCACCTCTACTGCGAAACTCCCTCATATCAAAATAATTGGGAATTTTTTGTATTAAGTATAATAGATAAACTATACAATCAAGTTTGATACTATTTGCAACTAGCACTATCTGGTTGACTATATTATACAAAAAGAGATAGAATAATTGAGAATTCCATGAAGGAAAAAGTCACAATTATTATTTTTCGTAGAAAGTAGGGTGGAACCCCATGGTTATTACATGGAGGTTAGTCAAAGACCATCGACCACCTATACCAAATATTATATTTTATATTAATATGATTACACCAATAAATTGGAAACAAATTTGAAGTCACTGGAAGGGGTGCATTGAAAATATAGGTCATAAGACACTTCGTTCTAGGTATAAACTATATGATTCTTATCTAGGGATCTAGGATCACTTTCAATCATCTCAACTAAACATACCCCAATTTTAGACAAACATGTAATTCTCAAAACTCTAGATGGTAACCATAGAGGTGATTCCACAAATCCAAACGAGGATTGAGGTAGAAAAAGCTAACAAAATTTGGCTCTTAAAGCTTGACAAAAGACAAGGCACAAATTGATTGATCAATATTTCTCCCCCGACAACTCTAAAGAAAAATCCTCAAATAGAAAGGAGATAATAATATTTTTTTAGGGAGATTTAGAAGCCCTAAGGTCTAGGACCCCGCCTATCCACAACCTAAACCCTAATCACTAGAATTGACACTTGTTTATCTAGACAGGAGCAACCTTGGAAACCGTAGGTTTTCGCTGCTACAATTTCTTGGATACTCTAGAAAAATTTGATTCACCCTATTAGTTGATGACAAGGGCTCAAACTAGCTTGAAAGAAAGTTTCTTATGTCAAAGGCAATGCCTTTGGGTGTCTTGTCCGAATTCCTGCCAAGAAGTAAATTTGACAAAGTTACAAATGGGGATTTTGTGATGGGTCCAATTTTGTGCATACCTCAACCTCCCATTAAGATAAGTCCAACCACTATCCTTATGACTATAATGTAACTATTTAACAAAAATTTAGGGATCATTAAACTATACAAATAATAGCCTGACACCATTCATCGTTACTCCATTTAACCTCTCTCTTTCACTATTAACTAATTTTCAACTCATTTTATTTTTATTAACATTAACAAATTAAATATCTCAAATAAAGACACATATTATATCATTAAAATATTAATTAAAAATATATATTGAATTATGTGAGCTCGTATATCAAATTTGAAGTATGGAGAAGAGCAAGTGCTAATATTGGAAAACAAAAAAAGTATGGTAATAAAAAAATGAAGATAATTTTAAAAAACATACCCAAGAAAATATAAAAAGAAAATATGCGAATATAAAAAAAGAAATAATTTAAAAAAAAATATTATATCAATTAATTTAAATTATTTTTAAAATGATTAAAATTCATATTGAATTATGTGAACTAGTATATCAAATTTGAAGAATGGAGAAGGACAAGTGCTAATATTAGAAAACATAAAAAATATAGTAATAAAAAAAAAAAAAAAATTTAAAAAACATATCCCAAAGAATATAAAAAATGAGAAATAAATTTACAAAAGAAAAAGAAAAGCTAAGCTAAAAGATTATAATATATCAATTAATTTAAATTATTAAAAAATCATTAAATATTCACATTGAATTATGTCAACTACCATATCAAACTTGAAGCATGGAGAAGAGCAAGTGCTAGTATTAGAAAAATATTAAAAATATAGTAATAAAAAAATAATGATAATTTTAGAGAACATACCCAAGAAAATATAAAAAAGTCAATATGTCAATATAAAAATAGAGATAAATTTAAAAAAAAAACACTAAACTAACAATTATTATATCAACATAAAAGCTAGTACAAAAATAGAAATAAATTTAGAAAACATACTCATAAAAAGAAAATATAAAAAGCAAATATATATAATTTTTTTCTAAAAAGAAAAAAAGCAAGCTAACAGTTTATATTATATCAATTAATTTAAATTATTAAAAAAATCATATTCAATTATTTGAACTACTATATCAAATTTGAAGTATGGAGAAGAACAAGAGCTAATTAGTCGATAGGCAAAATGCCACCAGAAACGTCAAGTCTCATGTTGGCTTATTTTTTTGCGTTCGCCGTAAAAGGTAGAGGAAAAGATTGTTCTCGCGCAGTGAGCAGTATTAATGGAAGTGTACACAGTATCGCCATACTGGTTGACCTGCCATTCTATGGATTAAAAGTAAAATAAATAAATTGTTTTCTGAAAGTTCTGACAGTTCGTAAAATCTGACTTCATATGATATTTTCCCTCTTTCCTCGCAGGAAGTGCAGATAGTCGTTAAACTGGGGCAAGCTTGCAAGGCACGCAGTCTCAGAAAGTACCAAGGTCGTTACCAAATTTACCTCTGGTTGATTTATCACATGCCTACATTTAGCAATGTGACATCTATTTCTTTTTTAAGCTATATCGTTTTCATCAATTAAAAATGAGCAGAGGGTTTTTTTAGTTTGTAACATTTTTTATAGGTTTTATAATAGTAATAATTTTGGATAGTATGGTACATTGTGCTTCACAAACGGTGTTTTCTATGTGATCTTTGGAACATTAACCATGGAGTCGTGGCGTGATTTTATTGTTCTAGTTTTTAGGGTTTACTGTGTATTGAATTGAAAATGCATTTGCCTTATGTGTGTATCCCTAAGTCATAATCTTTTCTTGAAAGCAAGTGAATCCATTCAATTATTATATGCTTCTTAGAGCCTAAACTGTTTCTACTGCCACTGTTGTTGATTCCCTGAAATAGCATGATGGCCTTCACACAAAAATTGTGGGAGAAAAGCTTAATGCAAGCCTACAGGCAGCAAAAAATGAATTAGGATAGATTTGTAGTGCATCATTATGCTTCTAACATCAAAGTTATGGATACTTAAATCAGCAACAACTTGTTGAATGGAGTAATCTTTGTGCCATTTACGAAGGTGTAGAGTCAGATTACTCAAATCTTGTAGTCATACTCAGAGTCTCTATCCAAGTAGAGGTTTCCAGATTCTTGTGAAGCCGTCCTCAATGAACAAATCATGTAATGTTGTGTTTAGGGTTTTTCATTTTCATTTTCATTTTTTTGTGGATGCAAACAAAATCATACACAATAAAATCTAATGCAATAATGGTAATGGACTATGGAAATCTAATCTATCTTATTGCTTTAGTTGTTGAGTTTAGAAACCCGAATCGATTCCTTTTGAACTAGATGATTTATTGTAGTGTAATTCCATTATGGTAGATGGGTCATGATCTACATTGAGTTATTCATATTAATTATAAGAAATTTTGGATTCGTTTTACTTGTACATGTTTAATCTGATACCATTTTATTTTTGCCAGTGTGGAGTACAATGTCTCATACATATATCATGATTTGTTTACCTAATTTGATGGAGACAGTGTATCTTTGCAAGGATTTGCAAAGTAAGCAATCTGAAACATGGGTTCCGATGACTAGAATGCATGATAAAAAACTTTGCTCATTTGTAATTTAAATTTGCAGGCACTTCAAGGAGGCCAGTGATGAGGAAACAAATCATGCAAAAATGCTAATGAGATATCAGGTTTGTATGAGACCAGCATCTTTTGTTTGTGTTCCTTGTCTATTATGTGATATGTTTGTTGTTGCTTTTGTATACGATAGAATATGAGAGGCGACAAAGTTGTTCTGAAATCCATTTTGATGTTTGTTATGGAGGTTGACCATTCCCATAAAGGAGATGCGCTCTATGGTGAGTTTTATATACAAAACAATCTCATACTTAATTATTGTATGTTGCAATATTGATTTAATGTACATCATTGTATTCCATGTTTCTTGATTAAATTTTCCTGTTTTGATTTCTGATAACATCCATGGAACTAGTCTTATCTCTGGAGAAGCTAACCAATGAAAAGCTTCTTAACATGCACACTGTAAGTAGTATTTCCTTTTCTAATCTTTTGAATTTGTTGGGTATATAGATATTCCTTGGTATTATCAGGGTTGTGTCTTTAATGGTGTGTTTGATCTATTGCAAGCAGGTTGCTCGAGAAGCTAATTACATCAAGAGGTGTGTTCTACAATGGTAGCACAAATTGAATCTATTTGTGTACATAAAAAAGAAGTCTCAACAATTACAAACCCATGGGAGTGGAAGTGTAAAAGTCTTATATCGTGTGAGAGTGTAACACATGGAAGTGTTATATTTTATTTATGTGTAGAAGAACATCAGAACGAACAATGCATTTACCCTTTCCTACCCAAACAAAACGTCCAGTTTGCTTTTAAAAATATATTTCAAAGAAAAGGTGATAACAATAAAGGCTACAGTTTCACTCGAACAGTCTTGGTAGGCACTCACGACTACATTGCTTCTGGTGCACATGACCTTCATTTTCTTCCATTTGACATAAATTTTAGGTTTTTTTAGGGATCCTCGGACTTCAAAGATTTTTATAGATAATTTTTTTTCTATAGATTGAAAATAGAAATTCCAAGTGATTTTAAATTTTTTGAACTGTTATATATCATTCTGGAAATCATACCAGGCCTCTCTGTGTCTTCAGTTTTAAAAATTATATTAGAGAATTCATTATGCCTTTCTTCATAATCTTGTGTTTGTTGTACAGTTTTGTTTGAGAATGAGGTATTTTGTGATTGAAAATTCTTTGGTGTTGGTGTTAATTTCATGACAAAGTTTCCAGTATTTAATGTCATTTTAATTTTTTTCACTGAGGAAGTGATCTTGTCAGATTAAATCACAAGGTTTTGGTCATTGTTTACTATTTAATTTAAATTTTTGTCTTCTCCATTTAATTATTTTATGTTGTAAGGTAAAGCAAAATAATGGTATCTAAGTTAAAAAATAAGCATTTTTTCATATTTAGAGAAATCATTATGAACAAATCTATTATTTTAGAAGAACCAAATTCTTTAAGCACTAATACCATTTTTGCATAGAAAAAAGTTAGTCTAATGCAATTTTGATATATGCAAGTATTGAGCCATTAAAAGTGGTTACTACCATGGAGAAGTAGGGGCTCTTATTGTGTATGACATCACTCGATAGATGACCTTTCAGAATGTTGAGAGATGGCTGAAGGAGTTGAGATGTTATATTGGGAAAGCTTTCACCCAAATTTTGAATCAGATTTATAGGGTTGCAAGCAATAAGACCTTAGTATTCATTGAGTAGCAGAAAAATATTTTTGGAAAGGCTTAAACCATCAATATTAATAGTAAGATGAAGTTACTGCAACTAAGATGTTTACTTGTTCTCAATTCTGAGATCTTGGTCATGTTTTGCTTAATGATACTTGTGTTTCCAAATTTTTAAATTTACATTTATTTTTATTTATACTCTTATAAGTTTGTCTCTAAGGATTGAAATTGCATGGAGAGCCTACACCCATAGTCTCCTATTTGTATTTATATGCAATCATCCCCTATTTTTTCTTTCATCATACATGCTTATTATAAGAATTTCTTAAGTCGTAGATGGTAAAATGAAATATAAGAAATTATGACAAATTGCAGATAATGTATGTACAACATGTCATAGAAGAGTGAAAGATTTCGATATCTTAAGTGTTTTGAAGATGAATTATCTTTGTGTTTGGGTTGTTTAGGATAGGAGATTGTTTCAAATTTTAGAGATCTTTCTTATAGTATGACATAAAAAATACTTTTATCCCCAAAAACATAGTGACTCAATTTGTTTAAATCAATATTACTTTTCTATTTATTTGAATATTTCTTCAATCTCTTATGCACATCAATTAATGTATTGTTCATTTTTGTATTCAAATGGATGGCATGCAGAAATGATCTTTCTCATAATTGTATAGGGATCATAATGCTAGTTAGATAACAAATTACATTGAGGGAAACTTCCTCACAAAGCAGGTTGTAACCTATTCTTATATCTTCTTGACCATCTAGCTAGAAGGTTTCTTCAAAATATATAATAGTTTGGAGGGATTTCCATCTTTATAAGATTAAAAAAATATAGGTGTTTTGGTGAAGTTATGGCTAATAGTTTAAGTGATGTCATTCAAGTGAAAGCAATTAAACAGGTTTCAAAATATGTTACCCAATTGAGAAGGATAGGAAAAGGACATGGTATACCTGGGATAAACCCATTTTCTTATTTTGGGAAAAAAATTAGTACAATGAATGGGATTTGGTAAATCTGAAGTTCAATTTACATTAGATTTGCATTTGAAAATTGAACTTAACTTTTTTGATGCAGCTGTATGGCATTTTGATCAAGTGCTTCTCAATGGCGATAGTGTTGTCCATATAGAAGGAGTTGTAGTCGCTTGATATGTTTGTTCATATATCTTTTACATTTATAGAAAGTTGACCTTGATCCATGAATTCACGTCTTTGAATGAACACAATTACTTTTATATTTTACCCTTACATTTATCTCTTTACTTAAAAAGCTATGTTTTGACCTTTGTGATTATAAGTAATACTACCTCAATTTCATATGTGCATTGATTTGTTGTTATATTCAAATATTGGTTTTGTATTACATTATGTTTGAAGATGAATTCTGATGATGTGTTGTAGATAACATCTAGAGTGAACTCAAAACCAACTTTGAATTTACTACAATATTGCAATAATTTACTGGGCCATTTTGAATCAGTTAGGTTTTGTACACTCGTATATACAATTCATGGAATGGATTATAGATACCTGTAGAATCTTGAAGTATGTCACTTGCCATGGTTTCATTAGAGTCCTTATTAGAGTCCTTAGAGTTACATTTAAGTTAAGATTTAGAATTCACTCAAGTTCAAATTATAAGTTGCATTAGTTCACATTCAGTTTTTTTCCACAATTCAATATCCACTCAATATGATTATCTTGCTACGATGTTGAAAATCGCCAATATGATTATCTTGCTCATGTGCTTCATAGTCTGTTTGACTGAATATTAAAGATGACTGCAATTGCATGGCTATGTTTACTTTATTAATGCTCTAGCAAGAAGAGTTGTCATTGGTAAAGGAACACACTATTTGGTACACATGCATGGTCTTGTAACATCAATATGGCTATGATGTTAAAAATATGCCAATATGGTTATCTTGCTCATGCTTCATAGTCTATTTGACTGCATTTTAAGGATAACTGCAATTGCATGGCTATGTTTATTTTATTAATGCTCTAGCAAGAAGAGTTGTCATTGGCAAGGAACACACTATTTGGTACACATGCATGGTTATTCAAAATGTGCCAATATGGTTAACTTTCTTGTGCTTCACAGTTTGTTTACTCTGTATTTTAAAGGGTTGCACTAATGTATTTACTCTATTAATTCTCTACCAAGAAGAGGCTGTCATTGGTGTAAAGGAATAGGGTATTTGACACCTATTCATGGTTTTTAAGCAATGATCCTTCGCCTCTATTAGATGACTCGTGAATGCATTAAAACTCCCTCTAAAATTCAACAGGGTTCATGTAATAAATAACTCAAATTCAAACATATATAAGACTCTCTATAGCTTTTATATTTCTCATCATTAGCAAACATTTTCACATTGCTTAATTTAATTGAGACATCTCCTCTGCCTGCATTAGCTCATGTTTTTATGGCATGCTAGAAGATAGAGATTTGTACTCAAATATATCTAAAGTGCATGGTTTATATGTAACTAACTGTAGGATCATAATATTGCAACCCTTGTAATTTTTTACCGCATTTGGATCTTTGCATTAGCGGACGAATCCCTAAGCATGATCAGAGACCCGAAACATGCTCAAGACATCAAAAAATTATATTTCTCATCATTTTGCACTACCTTTTAGCTACTGTTTGTCCTAAATCAGGGCAGGAGAGGGGCGTGTCAACCTTATCCCTTTTAGGACAGGGGTGTGGTGCCCCTGTCCTCTCTAGACAGGGGTGTGGTGCACTTGTCCTGGCCCTATTTTGGGCCCCCTTTGATTCCCCTTGCATTAGGCTTGTCAATTGTTGAAGCAGGAGAATTTTCACTATGTCGTCCTAAGACGGGAAATTACCTAAACACCCCTAATTGGCAAGTATATAAGGATCACTTCCTCTCCTATTTGCACAAGTTGATAATAAAATGAATCATATGGTAAAATTACAAGGTGACATTAGCATCAAGCATTCAAGAATTCATTCAAGCATCGAGCATTTCAAGTCTCCTTTCAAGGCTAGGTGTTGCATTCAAGTCAAGGATTCAACCATTGAAGAGGAGATTTCTATCAACATTCTAGACATCTTATTTCACATACCCATTCAAGCAAATTCATCTACAAAGGTATCAACGTTTCAATTACATCCCCTTCTTGAGGTGGATTTTACTTCAGACATTTCCTTTCATTTACTCGCAACATTTTACAACCACTTGGTTAATTCCAAAATGGGATTTGACTTTAAGGAAAACCCCCAATCCCAACAATATTTTCTCCTCTTTTTTGTGTGTAGGTTATAGGTGCGCGACTGTAATTGCAGGTTTAGGCTTCATTTTCATAGATGGAAAAACCCTTTTCAGTGCATGGATTTTTCGGAGACCATGCATAACTTACACACAGTCCCTGCAACTTTTGCTCAAATTTGCAGGGAAGCTTCGCCTCAACATTCTACTGCTAATTCCAGGTGCACAACTTCTTCCCGCATCTCTATTTCAAGATATAATCGTTTATTTGTCATTTCTGCACTTAGTCTCAATTTTCTTAATTCAACTAGTCTACTACAAAAGAGGGTTAATTTACTTTTGGTGAACCCGACATCTTACACTTGATCTCCCCTCATCATTGTTCACCCCTATTACATTTTGGTGAACCCGACATCGTACATGCTTTACATTGAAAATTATTGTGCACTTTTCATTTACAAATTTAATTTTCTTGCAATTCACACAAAATTAGTGGTTAATTCATTCAAAATCCTAGTTGCTAAAATTAAAATTGGACCTGTATTTTGCAAAAATTGATATCTATTGTCTTAGATCTAAAAATTACATCGCTTGTTAAATTCAATTCTTTCATTGTCTTGTTCAATTTGCAAATCAAATTTACAAAATTAAGTGGTTATTTGTCAAAACCCTAATTTTCAAACATCAACTTGAACTTGTGCAAAAATTGGATTTACATTTAATTTCTAGATTTGTGACTGTTTTTAGACTTGTCTTCTTGCCTAAAATTCAAAATTTCAATTTCCCTCATTTTCCTAAAATTCAAAATTTTAAAATTCAGTGGTTAGGTCCTAAAACCCTAATTTTAAAATTTAATTGGATTTTGTGCAAATTTCAATCAATTTCAACCAATTTCAGACTTCTCTGTTTAAGGTGGCCCTATCCATTAGATTTGACCATTTTCAAAATTGCAATTCAATTTCTTATCTTTTTCAAAACCCTATTAGGGTCCTATTTCGACATTCAAACCTTAATTTCACCTATCTAGAGATCGTAAAATCAATCAATTTTGGGGGGTTAGCTCTCAAATCATCATAGCTTTCTTCCTTGAAAATTTCCAAATAAGTTGGGAGGACCGTGCATAACTTATGCACGGTCCCTAGTTGTTTTTCCAAAATTTTGGGAGACAGTTATGACTCTATTTAATTGCTTAAATCCATAAAATTGGCTAATTTTGTAAAATTTTGATCCCTCTCAAATAAAAAACACTTCCCAATTTCAACATTGCAACTTTCAAGGAAATATTTAAAATTAAGTGGTTAATTATAATCTGCCCTAGTTTTAAGATCTTAATTTTGGCAATTTTAAAATTGAAATTAAGTGGTATCCCATTGGCCCTAATTTTAAATTTCAATCACTTTTTATTAATTATAAATCTTTCTTGGAGATTGTGTCATTTCTTCTTTCCACAAAGTTCAAATTGTATAATCATCATTTTCTTGAATTTTGCATTATTCAATTTTGCAAACTTTGTTCCCAAAATTCAAATTTCAAATTTTCCCTCTAGTGCATAAGTTTTACAGCTATTAGTCCTAGCTATACTATCCCCGTTAGACGAAGCATTAGAATTAAGGCTTCCCAAGGTTTAATTCCCGAAGAGATGGAGCCTAATTTGGGTGACTTCTACAATGAGGATATTGCAAATTCTTCCTGTTAGCCCCATATAGAGCCAAATTTAAAAATTCAGAATTTGGATCTACTCTGTGTCAATCCTTGCTGGTGGACATTTTATCTATTAAGAATGAGTATTGAACCCCTTCGAACTAAGTTCAAAGAGGTTCAAAGATGTTCAAAGGTTTATTTCAAAGGTTTAGTTCAAAGATCAACTTCAACAAGGTACAATTGGTTCAGGCAGGCTCATATCTACAAATTGTGGCCATTCATGTGAAGATCTTTTGTTACAGCGTGTGAAGAAACGTTGCATTTCCACATCCTTTTATAAGAGGTAATGAGAAATTATTGTACCCTTCAATGAGGAAATTAAAATAATATGGTTTCAATTCTGAATGAATAATTGTTAATGGAAACCATTGAAGAACACTTGATAAATGTTGGAGTTTGGACAGCAAGTTTGATTGTTCTGACAGTTTTATATACCTCCACTCAGACATCAATAAATTTTGCCTCGGACATAATTTGCTCGATCTCTCCAGTCAAGTTGTGCTAAATTAGGAATGCAACAACATATACGAAAATTGGCAAGATCCAACAGTGGGGTAAAAAGTTATGCCCCCCGCAGCGAGACCCAATTTGACTATCATAAAAACATCCGCCCAACATCAAATTTTTATTATTATTTTGGACTAATGTTTTCATATCCCACCTGTCCAAATATGCCAAAATGAAATTTATAAACTATTGAATGTAAAGTTTATAAAGAGTTGATTTTATAAAGAGGATGGGTGGAGAAAGTAAAAAGGAAAGGTAAAGTAAAAAAAGGTGGAACCGGTTACATTTCAAGAATTGGTTGTAGAAGAAACAGAGGTTATGACAAAATGATTTATGGGATGAAATTTTGTAAAAATGGAGATAGCAGACTGTTTTACTGGTTAATTTCAGTGAAATACTCCGTCTTTGAATGGAATGGAATGTCTGATACAGCTTTTGAAACCTGTGAGTTTGAATATATAAAAGATTTCTATTGGGATATTTATATGTTCATGTATTGGATTCCTTTCTCTGATTTTTATCTAATATCAAGTCTGTGAATCATCTGGTGAATGAAATTAGCTGAAAGCATTTGAATATTCTGATTCCCTTTGTCCTGTGAGGCATGAGTGAGTATCAATCAGAGTTCAAATATTTTGATCACTTTATATAAGTTAATCATTATTTGAAGTTTAATGTTTTGTTATGCATTCTGATAATCGTTGTGAGGCGTTCATTTTGTGTTGACAAGTGAATGTTAAAGCCTTTCTTTGCTTTCTGGTTAAAAGTGAATTATATGATAAAATTTAGTCAAAATTCATTGAATATCATATGGGGAGTTGTACCCTTATGCAGAGGGTAAATTACCATTATTTACCCAACTGTTGGTTTTCATTGGTTTCCTACTGGGCGAACATGAGTATTTGTTAATAAATTTTGGGAAATCCAATCTGTTAACTAACAAATTTTTTGGTGACTCTACTGGGGAAAGGAATCGCAGTCTCAGTGCTTTCTTTTCTCAGAAATTTGAAGGTACCTTCCCGAGGATGGAGGTTGGCGGCTGTATTGAAAATGAATACCATGAGGTATATCAAAGATATCTAGAAATTTTAAAATATTGGGTTCCAGCAAGAAGTGAAGATATCTCTAATATTTTTATCTTTATTCTACGATTTAAAGAAAACCCAATCAAAGAAGTTACAGAAGACTTGGCAAGGGAAGTAGGATTTCTAAATCCTTCTATGGTGTTGTCCTTATCAAGAGAAAATGTGTCGTGCAAAAACCATCAGCAAGCAAGAAGGAGCAAATTGGTGTTGAAGAGCTCGTGAATTCAAATGACAAGGTTTTGTCACAATCTTTCTTCAGCCCAGAAGTAGAATCTCTCAACTCCATAGGTATGGGATGTCATCTAGATTCAAGTAGTTCTAATAATAAAGATTTTCAGACTAGTATGTGTTAGGCCCAATATGGAAAGCTAATGTACTGAGAAGGGAGGGGTGAATCAGTACTCCAAAACTTTTCTTTGATAATAACCTTACTGTTATGCATAAACAGAATAGTGCAGTAACATAAAATAAAACTAAAATCAACAGCTAACAATCATACATGATTCACTCCATAACACATATATTTTGGTCACACAGAAACTCTTGATTAGAGAGAAAAACTGTGGTGGGGATGGCACCCACAACTTCACTACTGCAATAATAAAGAATGCTCGGTTAGAGCTACATTTAGCTATTTCTGATAGCTTACCCTGTTAGGAGTATCAAGATCAGTTAGATCTACCTTACTAAAGGATTTTACAACACTATATGAATGTTGCACCTGGTTAAAGGATTTACAATTTATAGACTTGGTTAGAGTCTTTTACCTTGTTAAAGGTTTCTCTTACAACTTCAAAATATTACAATAGAATCATTACAAATATCTGCATCTTTACATCTGAAATGTTATAGCAGATTCTATGTGCTCAAAATAAGATTACCTAGCTTGTAGCATACCTCGGTAACCCATATTGTAACTCGATAAACCCTTCTGTTTACTCTGTTCTTCGACTGTTCACTGATAATCTTCTCGGTGACCTCTCTGTGTCTCTATAATAGTCTTCTTTCATGCATACACACACATATCTCACATCTCTTGTATATCTCTCTCTTTCTAACCCTAAAATCATGTTGTATAAATAGATCTCTTACAGCGGTGATCTGATTCATTGCTTCGATCTTACAAAATATTTCATTGGTTAGATTGACCTTGTAATCATACACAATCTTCTAGTGCAATTTCCAATGCAAAAATGGTTAGATGTGCCTTGATCTTGTAACATGTTTTCATGTGCATGTCCACGTTCAATGTATCTACTAAAACATTTCACTCGGTGAATATCAACTCGGTGAGTTAACTTTACCACTCGGTAGCCATGAAACAGTACTTGGTAAACAACTCGGTGAATGTTGCGTTCTGTGACTACTTTCTTCTATAACCGACTAGACTGTTCATACCAACTTCTCTGTGTGTACCGACTGCATGATTCAGTAATACTAACCAACTAGAATATATAGTATGACTTTGGATATGAAACTAATGACAATTTGATAAGTAGTAACAATCTCCCCTTTTGACATTAGTTGAGATGTTTGACAATAACTACTTACAAAGTCATAACTCAAAAACTATATACTTGCAAAATGACTATACTTGACAATATATACAATAGTCAATAAAATAATATATGCAGATATACTCCCCTTATCATTATTCTGCACATAACTCTGAATTTTGCATGTTCGGTTTTGTTCTGTACTTGTGTGCTCTGAATGCTCTATATATTCTGCACAGTATACTCCCCTTGTATACAATACTCAAAATTGTATTATCAAAATTGTATTACTCTCCAAATATAGAATTACTCCCCCTTTGCTAGGTATTACTTTCCTCTATGTAGTATCATATTATTACTCCCCCTTTTTGACAAACATTAAAAACTTAATTTCCATCCGGAGGCGGTAACTGATCAAAAATAGTCTTATACTTGGTTCGAGCGTCGATGAGGGCGACTGAGAGTGAGTCCTTGACACTTTCCATTAAAGAATTTTGTGCTTGAATATTAGATAAGAGTGATATTAAGCCATCAAGAGTGCTTCCCTCTTATGTAGTTGATAAGCCTGTAGCTCGGTTGATCTGTTCCTGTACTGATGAGAGATGAGGAAGGAATAATGTCTGAAGGGTCATTATATCCATCCTGATTTTATGCTCTTCATTCCTCAATTCTAACTGTTGAGCCATGAGCTGTTGTAGCTTTGTGTAAAAGTTTTGAACTGAATTAGGCTCAGTGGTCAACTTAGATGAGATATCAGTGATCTCTTTCTCAATTGCATCAATTTTATTTTTTATATCTTTCATAAATAAGGAAAATGTACACAGTTTCTAGAATAAATAAAGAATATGCTTGAGTTGAGGGGACAACTCAGCAATGAATTTGACAAGTTTTACCTTGCCAACAACAATTGATTTATGTACTTCCTCTATCATTTTTTATGTAAGCTCTTTATCCTTGAGCTTGCTTAAGTACTCAGATGCATCAACTCCAGATGTTTCAATCTGATTGAGGAGTTCATCCAACTGAATATGGATGGTTGCATCGGTTGACACTGTTGTTGATGGTATCATTTCTGTTAGTAGTGTCCTAACCTTCTGAAGTACTTTATTCTTTTTCTATATGGCCAGTTGCTTCTCCTGTTCGGCCTTTGCTTTGCATAGTTCACCGAATTCAGTGAGTGCTTGCCCTTTCAATTTGGACATGTCTACATTGGGCAACACGATCGGTTTAGATAAGTCAAATTTCAAACCATGTTTTCTCACCTTCTTTTCTTTTCCTTTGGTCTGAGGCACTAAGACAAGTGCTTGTGAGGCTTGCTGACCCTTGATAGGTTGCTCGGTAGATGCAACACTTTGGTAGGTTCTTGTAGCCGTTGCAGTGTCTTTGGGTGGCTCGGTGATAGGGGTCTCAGTTGTAACATTTGCAATGCTTGTCTGTGCCTGAGACGTCTGATCGTTGGTTGTATCACCTGCAGCTTCAGATTTGTTACTTGTATCTCCTGTAGCTTCAGATTTGTTACCTTCGGTACCTTTCTCGGTGTCCTTGGGAGCTTCGGTTGAGACTGGTGGCTTCACCAGTAGATAAGGCTGAACTTGTTCTAAGACAGATTCACTAGAGACAAGTTTTGCATAAGTGGTGCCTTCAATCATCTCCTGCTCAGGTGCGGCTTCATCCATTACATCTTCATCAATTTGTATAGTGTCAACTGGGTCTGGACCTTGCTCGGTGACATCTGGATCTTGCTCGGTGACATCAACAATTTCAATTTGAGATTGTTCACCAACATCCTTTTGTTTGAAGATCTCCTGCCACTTGGCTTTAGTCTCATTCTCCACATCTATATATAGCCCATTCACAAGAAATTTAGAATTGTATGTGGTTAAATGCTCCTTGATTTCTGTTACGGACATGTTAAGAAATAGATGGACTAGACTTCTTTCTCTTATTTGTCTCTCTGAGTCCATTGCATATTTCCATCTATTATCAATATGTAAGTAGAGTTCACTTGGAAGTGACTTTGCTAGTTCTAATGGTGCTAACCAAAACTTCAGAAGTGTACAGATAACAGCTTCTTCAATCTGTCATTTCTCATCATTATTCCTAGTCTCATACTTAACATATCTGAATCCTGCAAATCCACCGTATTCTTTAGGATTGGCACAAAAGTTTTCAACACTGTGAATGTTTACCTTTTTGCTTTTCACAATCTGGAATTTGTTTGCATCATCACACTCTGTATCACTTGACTCTTTTGCCAAAATGAGTCTCTGAGTAGATTTCTTGTAAGTCTTGGTTACCTTTGGTGTAGTAACACTCTTTTGCTTCTTACTCGGTGATGCAGCTGATGCTCTGGCGTTGGGTCTCTTTGTTGGTGGAGTTGGTAGGGGCTTTGTGATGTCTTGTTTCTTTCTTTTCAGAACTTTACCCTTTGGCAACTCTGTGCTTAATGTTATTGCAGCCTCCTGTGCTTCTGATTCCTCTTCGGTAATGGAAAGATTTCCTTTGACAGGTGTAGAGGAGGATTCTTCTTTGAATTTCTCAGATAAAACCTTTATCATCTTTGTAGCTTTTCTTGTAGACTTAGGTACTACAATGCTCATTTTTACTTTCTCCTTCACCTCTTCATAGGTTCCATACCTTAGTTCGGTTGCATGCCTTGGCAGTGATAAATAGGCATCAATTTGTTGTTGTGTAATATCATAATCAATCTCATAACCCATTGGTTGCAATGATTGAGTCCTCGGTTCAACAACATTTACATAGCAATAATCAGTGTCGACCTCAAAACATATTTCATCCTTGTATTTTTCGACCAGCTATGGTGGAATCCTGTACCTGTTGTGCATTTTCTCTTGGAATTTTCTGAAGTAATCATCCATGATATCATTAAAGTTATCTCCTAACTTCTTGATGTAGTCATTGATCTGATGGGTGATAGGTCGGTGTAGCTCCCATACTACTTTACCGACTGAAGGAAAGAACTTCTCAAAATAGAAAAACATACATACAAGTAGTGAACCGAACTTTAGTGTATTTGCCGAGTTGGTCTTCTTCGGCTTCCTTATTGTGTTCAGGTTCTCAAACAAGTTCTTTAGTAGCACTTCACATAAGTCTACTTTCATTCTCTTCTTCACTATTTTGTAGGCCAAGTCCACTGCAGCACATGGTACACTGTTTTCCCTTGCAGATTGGAAGAAACAGTAACCAATAACTCTAATTGCAAACTTTAGCTTTGCATTAGTGACATTATTCAGTTTCAGTCCTCGGTAATCAGATTCTACTCCGGTTAGACTGATTAGCTCCTTTTGTGATATCATTTTCTGTGCACGAGCATGATCGTAGATGGGATACCTGGTGATCAAGTGAATGACTTCCTTCATGATTTTGAACAGTTGCTCTTGTAGCCACATGAAATTATCATGTACTCTGCTCAATACAAACTTAACCCATTGGGGTTTGAACACACGGGGATAGACTAGGTCTTTAGTTAATCCCTTGATTTTGATATGCTCAAATTTGCTATCCAGTTTTCCATCAGTGCACAGTTCATCATATGTGTCACTAATCTCTACATGACCGAGTTCCTCAACATGACATTTGGTAAAGAATTTGACATCTTCCACTAACAAGACTCGATCCGGGAAGAGTGAGAATGCAGTTTTATCATCCAGTTCTAAGGCAACTTTAGGAGTTAGAGAATATTTCAACGAGGGCTTCTCCACATTTTGGACAACTACAGGGTCTTGGATCTCAAGTGCCATGGTAGGTTTCGGGTAAGATTTGACAAATTATCCTTAGGGTTTACAAATGACTGATGCTTCACACTCGGTAGACAATAGCAATTTGACTAGATCTAAAACCAACTTAACAGTGTGAATAGATTGATGTAAATACCTTGAAATTCACTCTGAATGAAGTTTGATCGCTTTGATTCGCTCTGCTTTGCTTCATGAAAACTTGGGTGAATGAAAATGACCGCGAAAACACTTTTAAGTACTCAAAAATACCTTATCGGGCTCTGTGCAAGTTAGGTCAAGATATTAAATGCACTCGGTTCACTTTTTACCGATTTACTCCTTTTTCTGTTTTCACCGAGTAACCAACTTTCCTTTGTTAACCGACTTGAAGGGTTTCCTGTATACACCGACTTGACAGGTTTCCTGTATAGTATATAAACTGACTAATTGCATCTTAACTATGTAGATTTTGAATTTTGTACATAATAGAATAGGATCTGTTATGATTTAACTTTTAAAGAATGCAGTCCCTTCATACCTTTTCTTTGACTAATTTGAAATAGGTGCACCTAACTCGGTAGGTAAGGTGCTTTCTTCATCAGACATAATTTCTTTCTTTTTCCAAATCATCTTGAATTTTTCTTTTATCTCTTCAGTGTCTCTTCTCGGTTGATCTCTACAATCTCCAGCTAAATGTCCAGCTTTGTGATAATGAAAACATGCCATACCAGGATTTCTCCATGATCTCTGGTTGTTAATTCCAAATCTTATAAAACAGTTGGCACTTATATGTCCATATGTTCCACAACATTCGCACCATATCCTTGTATTGTAATCCCATGGTACTATTGCATATTGTTGGTAAGGATCTGTGTGAGTTCGGTAACCTCCAGTGTTTGCTCGGTGTGGATACTTCATGTAGTTCTTTTTCTTAAACTAGCACTTCTCGGTACTATGTCCATATCTATTGCAGTTTTTACAAAAACCTTTGAATTTTACCTTTTGATAGTTGTTAATAGATTTTTTCCTACATTGATTAGGTGTGTGACCATATTTATTGCAATTATAACAATATCCATTGGACTTAGAGATATTCGATTGCTTACCTTTTCCTGATCTGGCATATGTTGGTAGTATGACCTTGATTTCCACAGTAGTAGCAAATAGGCTTCTTTCTTTTGATGTTAATCCTGTTTCCAGCTTGTTTTGATGATTCTCCTCTCTCGGTAGTATGAATTCCTTTCTCGGTAGAGTCTTTTCCTTTGTAACCGAGTCCTGCACCTTTGTAGGGTCTTCTTGTATTTATTTGCTCATTCAACATCTTTGATGCTTCATAACTTTTCTCTAATGATTCTTTGGATTTCTTCTCTATTTCAAGTTCACCAGTCAACCTTGATACTTCAAGTTTCAATGATTGATTTTCATCATTCTTCAGAATTGCTTCATGATGTGCATAACCTAGTTGATCTGTCATATTTTGTTGAATACCAGTTAACCTTATGATTTCATCATTCTTATCGTATACTAGAGCTTCAAGTTGTTGTTTCTCTCTTTGTAGATCTCTTGCTTTATCCTCGGCTATCCTTAATGCATCTAGATTTTCAGTCATCTGTGTACTGAAATGTTCATGTTCTCTTTTCATTTCTTTCAGTTGATCAGCCAATACTTTGTTCTTTTCTTTCAACATTCCAATTATTTCTTTAGTTTCTTCAGATATACTGTTCTCAGATGATGTCTCGATTTGTTCCACTAGCTCTTGAGAATCCTGCAAGTCATCAGATAATCTTCTCCTCACTTTCAGAGATTTTTACATTTGCCTCTGCATGTCTGCAATCACTTGATTTGCATTATCCAACTCTTCTTGAAGATGCACAATCCTCCGAGATTGTTTGTAGCCTTCCATTGATAAGATCTTTCTCTTTAGGTAGTCAAACCCTTTTCCAAGATTCAGGCTCTGATACCAATTGTTAGGCCCAATATGGAAAGCTAATGTACTGAGAGGGGAGGGGTGAATCAGTACTCCAAAACTTTTCTTTGATAATAACCTTACTGTTATGCATAAACAGAATAGTGCAGTAACATAAAATAAAACTAAAATCGACAGATAACAATCATACATGATTCACTCCATAACACATATATTTTGGTCACACAGAAACTCTTGATTAGAGAGAAAAACTATAGTGGGGATGGCACCCACAACTTCACTACTGCAATAATAAAAAATGCTCGATTAGAGCTACATTTAGCTATTTCTGATAGCTTACCCTGTTAGGAGCATCAAGATCAGTTAGATCTCCCTTACTAATGGATTTTACAACACTATATAAATGTTGCACCTGGTTAAAGGATTTACAATTTATAGACTTGGTTAGAGTCTTTTACCCTGTTAAAGGTTTCTCTTACAACTTCAAAATATTACAATAGAATCATTACAAATATCTGCATCTTTACATCTGAAATGTTATAGCAGATTCTATGTGCTCAGAATAAGATTACCTAGCTTGTAGCATACCTCGATAACCCATATTGTAACTCGGTAAACCCTTCTGTTTACTCTGTTCTTCGACTGTTCACTGATAACCTTCTCGGTGACCTCTCTGTGTCTCTGTAATAGTCTTCTTTCATGCATACACACACATATCTCACATCTCTTGTATATCTCTCTCTTTCTAACCCTAAAATCATGTTGTATAAATAGATCTCTTACAACGGTGATCTGATTCATTGCTTCGATCTTACAAAAAGATTCCACAAAATATTTCATTGGTTAGATTGACCTTGTAATCATACACAATCTTCTAGTGCAATTTCCAATGCAAAAACGGTTAGATGTGCCTTGATCTTGTAACACGTTTTCATGTGCATGTCCAGGTTCAATGTATCTGGTAAAACATTTCACTCGGTGAATATCAACTTGGTGAGTTAACTTTACCGCTCAGTAGCCATGAAACATTACTCGGTAAACAACTCAGTGAATACTGCTTTCTTCTGTAACCGACTAGATTGTTCATACCGACTTCTCTGTGTGTACCGACTACATGATTCGGTAATAATAACCGACTAGAATATATAGTATGACTTTGGATATGAAAATAATGGCAATTTGATAAGTAGTAACAGTATGCAGCAGTGTGAGGCTTTTAGTTTCTTTGAAAGGATGAACAAGGATGATTCTTTTCACTTTGAGATTTGTAATCAGCCAGCTAAAGAATCTGTCAATGGTGATATTGAAGTAATATCATGTTCCCCTATTAGAATTTGTGTTGATAGTAAGATGTCATATGTTCATGGTAAAGATTTATCCAGTTCTGAAAATCTATTTTACAAAAAGAATGTTAAGATGGAACAGGAAGATGACTGTGCCTATGAGATGCCACAACAACAAGAAAGATCAACTATCAAAGAAGAGAACCCCACTGTGAAAATTCCAGAATATAGAAATGGGGTTGAGCACCATGATGATTTGATAAATGAAGAAACAGATGGGATGCTTGGTATGCGTAATGATGATGTGCTTATTTCACAAAGTAAAGTAAGTATTCTTGTGAGAGCAGATTTCATGCTTAATAAAACAGCTTGCTTTGCTGAAATATGTCATGATACTAGAGATTTTGTAAAAAATGATGATCTTGGTATCATTTATTTTGAAGATTATGTAGTTTCCCTTGAGGAGGTTTCTAGACATCATTTCTTTCAGCCCGAAATTGAAAATCATTTGGGAAATGATATGCAAAAAGCCCAAGGAAAATCATAAATTTATGATGAAGAATGGCTTTTTCGGGGTGGATGGTTATTCAAGAAAGTTTTGCATGTTACTAATATGATTTACAAATTAATGGAGTCGTCAGATGGCAGTTTTTAAGGAGTACACCAAAGAGGCACCGTCAATTGCTCCGTAAAGGCTCCTATTTCTCTCAGCCAGTCAATGGCTTCGTTAAGTTCTTGCTTCCGGTTATTGTGGTAGGAGTTTTTCCTACTTATGTACATATTGTATATATCTTTTGGTGTGTGTAATGTTAGTTTGAATAATGCCCAAGCTTTGGGCCTGCCACTTGTCTGGGTGGTTTGTTGTTTTGGCTTTCCTCGTTTTCAGTTTTAGTTTGTTAGTTTAGCCCTGCTCCCCTCCACCCACATTGCAAGAAGCTTCCCTTCCACTCTTTGTGACTCTATTGCCCAATGGTGCTAGGAACTTGTCTTTTCAACCAGAGAATGTTGGAGTTCTCTATTTTTGTATCAAAAATAGTCCCCCTGTAGAGCCAATGTTAGCCCCATATAGATCCAAATTAAAAAATTCAGAATTTGGGTCTAGTCTGTGTCAATCCTTGCTGGTGGACATTTTATCTATTAAGAATGAGTATTAAACCCCTTCGAACTAAGTTAAAAGAGGTTTGAAGATGTTCAAAGGTTTATTTCAAAGGTTCAGTTCAAAGATCAACTTCAACAAGGTACAATTGGTTCAGGCAAGCTCATATCTACAAATTGTGGCCATTCATGTGAAGATCTTTTGTTACAGCATGTGAAGAAACATTGCATTTCCACATCCTTTTATAAGAGGTAATGAGAAATTATTGTACTCTTCAATGAGGAAATTAAAGTAATATGGTTTCAATTCTGAATGAATAATTGTTAATGGAAACCATTGAAGAACACTTGATAAATGTTGGAGTTTGGACAGCAAGTTTGATTGTTCTGACAGTTTTATATACCTCCACTCAGACATCAATAACTTTTTCCTCGGATACAATTTTCTTGATCTCTCTGGTCAAGTTGTGATAAATTAGGAAATCAACAACATATCCAAAACTTGGCAAGATCCAACGGTGGGGTAAAAAGTTATGCCCCCCGCAACGAGACCCAATTTGACTGTCATAAAAACATCCGCCCAGCATCAAATTTTTATTATTATTTTGGATTAATGTTTTCATATCCCACCTGTCCAAATATGCCAAAATGACATTTATAAACTATTGAATGTAAATTTTATAAAGACTTGATTTAATAAAGAGGATGGGTGGAGAAAGTAAAAAGGAAAGGTAAAGTAAAAAAAGGTGGAACCGGTTACATTTCAAGAATTGGTTGTAGAAGAAACAGAGGTTATGACAAAATGATTTATGGGATGAAATTTTGTAAAAATGGAGATAGTAGACTGTTTTACTGGTTAATTTCAGTGAAATACTCCATCTTTGAATAGAATTGAATGTCTGATACAACTTTTGAAACCTGTGAGTTTGAATATATAAAAGATTTCTGTTGGGATATTTATATGTTCATGTATTGGATTCCTTTCTCTGATTTTTATCTAATATCAAGTCTGTGAATCATCTGGTGAATGAAATTAGCTGAAAGCATTTGAATATTCTGATTCCCTTTGTCCTGTGAAGGATGAGTGAGTATCAATCAGAGTTCAAATATTTTGATCACTTTATATACATTAATCATTATTTGAAGTTTAATGTTTTGTTATGCATTCCGATAATCGTTGTGAGGCGTTCATTTTGTGTTGACAAGTGAATGTTAAAGCCTTTCCTTGCTTTCTAGTTAAAAGTGAATTATATGATAAAATTTGGTCAAAATTCATTGAATATCAAATGGGGAGCTGTACCCTTATGCTGAGGGTAAATTACCATTATTTACCCAACTGTTGGTTTTCATTGGTTTCCTACTGGGTGAACATGAGTATTTGTTAATAAATTTTGGGAAATCCAATCTGTTAACTAACACTTCCCATCCTAATAATTTATCTACCTATCCAATTGATGATTCCCATAATGAAGAAGAAGCTTTGACTAGAGTTTCTATAGATCAAATTTCAAAATTGGACAATCAATTTGACAATTTCCAACAATGGATGTCCCAAGAATATCCTAATAGTGAAGCTCTTCCATCAATTGAAGGCCTAAAATGCATGATTCAAAGTGATAAGAATGGAATTGATATATTGTGTGGTATTTCTCACACTGTTGATTCTAATGTTATGCCTATGAAGAGTTGTGCTAAGAACTTAGGTTATTCACAACCTCCTACACAAATCAATCATCCTATTTCTTTGACCACTTCTATGCCTAGTATTCCTACTTTCACTTTAAACATCATGGCTACTTCAACTCAAAATTTTATACCTATAAGCATTAGTCATGGGGGCAATCGCTCTTCTTCATTCAATCTTCCATCTTTATCTATGCCTTCAAATGAGTATTCCTATTGTCTCTCAACCAATCAATGTGACACAAGGGGGCAATTCACCTATGCCTAATTACCATAGTTCCCCACAACCTTATTCTCAATAAATGCCTTCTTTCAATAACATCACACCACCTTCTCAATCAAACATGTCTAACATAAATTCTTCAACCGAAGCAACCATTAATAACCTTGCTCAAACTATGTCTTCATTGCAACAACAAATCACTTCAATGAGTCAATCCAAGTTTAGTATTCCCACATTTCATGTTTCGAGCCCACTTTCTCTTGATATTGTTAGAGTTTTCCCTTCTAAACTGATAACTTAATGATGAATGAATAGTACCAAACTGGTACTGAGAGGGGGGGTGAATCAGTACAGGCAAAAACTCAACCTTAAACTGGTTTGTCAACTAACACTTATGCACTGATAGACAAAGAGCAGCACCGGTCCTTCAACAAAGTTCAATCGGCAGAACCCAGTGTAACTAAGACGAGCAAAGACCGGTTGACAGTTATCTTCTCATATAATCTAACTCTTCATTCCCATTTCACTCTAATGCATGAACAGGCAATCTACCATCAAAGATGTACATATTACAGCAAGATCAACATGCATCACCACTTAATCAAAAAATGATCATAACATCACACATGACACACATTTTTTTCATGTGGAAACCCAACTGGGAAAAACCACGGTGGGGATGAATACCCACAAGCTTGTTTTTGAACTCTTTGGAAGTCCACTCTGTTAGGAGCCTTGTTTGGTTAAAGACAGATACAATAGGTTCTATTAGGAACCGATCCTGTTAGGGATCACCCGGTTAATGGATGGCTACAATACCCAGTTAAGGATTAAACCCTGTTAAGGGTACCTTGTTAGAGGATTTCAAGAACTCAATAGCTAAAGGACATCAATGACTCAGTAGCTTTGAGTTACCTTGTTAGAGGATTTTCAACAAGCTGATTAAGGCTACCCTGTTAGGGGATTTCACAACTGTTGAAGTAGTTAAAGATCAACAAGTATATCAATGACCTGATAATAGCACTCAATGCCAATGCAGATCCACTTAAGCTCCTCTTCACCTTCTGTACTTACACTCTGCAGATATGACTTCTCTCCTCTGGTCTGGCAAGAATCACGTATCTCTTCTCTTAGATACACACACACACAACTTTTGCCAACAAAACTCTGAAAGAATCACAACATCGACCTTATAGAAAACAGTTAGGTCAGAAGCATAAACCCTAAACCCTAAACCTAATAGGTTAAGGAATTCAAACGGTTCAATCCTGGCCGTTAATCATACTGTATTGAATGCAACAGTCTTGATACAATTTCAAGACATTCTCCATCGTTCATTTTCCACTGATTTCATGGCGGCTGATAACCCATCACACGTTATCACCGTTTACAGACTTCACACATTCCCGAGCTAGATAGGAACACTCTTCTTTATGCAAGATCCTTCACGCACACAAGGCTTATGTGGCAACACTATCTATTCTTCGTTATCATGCTAACTTCATCACATAAAGATCACCGATTGAGTCACACAGGCTTAAGATACTCCAACTAGAAATCCTGAAGTGGAAACTACCTACCAACTGGTAGTCATCCAATACTTCCATGTGCTAGTTCCCATGACTACATGCCGGTTCATCTTGACATGTCGGCTCACCTTGAACAAATATACCGCTTTACTTTGGCATATATACTTGTTCTCACATATGTTGGTTCTCTCTTCATATCACATATTGACATCAATGACAACATACAATATCATTATGTCCTCATACCGGTTCACATAATGCCAAAAATCTCTCCCTTTGGCATTGATGGCAATATACAAAGATGTCTTTCTACAAACTTATCTTCTCCCCAATTTCTGCAGATATCTTCTCCATCTTCTCCACACACTTCTTCTCCCCCTTTGATAACAATGCCAAAGTGGAGGCACAAATATCCCTATTCCATAATGTTGCTCCCCCTGAGGAGTAGCATCCTTCAACACATCAATCAAAAAAAATGACTGTGCAGTACCTGACTGATGTGGAGCATATGCTTTTAGTTCACCTCCTGAAGGGGTAGTACCCCTAATTCACCTCTTAAGTATGTAAATGTAGTCTTTGGGAGAGACTTGGTGAATATGTCTGCTAACTGCTCCTTATTGGAAACATGCTCCAGTGCAATCTCTTTGTTCTGAACCTTTTCCCTCAAGAAATGATACTTAAGCTCAAAGTGTTTGGTTCTAGAATGTAAAACCGGATTCTTGGAGATATTAATTGCACTAGTATTGTCACAAAATATGCTTACTGGTTTAGATACATGAATTTTGAAGCCATTCAATACATGCTTCATCCAAATTGTCTGAGTGCAGTTCAAGAAAACTGCAACATACTTCGCTTCCGCTATAGACTGAGAGATACAACTCTACTTCTTACTCATCCAAGAAACCAGTCTACCACCAAGGAAGAATGCACCACCGGTTGTGCTCTTCCAGTCATCTACATTACCAACCCAATCAACATCTGTGAACACTTTCAAGTTGAAATCCTTTCTAGATGAATACCACAATCCATAGTCAACAGTTCCCTTCAGATACCTAAGAATTCGCTTGACTGCAACCAAGTGGGATTCCCTTGGACTTTTTTGGAACCTTGCAGTAATGCCAACTGCATGTGCAATATCCAATATGTTGTGCACTACATAATGCAATTTACCAATCATTGATCGGTATTCCTTCTCATCAACCAATGTTGAGTCATCCTCTTTGGATAGTTTACAACCGGTCACCATCGGTGTACCAACCGGTTTTCTATCTTCTGTGCCAAAGGTCTTCAACACTTCTTTGACATACTTGGACTAAGTGATAAAGATTCCATCTCTCATTTGCTAGATCTGTAGTCCAATGAAGAACTTAATCTCCCCTATGAGTGACATCTCAAACTCTTTCTTCATCTCATCTGCAAACTCATGACTCATCTTGTCATCTCCACCAAAGATAATGTCATCAACAAATACCTCACAGATTAGGATATGATCTCCTTCAGACTTCAAGTAGATATTGCTATCTTCACTTGTTCTCTCAAATCCAATCTTCACAAGATGGGAATGCAGGCGTTCATACCATGCTCTAGGTGCCTACTTTAGAACATATAAGGCTTTATGTAGCCTACACACCATGTCACTGTCTTCAGATAGGGAAAACCCATCTGGTTGCTCTATATACAACTCCTCTTCAAGTACACCATTTAGAAATGCAGATTTTACATCCATTTGATATACTTTGAAGCCTTTAAAGACTGCATATGCTAGAAGCATACGAACTCCTTCCAATCTGGTTATAGGAGCAAAGGTTTCACCATAGTCTTCTCCTTCTTCTTGGGCATATCCTTTGCACACCAGTCTAGCTTTGTTTCTAATCACTGTACCATCCTCATTCGGCTTGTTTCTGAACACCCATTTGGTGCCAATGACATTTTTATGTTCCGGTCTTGGTACCAAGGACCATGTGCCATTTTTCTCTATATGGTCAAGTTCCTCTTCCATTGCCTTGATCCAGTCTTCATCTTTATGAGCCTCTTGGAATGACTTAGGCTCAAATTCAGAGATCAAACATGAGTTTTCTCTGATATTTCTTCTTGTAAGGATTCCTGCATCCTTATCTCCTATGATCTACTTAGGATCATGATTCAGCTTGACATACCGAGGAATAGTCTTGACTGGTTCTTCTTGCTTTTCCTCTTCATCCTCATCTTCATCAGTATCAACATTCACTAGTTCAGGAACATTGTTACTGGTACTTGGTTGACTGACAATCGGTTCCCAGAAAGTTGCAACCGGTTCATTTATAGCTTGCTCACTGCCTATTTCTTCCGGTTTCTCAGAGGTTTCATCAATTCTCACATTGATACTTTCCATAATTCTCTGAGTCCTATTGAAACACTTGAGAGTTTTACTCTTGGTGGAATATCCTAAGAATATTCCCTCATCAAATTTAGCTTCAAACTTGCCCTGATGTTCACTCCTCTTGATGTAACATTTGCTACCAAATACCCTAAAGTAGCTAACCACAGGTGTCTTACCAGTCCAATACTCATACAGAGTTTTATCCTTACCTTTCTTGATTAGTACCCAGTTCATTGTGTAGACTATAGTGCTCACCACTTCTCTCCAAAAGGTGTGAGCTACCTTTCCTTGAATCAACATGGTTCTAGCTGCTTCAACCACGATTTGGTTATTCCTCTCTACTAGGCCATTCTGCTGTGGAGTCTAGGGGGTAGATAATTACCTCTTGATGCCATGTTCTTCACAGTACTTGTTGAATTCACCGGAAGTGAATTCCCCTCCTTGATCAGTTCTCAGACACTTGATCCTTTTACCACTTTCCTTCTCCACTAATGCTCTGAAAGCTTTAAACTTTACAAAGGCTTCAGACTTGTCTTTCAAGAATGTGACCCACATCATTCTTGAGCAGTCATCAGTGAGAATCATGAAGTACCTATCACCCTGCACACTCCTAGTTTTCATAGGACCACACAAATCAGTATGCACAAGATCAAGCAAGTTGTCAGGAGTGAAAAATTTACCTTTAAAGGTTGAGGAAGACTTTTTCCCCAATTGACACTCTTTGCACAAGGTATTATCTAGTTTTCTTAGCATTGGCAACCCTCTAACTACCTTGTTCTTACTGGCCTTTACAATGTAGTTTACATGGCAAAGTCTCCTATGCCATATCCATCTATCATCAAACTTAGCCATAAGACATGTACTTATATTTGCATTCAAATGAAATAGGTTACCTTTGGTCTACATGTCGGTGGCCACCAATTCACCATCTTTTCCTTTGATTCTGCAAACTCCATTCTTGAATTCTAGAGTGAGGCCACTATCATTCAGCTGGGCAACACTCAGAAGGTTGTGTCTGACACCATCAACTCAGTACACATTGTCAGCACTACTCTTTCCATTCAGAGAGATGGACCCTCTACCTTTGACCATGCATGGTGCATCATTGCCAAAATGAACCACACCACCATCATACTCCTCCAAGGATTGGAACTTGCTCCGGTCACCAGTCATATGATGAGAACAACCACTGTCAATGATCCACTTATTGGAATTATCAAACCGGGAGACAAGAGCCTTCTTGTCTGGCACTTCTTCCTTGACAGCCACAAACACAATATCTTCATTTTCTTCATCCTCTGATTCTTCATCTGTGACACCTTCATCAACTACCACAAAACAGTTTCTCTAGTTTCCTCCTTTGAATTTCCTGAACCTTTCCAGTTTGTCCTTGTTATCGCCATTAGGACAGTTTATAGCAATATGTTCTATCCGGTTACAAGAAAAGCATTTCAAAGGTAGCTTACCTTTGTATTTACCAGTTTCTTTAGGGAGCTTCCTGGCAAGGAGAGCTTCAAATGCCATCAGAATCTCCTCATCATCCATTTCTCTACTCTGTCTTGGTTCACCACTGGTGCTAGCTTCTTTTTCTTTTCTGGATGGAATAATAGAAGCTTTAAAAGCCGATTCAGTCTTTTGAACACTGCCATCAAAACTATTTACCTCATAGGCTATCAACTTTGCTATGATGGAGTCCAAGGATACTTTAGTCTTGTCTATTGATCTCAACTCCTGAATAGCGGCAACCCTTATTGCATAGACTAGCAATAGGGATCTCAGGACTTTGCTTACCACAGTGGAGTCTTCTATTTTACCACCTACACTCTTGATATCTCCAACAATGGTTTTGATTCTTATTCCATACTGTTGAATGGTCTCACCTTCAACCATTCGTATATCTTCAAACTTCCCTCTCAGGCCTTCTTCCTTAACCTGTTTTACATGTTCATCACCGCCATAGATATTTTCAAGAGCATCCCATACCTCTTTGGGATTTACCTTGTCCTAAACATCAATAAACTCAATGTCAGATAGACTACTAATAAGGGCTTCCATGACTTGCCCATTTTCTTGTATCTCTCTCTTTTGGTCATCGGTGAGAGTACCAGTAGGGGCAACATAGACATTCTCAACATAGCTCCAGTGTTGAGCACCCATGCTTCTGATGAATATCTTCATCCTATCTTTCCATATACCGAAATTTTCCTTGTTAAACTTTGGACCTTCCCTCTTCATCATTACAACAGGCTCTTTCCCTCAAGCGGTTAAGCTTATAACACAGAGGACCTGGAGGACGCACTGATACCAATTGATAACTTAATGATGAACAAATAGTACCAAACCGGTACTGAGAGGGGGGGGGGTGAATCAATATAGGCAAAAACTCAACCTTAAACCGGTTTGTCAACTAACACTTATGCACTGACAGACAAACAACAGCACCAGTCCTTCAACAAAGTTCAACTAGTAGAACCAAGTGTAAATAAGACGAGCAAAGACCGGTTGACACTTATCTTCTCATATAATCTAACTCTTCATTCCCATTTCACTCTAATGCATGACCAGGCAATCTACCATCAAAGATGCACATATTACAGCAAGATCAACATGCATCACCACTTAATCAGAAAACGATCATAGCATCACACATGACACACATATTTTTCATGTGGAAACCCAACTGGGAAAAACCACGGTGGGGATGAATACCCACAAGCTTGTTTTTGAACTCTTTGGAAGTCTGCTCTGTTAGGAGCCTTGTCTAGTTAAAGATAGATACAATAGGTTTTGTTAGAAACCGATCCTGTTAGGGATCACCTGGTTAAGGGATGGCTACAATACCCAGTTAAGGGTTAAACCCTATTAAGGGTACCTTGTTAGAGGATTTCAAGAACTCAATAGCTAAAGGATATCAATGACTAAGCAGCTTCAAGTTACCTTGTTAGAGGATTTTCAACAAGCCGGTTAAGGCTACCCTGTTAGGGGATTTCACAACTATTGAAGTAGTTAAAGATCAACAGGTATATCAATGACCTGATAATAGCACTCAATGCTAATGCAGATCTGCTTAAGCTCCTCTTCACCTTCTGCACTTACACTCTGCAGATATGACTTCTCTCCTCTGGTCTGGCAAGAATCGCGTATCTCTTCTCTTAGATACACACACACAACTTTTGCTAACAAAACTTTAAAAGAATCACAACATTGACCTTATAGAAAACAATTAGGTCGGAATCATAAACCCTAAACCCTAAACCTAATAGGTTAAGGAATTCAAACAGTTCAGTCCTGACCGTTGATCATACTATATTGAATGCAACAGTCTTGATCCAATCTCAAGACATTCTCCATCATTCATTTTCCACCGATTTCATGGCAGCTGATAACCCATCACACGTTATCATTGTTTACAGACTTCACACATTCCCAAGCTAGATAGGAACACTCTTCTTTATGCAAGATCCTTCACGTGCACAAGGCTTATGTGGCAACACTATCTATTCTTTGTTATCATGCTAACTTCATCACATAAAGATCACCGATTGAGTCACACAGGCTTAAGATACTCCAACCGGAAATCCTGAAGTGGAAACTACCTACCAATCGGTAGTCATCCAATGCTTCCATGTGTCGGTTCCCATGACTACATGCCGGTTCACCTTGACATGCTAGTTCACCTTGAACAAATATACCGCTTTACTTTGGCATATATACTTGTTCTCACATATGTCGGTTCTCTCTTCATATCATAAATTGACATCAATGACAACATACAATATCATTATGTCCTCATACCGGTTCACATAATGATTTTATACCTACAATCATTAGTCATGGGGGCAATCGCTCTTCTTCATTCAATCTTCCATCTTTATCTATGCCTTCAATGAGTATTCCTATTGTCTCTCAACCAATCAATGTGACACAAGGGGGCAATTCACCCATGCCTAATTACCATAGTGCCCCACAACCTTATTCTCAATCAATGCCTTATTTCAATAACATCACGCCACCTTCTCAATCAAACATGTCTAACATAAATTCTTCAACCGAAGCAACCATTAATAACCTTGCTCAAACTGTGTCTTCATTGCAACAACAAATCACTTCAATGAGTCTTCCCACATTTCATGTTTCGAGCCCACTTTCTCTTGATATTGTTAGAGTTGTCCCTCCTAAACATGTTGAAGTCCCTCAATTGAAACTCTATAATGGAAAAGGTGACCCTTTAACACATGTCAAAACATTCCAAACTTTGTGTACTGACTTTGCTCATGATCAAAGATTGCTTGCCAAATTGTTTACTAGAACATTAAGAGATAAAGTTTTACAATGGTATTGATCTTTGCCTTTTTATTCTATTACTTCTTTTCAACAATTATCAAATGCTTTAATTCAATAATTTCAAAACAAAATAGGCCCTAAAATCACTTTGACTTATTTAATGCATTGTAAACAAGGTGTTAAAGAAAAAGTGATTGATTTCATTGGTAGATACAAGCCTTTGTGTTCTCAAATATCTATTCAAGTGCCTGATAATGATATTCAAAGAATTTTCATTTCTAACTTGCAAAAAGACATTAGGGAAAACTTCTCTTTTTTGAGTTTACTTCCTTTCCGTAATTGTGTGCAACACTTCACAATTATCAACTAATTGTGAGTCAAATGGAGAAATATACTCCTATGGCTCCGAGTGATAAGGGTGAGAGTGCTCAACAACCATTTGTGAATTTCAAACCAAACAAAGGCTTCATCAAATTCAATGACACCATCAACAACAACAATGTGAATGCTACAACACGTGTGCCTCCTATTTCTAAATTTATCAAAAGAGAGAAATAATTTACTCCTTTGAATGAATCTTTGTATAGTATCATGTCTCAGTTATTACAAACAAATGTTATCAAACTTCCTCCAATAAAGCCAGTTGCTCCTTCTAAAGCAACTTCACCTAACTTTGATAATAATTATTTTTGTCAATTTCATCGTCAACCTGGTCATGATATTGACAAACGTTTTGCATTAAAATGTATTATTCAAGATTTTATTGATAATAATACTATATCTATAGCAGGTGTGAATGATAAGGGAAACAAATTAGTAGCTTCTCCTAATCAAACTCTTAATATTTTCACTAATCCTTTACCTTCTCATACCTCTAATGTGATTGAGACTGAACACAACTCTTTCTCTCCCACTAATGTCACTTTCACAGCTCTAGATGTGGTTAATATGGTAGAGAAATCAGAAACACCTAAGGGCCCATGTATCACATTTGATCCTAGTGAGACCATTAGGGCACTTGATGGCCCTTTATACATAGTAGCGAAGATCCAAGGAAAACATTGTCGCAATGTCCTTATTGATCCCTCTTGCATGGTTAATGTCATCACTGAAGAATATCTTTATACTTTACATTTACATCAACTAATCTATGATGATACTAATGTGGTTGTTAAGTTATTTGATGGATTTTCTTGTCCTGCTATTGGTTCTATCACACTTCCTATTGAGGTTCATACTAAATCTATAGATGTCAACTTTGTTATCATTCCTTCATCTGAAAAATTCTATGTAAAGTTAGGCTACCCTTGGCTATCTTCCATGAAGGCTATTTCTTCTCCAATCCATAAGTGTTTGAAATTTCCCCACAATGGAGAAACCATAATTGTTAACCATAGCTTATTTCGACCAACCAAAAGAAGCCCAAGTGTTCCTATTAAGTAATTTTGGCCTCAACAATTTGAATCTCTTCACCAAGAAGTGGTGCTCTCTTTCAATCTTATCAAAAATGGAAGAAAGATATGATTTTATCCTTAAGACAACCTAGAACTCCAAAAATTGATATTCCCAACATTTTCGAAGATGAAGTTCTTCCCCTAACAGATAGGACTAATCTTCCTCCTAAGGAAGATTCCCAACCTATTCCTATGTATGAAACCATGCCTTCTCCTAGGAAGAACAATAATATTCCTCCTAAGATTAGACCTATACCTCCTCCTCATGATGGACTTGGTCTCCTTCCTACACCAAACATTCCTCCTTTATATAGTGTAGTTCCACCTCCTTCCACTTATAGAGAGAAGAGACATGCCTCTCCTCTTGTCTAACGTAAAAGACCTCAACTTAAAAATCCAATTGCCAAAGATGAGAATATTCCTCCTTCAACAAATATACCTCAGTCTTCTCAGCCTTCCTCTAAGACTAGACGAAATTGTTGTGCAAGAGAACACCGACAAAAACATCGTGCTAGAGCTCGTGAAGTTGTTTCTCAAACTATTGAATCTTCAAAAACACCAACAACTCACATGATTCTATTTTCTCCTAAGAAATATATTGAACCTAAGTCTCCAAATCATAAGTTACAAAAAACATGTGATGGTTTTACTTCTATTCATGTTAGAGCTCCTCATTTTATAAATCTTGATGAAGAAATGGGTGAAAATGTTATTCATGATGGCAATGCAACTCCTAATGCTTCTGATAGTGAATATGAATATGTTGATGTTGACAATCATTTATCTATAGAATTTTCAAAAGCCTTAATCTTAGCTCCTAGAAATGAACAAAGTGGCTTCGCGAATAAGCATAGTCCTTGTTTGGATCTTATGATATCTCCCTCTATTTTTCTCAATGTCGCTCCTTTGGTGTGTTTTCCACCTTCTTGAAATAATGATCAGCAAGATCGGGAGGTGGATGTCATGCTAGACTAGCTGCATTAGTATCGTAGATTCTCTATCTTTCTCCTTTCTTTTTCTTTTGTGACCATTCTTCTAGGTGTATCCCTATTCTTCTATTTGTTGTCCCTAGTGATGTCTACTTGAGGACAATGCAAAGCATTGAGATCTCTTTTGGTCTCTTTCATGTTGACTCAAAAGACACATGTGTTTCCTTTCTTCCAAGGTGGTTTCCTTTCTTTGGGGAATGAGGACTATTCTATGCACATGTATACATGATATACATGAGTTATAATACAACATACTGACCCCAAGGAATGCAAAGCCACCTCGTGCTTTGTGTTTTGTGTCCATTATCCTTGGGTTTATTCCTCAATTGGGGGCTAAATCCTTGTGATAACGTGCTCCCTCTCTTTCTCTCGCTTAGGTGTATCCTACCTTAAAGCAATCACTCCCGATAAGGCATGTGCGATCTCTTTAATGTGGTGGCATACACTCTGCTCATATTTTCTTTCTTGATACTTAAAGTTACTTAGTGAACTTGGCTTTTCTTTGTAATTTTTGGTATCCTTTCTTTTCATGACTCATAGTGGAACTTTACTACTTGCAGTCATGGTTCTCCCTCCTGATCTTCCCTTTTACTTTGTCAATCGAAGTTGTAAGATCCTCAGTCCACTGGGGGCTTAGTGTATCTTGCTTCCTTGATGTGGTAAAATTCTTTCATTCTTGTCTCCCTGTACTTTATCGATAGAATTGGCGTACGCTTATACTCTCGCTAAAGTGGGGACTAAATGTAGCATTGTAAAATTGTGACCCTTACAATTTTCGATCGCATTTGGGTCTTTTCATTAGCGGACAAATCCCTAAACCTAATCAGAGATGCGAAACATGCTAAAGACATTAAAAACTTGCATTTCTCATCATTCTACACTACCTTTTTGCTACTGGCTATCCTAAATTAGGGCAAGACAGGGACGTGGCACCCTTGTCCCCCTAGGATAGGGGCGTGGTTCTCCCGTCCTCTCATGACAGAGGTGTGGCACCCTTGTCTTGGCCCTATTTTGGGCCCCCTTTGATTCCCCCTTGAATTGGGCTTGTCAATTGTTGAAGCAGAAAATTTTTCCCTATGTCTGCCTAAGACGGGAAATTATCTAAACACCCCTAATTGGCAAGTATATAAGGAGCACCTCCCCTCCTATTTGCACAAGTTGATCATAAAGTGGATCATAAGGCAAAATTACAAGGAGACATTAGCATCAAGCATTCAAGCATTGAGCATTTCAATTCTCTTTTCAACGCTAGGTGTTGCATTCAAGTCAAGGATTCAACCATCGAATAGGAGATTTCTATCAGCACTCTAGACATCTTATTTCACATACCTATTCAAGCAAAAAGGTATAAACATTTCAATTGCATCCCCTTCTTGAGTTGGATTTTACTTAATTCAGACATTTCCTTTCATTTACTCGCAACATTTATCAACTACTTAGTTAATTCCAAAATGGGGTTTGACCTTAAGGCAAACCCCCAATCCCAACAACATTTTCCTCCCTTTTATATGTGTAGGTTGAAGGTGCACGACTGTAATTGCAGGTTTAGGCTTCATTTTCAAAGATGGAAAACCCCTTTTTAGTGCGTGGATTTTTCAGAGGACCTTGCATAAATTACACACGATCCCTGCAACTTTTTCTCAGATTTGTAGGGAAGCTTCACCTCGACATTCTATTGCTAATTCTAGGTGCACAACTTCTTCCCCCCATATCTATCTCAAGATATAATTGTTTCTTTGTCATTTCTGCACTTAGTCTCAATTTGCTTAATTCAACTAGTCTACTACAAAAGAGGGTTATTTACTTTCCTAATACTTTCCAAATTTACTGCAATTCACTTAGTATTCAAACTCTTACCATTAGGGATTGGATCTAGTGAATTCAACCCCTCTTTTGAATGTAATGTGTGAAAAATTGAAGAGGATCCTTTGTGAAACGTTCATTCCTCTTTTGAGGGGAGTAAAGCTTTCCGCTTGACCTCCCCTCATCCTTTTTCACCCTATTACACTAACAAGACTAGCATAAATTGGATTAGGCTAGCTAAAACCCAAGCTTTTGGTGGATTTTAACTTTGAAGGAGTTCTAGTTGAGCTTACTCATGTTAGAATCAATTCTTTAAAATACATGAATATGTTCAATTGCAAGTTCCTTCTCACCAAAGTCTTCTCTGCATTGTCATTGTATACACATAAAAATGGCTATGAGTGATGAAATAAATATTTAATATTTATTTAATAATTATTCTTCTACTAAATAGTTAATTTGAAAAGATTAATTTATTTAATTCATTTCATGTCTTTCAATTAATTAATTTAATTGAAATATTTTATTAATTCATTCATTTGTCATTTTTCTTCTAATCAATTAATTAAATATATTATATTTAATTATTCCTTCAATTAATTAAATATCTAATATTTAATTATTCCCTCCATCAATTAAATATCTAATATTTAATGATTATTCTTCTATCCTATAGTCTCAAATATTAAATTATTTAATCCCTTTTCCAACTCATCCTTCCATCTCCACTTCATCTTTCCTTTGCCAACTCATCAATCATGTGGCTAAAGATATTAATATTTCTTAAATATTAATTCATCATTTATCTTCAACTACCAAATTTAATGAAATATTGTGTACGTACACATATTTCTTAACCTTCTTCTATATTCTCTCCAACATCCCTACATCTTAGGAAGGACTTGAGTCCACTTGTCCTTTCATTCCCAAATCTTCTCCAACTATCCCTAGATTCCTCAGTCAGCAACCCAATCAAAGTGAGATGAGTGACACTTGTCTTCTCCTTCCCCCTTTCTCTCAACCTTCACCTTTGCTCACAACCTTCCAAATTTGCAGATATGATCATGACCGTTGATCCAAGCCACATCATCTTATCATCTCAAAGTCTATAAATGTGGGAGTTTGAGTTGAGAAAGAGTTAGTCTTCAAGTGCGTTTTCATGTTAACTATTTGTGAAAACTTATGCATCTGTGAGTTTTAATCTTGAAGCAATTTAGCATAATCATTTAGCATAAGCAATTTAGCATTTCTCATTTAGCATAATCATTTAGCATTGCATATCATAGTATCAGTTATCAGTCCATTCTTCATATACCATCTTGGAAGCTATCAATGCTTGTCTGAGAGCACATCATCTGCAACCAGGAATAGTGGAGTTAGGACACAATGAGACTTAAATCATGAAGGTAAAAATAGTGTTTTTATTTCAATATCAATTTCATGTAGTTTCATTGGTTGAGTTTGGATTTTCTGAAGCATTTCCTATGCATTTTGTGAAACTAACATGTTGCAAGTAGTATTTTGATGATGAAATTCAATTCGACACATTTTGGTGCCCACCGTGGGGCTGGAGCCTCGCATATATCTTTCTTAAATCTTGTCTAGTTCTCGCAGAAATAAATTTAACACATTTGTAATCCAAATTCACGCCTATGTGAGTTTTGACAACGCTTTTATTTAATAGGTTAGCACTTTTGTCCTTCAAGTTACCGCATTTGTCATTTAGGTTAGCGCTTTTGTCTGCAAATCAATGCATTTAATCTTTAGAACAACGCTTTTGTCCTGCAAGTTAACGCATGTGTCATTTTGGTTAGTGCTTTTGTCAGTGATTTCTCGCTTCTTAGTCCATAGAGCAGTACTTTTGTATCACAGGTTAATGCTTTTGTCCTTTAGGTTATCACTTTTGAGGTGAAAGACAATGCATTTGTTAGGATAGCGCTTTTATTTGCAACTGGAAAAATTTTCGTGCAGGTTTGAATGTCCAAGAACTGAAATTTTCAAACTACTGACATGTCTATGTGCAGGATTGTTTTTAAGCAAATTTCATGCATTTGATTTCCTCACCTAGTTAATTAAGAGTTCTATTTTGGAAAGTAACACATCATATCTTTCTCATTTAGCTTAACTAAGGGGACAAATTGACAGTATGCAACTTGCATTTTGAGTGACTTCTTTAAAGTAGTTGCACATAGATTTTTGAAGGCTAAAATAAACTTGTGTTTTCCATGCTTGATGAAGTAGTAAGTATGCTCTCACCCTCCTATGGTGATCAGAAAACCAGACCTACTTTCTTTTATGTGTAACCCTTAGAGGGCATGCCTTCCTGAGCTGCCTTGAGAGGGCCAGTGAGAGGGGAATGACCCAAAGTTGAAACGGGATAATACCGAGTCCTTCCAATCCACTCTAAATAAATCGTGTTTGTGACGAAACTCACAAGAAACATATGTCGATAACTTCATACCAACACTATGTTTCCTCATAACCTTTATAGGTTGGGAACCTTCTATATTTATAGAGCTGAAAGTGTTGCATGTATGGCCAAATGACCAGAAGCCTTTACTAAAAACTACTTGTACTAATTGCCAAAATTATTCTAATTGTTGGCGCAGGAGGTCGGACCTCTGAAGAGGCTCACACACATACAATTCTTAATATAGATATAAAGTTTTCCATGGGGAGTTTTCATGGAAACTGGTACTTGGTTTCCCCTAAGAAGTGAGTGTCGAGGGTGGATCTAGTGGGGTCAAGCATCTAAATATCCGCCTTGAATAGCGTAGCCTTGGGGGAAACCCCATGTGAGATTCAACAATTATTGTCTTAGCCTGCCATAAGATTTGTACTTGCTTGTGCATTTTGTTTTTCAAACATTGTGTCTTCTATGTCTATAACATGCTCAAAATGGTAAAAAATTGAAGAAAGTCATCATCTAAAAATGAGCAAAATTCAACAACTTGCTGGAAATTTTGAAGAGAACCCTTGAAATTGTTGATATGTGGTGACTGATCAGCAAAGTACTATACACTTAGCATGTATCCTTGCTGAGGTCTGACATTTTTGCCATTTTTTTGTTGATGAAAATCGACATTGTAATAAAAGCCTAATAAGGCCAACTTTGTTTGTTGCCCTAAAAATGCATGTTATAAGCGGCTAGGATGCTTAAGGCATTGTAAGGTTAATGTACTATTTTGCTGGATAAGAAGAAAGATTAGATAGTTGTGTATGGTGGATGTAACCCATTTTGGGTGAACCACATTAAATCTATGTGTTATCTGTGTCCTGTTTTATTCCTTTATCTTTTGTATTTAAATCTGCATATAATTGTTAATTCATATTTGCTTCGGATCTGCTTGAAACCCTAACAATTGGTATCAGAGCGAGGTTTTCTATAAATTGGCAGGACTCTCAGATTTGAGTGGGAGCAATAGAAGATTCCAAATTCAAGGTCAAAAAGTTTAACGACCAGAATTATCAGTTATGAAAAATGCAGATGGAGGATTACCTGTATCAAAAAGATTTCTGGTGGCCGTTGGAAGGAAATGCAAAGAAAGTGACCACAATGTCAGATGAAGAGTGGGACATTTTAGATAGAAAGGCACTAGGATCCATTCGATTGTGCCTTGTACCGTCTATAGCTTTCAATATAATAGAAGCAAAAATGACTGTAGATTTGATGGCGACATTGGCTAAGTTGTATGAGAAACCCTCGACTTCGAATAAGGTATTTCTTATGAAGTGTTTGTTTAATTTGAAAATGAGTGAGGGAGGATCTATAGCAGAGCACTTAAATGAATTTAATACAATTACCAATCAATTATCTTTGGTAAAAATTACTTTTGCAGAAGAGGTTAGGGCTCTCTTGATTTTATCTTCTTTGCCAGAAAGCTGGAATAGCTTGGTTAAGGCTGTAAGTAACTCTGTCTCTCGTAAAAATACTTTGGCATTTGATGATATTGTTGGTGTTATCCTAAGCGAGGAAATGCGAAGGAAAAGCACCGGTGAGACTCCAACATCATCAAGTAGTGTTTTGAATATGGAGAACAGAGGAAGATCAGAGGAAAGAGGAAAAGGCCCTTGGAATGAGAAGTCACGAGAGAAGTCAAAGAAAGGACGCTCTCAATCTAGAGGAAAGAAAGATTGTTGGTATTGCGGAAAGCTTGGTCATATAAAGAAAGATTGTTGGTCTTGGAAAAACAAAGAAGGAGACAAAAATTAAAATGACAGTAAGGAAGCTAATATTGCATGTAATACTTTACAAGATGCTTTAATCTTATATTTGGATAATGTTAATGATTCCTGGGTAATAGATTCTGGGGCTTCATTTCATGCTACACCACATAGAAAATATTTTCTAGATTATGTTCAAGGTGATTTTGGACAGGTATATTTGGGTGATGATGAGCCCTATTAAATTGTTGGAAAAGGAAAGATAAAGATCAAGTCTCAGAATGGAAATGATTGGTTTTTGCAAGAGGTAAGACATGTTCCTAATTTAAGAAGAAATTTAATTTCTGCAAGGCAACTAAGTAATGAAGGTTGCATAGTTACCCTCTCAGACAATATCTAGAAGGTCACTAAAGGATCATTAGTAGTAGTTAAAGGTGCGAAGGTAGGCACATTATATCTCTGTACTGGTAACACTTACTCTACCCTAGCTGCTAAAGATAAAGTTATTGTAGGGACAACAACAATAGATGTTGCAAGAACAGATTCGATAATGTGGCACCATAGGCTTGGGCACATGAGTGAGAAAGGGATGAAAATCCTCCACTCAAAAAATCTTTTGCTAGGACAAAAGAAGATTGATTTAGAGTTATGTGAAAATTGTGTTTATGGTAAATAGAAAAGAGTCAAATTTCTCAAGGTTGGGAAAGAGAAGAAGAGTGAGAAGTTAGAGCTTGTGCATTCAGATGTATGGGGACCGGCTCAGGTATCATCTCCTGGTGGCTCTTGTTATTATGTTTTTTTTATTGATGACTCAACCAGAAAAATATGGGTATATTTCCTAAAACAAAAATCAGATGTTTTTGAAACTTTTAAGAAATAGAAAGCTTTGGTTGAGAATGAGACAGGAAAAAAGTTGAAGTGTCTCAGATCGGATAATGGAGGTGAGTATTGCAGCAAAGCATTTGAAGATTACTGCTCCTTAAATGGGATTCAAAAGTAGAAGACAATTCCAAGAACTCCACAGGAAAATGGTGTGTCAGAGAGAATGAATAGGACTATCATGGAACGCGCGAGGAGCATGAGATTGTATGCTGGATTGCCCTTACATTTTCGGGTAGATGATGTACATACTGCTATCTATTTGATAAATAAAGGACCTTCAACCCCTTTGGATGGTGGTATTCCAGAGGAGGCATGGACTGGTAAAAAGGTAAATTATTTTTTTCTAAAAACCTTTGGTTGTGAAGCTTTTGTCCATATTGATAAAGAAAACAAAACCAAGCTTGATGCTAAATCTCAGAAATGTACCTTCATTGGATATGGGATAGATGAATATGGCTATCGGTTATGGGATTTTGAAAATAAGAAAATAAGTAGAAGTAGAGATGTTATATTCAATGAGAAGGTTATGTATAAAGAACAGAAGCAGGAAAAGAAGCATGAACAGGGCAAACAAGAATATGTGGTGTTGGATGAGATTCCTGAAAATGAAATGCCACAAGTACCTAATGCTCAGCAACAACAAATTGTCCCACAAACTCCTGCAAGTGTTAGACATTCTACGAGGTCAAGTAGACCCCCTGAAATATTTTCTCCTTCTTTGTATTCTATATTATTAACTGATTCTGGTGAACCAGAAGAATATGAAGAAGCAATGCAGGTGGATGCCAAACATCAGTGGGAGCTAGGCATGAAAGATGAGATGGACTCCTTGATGAAAAATAAGACTTGGGACTTAGTCCCTTTACCTGTAGAAAAAAGAGCGTTGCCTAACAAATGGGTTTATCAGCTGAAGGAGGAGGAAGGAGGTCAGAAAAGATATAAGGCCAGACTTGTGGTAAAAGGTTTTGCACAGAAAAAGGGTATAGATTATGATGAAATATTTTCTCCAGTTGTAAAAATGACTTCAATTAGAACTGTACTTAGTCTTATGGCTGCAGATGATTTACATCTTGAACAATTAGATGTCAAAATAGCTTTTCTCCATGGAGATTTGGAGGAGGAAATTTACATGTTGCAACCACAGGGATATGAGGTCAAAGGTAAGGAGAACTTGGTGTGCAGGTTGAAGAAAAGTTTGTATGGCCTAAAGCAAGCACCCCGACAATGGTATTTAAAATTTGATAGTTTCATGGCTGAACACGGTTATCATAGATGTCATTCTGATCATTGTGTATATTTTAAGAGATTGGATAATGGTAGTTATATTATCCTGTTGCTTTATGTTGATGACATGCTTGTTGTTGGGTCTAACATGCAACACATAAATGATCTTAAACAGAAATTAGCCAGGTCATTTGCTATGAAGGATTTGGGTGCAGCTAAGCAAATTCTCAGTATGACGATTACACAGGATAGAAAAAATAGAACCTTGAATTTGTCCCAAAACGAGTATATAAAGAAGGTGTTGAAAAGATTTAACATGCAGGATGCAAAAGAAGTTAGTACACCTTTGGCTAGTCATTTCAAATTGACTAAGGAGATGTGCCCAAAGGCACACGAAGAGGTAAACAAAATGTCTAACATCCCGTATTCATCAGCTGGTGGTAATATGATGTATGCAATGGTTTGTGTAGACACTCAAAATTGTCATGTCTAATTAAATAAATATTTTATTTATTTAATTATCTAAGCCTAATTCTTCTATTAATTAAATAAATTTTTATTTATTTAATTAATTCATTTATCCTCTTCTAGCCTTATTTCTCATTTAAATAAATACATTTATTTATTTAAATTATCCCTTTCCTAAATTAAATAAATATTTTATTTATTTAATTGTCCTACTTCTTCTATTAATTAAATAAATCTTTATTTATTTAATTAATTCATTATCTTTTTCTACACATGACACATGTCATTCATCTCTTAATTCATACACTACCTACCTCTTTCATTATTTTACTATTTCTTTTACCTACCCTCTAATCCTAGCCGACCTCTCTTTTTACACCTCTCAATCTTAACCCTCCATTTCATATTGTGTCTTCTATTTAAAGAGATGCTTTCTTCATTGTCAAACCCTAATGACACATGCTAATGATCTTTCATGCAACTTGGCTACACTAAGATCCTACTTGCAACCACATTCCATTCTTTGTTGAGCTCTTGTGCATACAAAAATCTGAGAGCAAGTATATCAAACAAGATCAATGGAGATAGGAAGAATGGAGATCAAAACCCTATTGGACATGTGATGGTATAATCTTTGTGATTTTGAGTTATTTTGCATTGTCTTAGGTTATCTTCATATGTTATGGTGGATCTTTGTTCATTGTTAGGCTAGGGTTTAGTGGTTGGATTCATTTTAGTCTTTCAATATTGTTGTTTAATGTTATCCATTTTCACCATACACATTTTGGCACGCCCGGTGGGACTCTTGTCCCTTTGCATTTAACATTTTTGTTGCAGATTTTGCATTTTTGAAGTTGCAGATCGGACAATTTTTCGACGACATTTAGGTTTTTTTTCGCGTCTGCAAGTGTTCGGATCGCGTTTTTGTGTTTCAGAAGCGTCTGAGATATCGGGAATCGCGTCTATGTTTCTGTCAGTTTTTATTTTGCAGGTTTCCGAAAGGTGCGTCTGTGATTCCTAACCGCGTCTGTGCTGCATCAGACCATGTCTGCGTCATTTAACAGTGTCTGTGATCTCTGAGCGCGTCTGTGCATAACAGAACCGCGTCTGTGTCATACAGACGCGTCTGTGTCTGGTATAGAAGCGTCTATGCTTTCCGTTTTACAATTTCAATTTTTCTGAGATTTGGGTTTTCAGATTTTGTACTTAGGGTTTCAGATCTGGTTTATTTTTGGCTAACCCTTGCAGATCTAGCTAACCTGGTTTGTGCAGCTTGCTTTGGAGGCAAAAACATTTTTGTTGAAGGCCCCTTGTCACAAAGTCTTTTTGGGTTTTCTAAAATTTACCTAACTTGTGTACTTGCAGGAAGGGGTTATCATTTGAAACTACTAACAATTTTGTTGCAGGGCCTTAGTTAGGGTTTTGTAATTTTGATTGTGTGCCTTGTTTTTCATAGCTTAGCAAACACTTCAATTGGTGCACTAAAATTGAATCATTGTCTTTTGTGTCTTGAGCAATAGGCTCTTTTTGTTTAATCTTTAGAGGGCCTGTCTTCCCATGTGGTCATTAGGACTACGAGTGAGAAGAGAACAACCCAAGTGGTAGCGAGGAAAACCCACCTCATCCAAACCACTATAATCAAATGTATTCATGGTGAAAACTATGAATAACGTGTGCTGATTAGTTCATACCGACACTATGTCTCCCCATAAACCCGTTTGATCAAATTTATTTGATCATTTGTAGGGCGTAACCCCTACCGACTGGGAGCCTTCTGTATTTACAGAGCTGAAAGTGCCGCATGTATGGCCACACGAGCGGATGCCCTTACTAGCACCTCTTTGTTTTAGATGCCCAAATCCTTCTAGTTGTTGAGGCAGGAGATCGGACCTCTGGTAGCAGCCCACACACATACGGTTCTTAGTAGAGATACGAAGTTCGCCATGGGGAGTTTTCATGGGGACTGATGCTTGGCTGACCCGAGAAGTGAGTGCCGAGGGTGGAGCCAGTGAGGTCAAGCATCTAAGTATCCGCTCTAAATAGCGTAGCCTCGGGGGTAAAACCCTATGTGGGATCAACAACTATTGTCTTGGCCAGCCCTAAGATTTGTGCTTGTCTTATGCTAAACACTCAAACATTCAAGACAAAACAGCAAAACATTGTGTCTTTTGTGTCTTCAAGTGTATGCAAAAACTTTTTACATCAAACAACACACTTTTGGAGTCTAAACAGTTTGCAAACATTGAGTCATCAACATTGTGTCCTCTTGTCACGAAAAATAGTCGAAAAATTAGATTTGGTCACAACAAAACAACTTCACAGATAGGAAAAATTGCACTAAGGTTACAGAAACGCGTCTATGTCTGTTCAAACCGCGTCTGAGTCAGATAAGCGCTTCTGTGAAGTACAGAATAGCGTTTGTGTTTTTATCTGCGTCTGCGTCAAACAGAGTAGCGTCTGTGTCTGGGAATCGCGTCTGTGAAGTATACAGAGGCGTCTGTGTCAGGATTTGAAAACTTTAGCAGTCAAGCAAACAAAGAAAATCAGTTTCGGCATACTTGAGGTTCTTAGGTTGTCTCTTCAAGTTTCATCTAGCAGTCAGCCTATTCTAAGGTCTCATACAGTCCATTATTGCTTCATACCTCATTTTACATTCATACTTGTCTAAACTTGAGTCAAACAGGTCACTTGCTTGTCCTCATCATACTTTGTCAACACACTACATACAACAACACTTTGCTAAGTGGTCCCTCATCAAGGTTTCTTACCTTTGGGTCTCATTTGGTCTTACTTAGAGTCAAGGTCAGCTTACCTCATCAAGAGAAACTATCCTCTCTTTGGAAGTCACACCTACTCTACTACTTACATACTTGGTCTTACACTTTGGACATTGCAAGTACACCCCAAGATTCATTTACACTTCATACAACTCTTGGTCTTCCATACTCTCGTCATTTTTCATCTAGTCTCTCACATCTTGGTCTAACACCTAGTTCATGGTTGAAACCCGCCTTCAAAAATCTAGGAGAATAGCTAAAGAAGCTCAAGAATCCGTAAACATGAGTTCTTATGAGTATGACAATGATCTATTCTACAATCCTGAGCACACTACATTACCAGACATGAATGATTATAGACACAATCCAAATGTGGAAAGCACAAACAATATAAGCAACAATGCTACACACAATGACACAGTGGACAACTCTTCAATACTATCAGCAGACATAGAAGAGTCCATAATGAATCCTCAATTCAATAGATTGGTTGAAGAGATAATGAGGAGAGATCGACAATACTTTCTAAACATGATGGCACATAGTGGAGCTAAAATACCGCATGATTTTGACTTATCTCAACTTATGGAAAGTCGACCCTCACAACAAACTCAACCCAACATGGATCAAAGGAGACCAAATAGTGGAGGAAATAGAGGACCGAATAATATGATGTCGGAGTCACCATCAGCTTTGCTTCATAAGCCAGCAATCCCACATACACAAGCTCAAACATATGATACTTACACTCAAGGACCATCATGGAGGCCTTATGCTCAATCACATGCTCAAGGTATGAATCAATCAAAACAAGTGGATACTCAAGGACATCCTCAAAATTTTGACACAAGGAGACCTCATGTCAAAATTGGGGGCAACACAATGGAAAATGAAAGGCCTATTGAATATGGTTTATACACACAAAACAGATATGGGGTTCCCCAACAAGAAGTTATGCCAAGTGCTCCATACATGTCGCAACAATATAGACCTCCATATGGACATGTCTACGATCAGTATCATCCATATATGCAACAAGCTCCTCCTCAAATGGGTGTTTCAAACATGGGGTATGCTACAAGAAATCAATCTCCTCCCAAGAATAATTTGGAGCAACAAATTAGAGATCTACAAAAGAAAGTGGAGGACATGAGTACATCAAAACCTACATACACTATGAGAGATATATGTCCTTATCCCTTCGATAAGAGCATTCCAATGCCTCCATTTCCTCCACACTTTGTGACACCAAAATTCGACAAATATAGAGGGAGAGGAGACCCCAAGGCACACATAAGACAATTCTTCACAGCTTGCATTGAGGTAGCGGCAGAAGAAACATACTTAATGAGGTTGTTCCCACAGAGCTTAGGAGATCAAGCTATGGAATGGTTTTCTCAATTACCTCCTGGTATTAAGTCATGGGGCGACCTAGCAGAGGCATTCATTCAGCATTTCTCTTACAACATTGAAACAGATGTCTCAGTCACTACCTTGTGCAATACTAAACAAAAGGAAGGAGAATCTTTCGCAACATTTTTACAGAGATGGAGAAACTTAGCTAGCAGATGCTCTTGTGAAATCCTGCAGAAACAAATGGTAGAGATGTTCACACAAAACGTTAATAAGGCTATTGGCTATGATCTCAGAAAAGCTTTTTTGTCTACATTCAAGGATGTCATTGAAAAGGGCCTAGCAACAGAAAAGGTCTTAATTGAACAAGGAGTTATCAAACTATTCAAAGAAAACAAAGAGGACTTCAAAGGAAAGGACAAACCAAAATTTTGGAACAAGAACAAGAATACAGTTAATGATGGTGTTGTTGATGCTAATACAGTGAGACCAAAGTTCGTCTTTTCTGGATCAAGTTCTACCAACAATCAGGTGAACAACCAAACAACTTCTAAACCTCGAAGGAAGTACACTCCATTGGGGGAACCACTTGAATCAATATTCAAAAAGCTTGTAGCAAATAGAGTAATTACAGTTCCAGATTTTCCTCCTTATGAACCAAAGGTAAAACCAAATTGGTGGAATGATGATGAGTATTGTGAGTTTCATAAGAGCAAGGGTCACAAGACAGGTAATTGCCATCGATTGAAAAACATTGTGCAAGATCTCATTGACAGAGGAGATATAGAGATTGAGGGACATTCATCTAATCAAGAACATGAGGTGTTTAAGGAACCATTCCCAAAACATGACAAAGGAAAAGGCAAAGTCACAGATGATCAAGCCAATTACACTAGAGCACCTTACAATTATGATTCTACTATCAATCACATCTCAATGGACAATCATATCTCTACCATTACTATCAAAAACAAAAATCCTGAGAATCCTTCTCAGAGACCCAAGATTGTCCTAAAGGGTGTGGGATCTTCGTCCAAATCTACCTCTGAATGTCATGTTACAACCCGTCGAGGTAAGATTGCATTGCCAGGTGCCTCCACTAAGAATACCAATCTTTCATCAACCAAGCCTGAGTACGACCTTGTAGAACAACTAGGGAAGACACCTGCACTCATCTCTATTCTTGAGCTCTTACGTATATCTCCTGCACATAAAGCTATCCTTGACAAAATCTTGAGAGATACTGCCGTCCCTACTGATCTGAACGTGGACCAGTTTCAAGCCATGGTGGGATACCTATCCGTTCCACACTCCCTCACATTCACAAAAGCCGATGACGCCTCCATAAGTCAGCCACATAATGCACCTCTACATGTTGAAGCCTTCATACATAAACATCGAATAAAGTGAGTCCTGATAGATGGAGGAGCAGGTCTTAATATTTGTACATTGAGCACCATCAGACAATTGGGATATTCTGACAAAGCTGTAAATTCTACAAACCAAATCACCATTAAGGCTTATGATGATGAAGAGCGCTCGTCCAAGGGCACGGTCACCTTACCATTAAGAATAGGGCCAATCACAAAGGATGTGGTTTGTCAAGTCCTAGATCTAGATCTCACGTATAACATATTGCTAGGACGTCCGTGGATTCATGAAATGAGGGCAGTCCCATCAACATACCATCAATGCATAAAGTTCCCTCACAATGGAGTCGAGGTAACGGTCAATGGTGATCCAAATCCATTCATATATTGTAATAACTTGAGATCACATACTGAGACTATCATCCCCAACAATCGTGAGGCTACTCCTTCTTCAGCATATATTGATCCTGAGTCATTAAAGCCCTCGACATCCAAACAAGGTGAACTTAGAGCCAAGTTTCAAGACAAAGGCATGGGAGAATACACTCTGAATCAGACAATGTTTTTACGAAAAGTCATGAGCTCTCCCAAGGAATATGGGAGGCCACATCCTAACAAGCAAATCTCCATCATGATGCTCAAATGGGATCCTACCATCTTTCAAAAATGGGGTGAACTAGAAGAAGAAAATTTATATAAAATGCTCTATAAGGACATTGAAGAGGACACACATGATCAGATTATTATACCGTGTGAGAACTATGGCAAAGGCTTCAAAATTTTGCAAAGATTCGGGTATGACGGAAAAAGCCCTCTCGGACTACGCAAAGAAGGTGTCATGGAGCCCTTACAACCTGAGCTAACTACAAGAAGGGAACGCTCCAAGGGGCTTGGTTTTCTGAATCCCAGACTACATAATAAAAGAACAAAAGAGGTATGGCGAATTAAAGTTGCCGAAGTTCAACAAGAGGATTACTATTCCACAGACTCCAATGAGTGGGAATGGGGTTCAGACAAATCCTCCAGTGACTATGAGCTCACTGAAACATTCAGAGAGCCAGATGAACCCATAGAGGAGGAGGAATTTTACAAAAAGTTCAGAGTTGGTCAAGAACCAACCCATAAGGATCCCGCACAAGCTTCGTTTCAAGGTCCTAGGTTAAAATCACATAGGATGAGGACACCTGTCCCAGAAGGCTCTACTAGTGATGACAATTTGGATTCGCTCACGATCGAAACTGATGAGGAGAGTGCCATCGATGACCTCGATGATTACCTTGACATACCTGAATATAACCACATCTTCACTATTAGTCCTGCAAACCCTGAAAGCACTAAAGACCTTCCCCTTGTTCATCCTCAACTCATTGACTGGGATCATGAAGGACCAGCACAATTTGATACATTTCAAAATGACGAAGCTATTATCGACTACCTTGGCATTCGAGATGATCTTCCCCCTGGAGACCACAAAGCAGGATACGCCATAGAGCTCAACAACATAGCATACTTTGGTGAGGGTGTCGGGCCTTCTAGTCGCAAAAATGTGAAAATAAAAACAAAACAAGGGTCTTATGGCGAAAACCACACTGTGGCGCTATCTGACTCCAAAAAAGTAAAAAGAAAGGACGTATCTGAGGGTGAAAACCTCTCTGAGGCGCCTGAAGATGGAAGGCTCGACATTCTCCCAGCATCATATGAGGAAAAAACATCCATGTTGGTAGAGGAGACTATAAAGACAAACATTGGTACAGCAGAGGTTCCACACAACATATTTTTGGCTCAATCATTGACAGAGGCCGAGAGAGAAAAATTCATAAGCTTCTTTAAGGGACGACAAATCAACTTCGCATGGTCTTACGCGGATATGCCTGGGCTAGACCCGGATTTGGTGATGCATCATTTAACAGTCAAACCGGGGGCAAAACCAGTAAAGCAGAAATTAAGAAAAATGCATCCACAAGTGGCATTGCTAGTCAAGGCAGTGCTAGAGAAATTATTGGATGTCGGATTCATACGCCCAATTGATTATCCTGAATGGATTTCCAATTTAGAACCTGTCAGCAAACCGGATCGCAGCATCCGAATATGTACAGACTTCAGAGATATCAACAAGGCTTGTCCAAAGGACGATTTCCCATTACCAAACATTGACTTGATCGTTGATCTCACAGCAGGCCATGAAATGTTATCTTTAATGGACGGATTTTCTGGATATAATCAGATCAGGATTGCACCTGAAGATCAACATAAAACATCATTCACTTGTCCATGGGGAACCTTCTGTTGGAATGTCATGCCCTTTGGGCTGAAAAATGCAGGCGCCACGTATCAACGAGCGATGACGACTATCTTTCATGATCTCATGCACATAACCGTGGAAGATTATGTTGACGATCTTTTGGGAAAATCAATAGACAGAGACACACACTTGGACATACTTTCAGTTGTCTTTGATAGGCTAGAAAAATACAAGGTAAGATTAAACCCAAAGAAATGTGTCTTTGGAGTAACCTCCGGGAAGCTCCTAGGATTCATTGTGTCTAAAAGAGGAATAGAAGCTGATCCAGCAAAAGTCAAGGCTATCTTGGACATGCCGCCACCCAAGAATATCAGTCAACTTCGATCTTTACAAGGGAGACTCCAGTCCATACGAAGATTCATAGCACAACTTGCAGATAAGTGTAACCCTTTCCAGCACCTGCTACACAAAAACATCAAGTTCAAATGGGATGAAAACTATCAACAGGCTTTTCAGGCGCTCAAAGACTATCTTTTGAACCCGCCAGTTTTGATGCCACCAATTCCAGATCGACCATTGCTACTTTACATATCAGCTACTCCGACAGCACTGGGGGCACTCCTAGCACAGCAAATACCTGACGGCAAGGAAAAAGCAGTCTACTATATCAGTCGCACATTGGTGGGATATGAGCTAAACTACACACCAATCGAGCGTGCATGTCTCGCTGTGGTCTTTGCTTCACAAAAATTACGACATTATATGCTCACTCACAAGACTAAGTTGATTGCCAGAATTGATCCACTAAAATATCTTCTCAACAAAGCTACACTTACTGGGCGGCTGGCCAAGTGGGTAATGATTTTGAGTGAATTCGACATTGAATACGTGGACAGAAAAGCTATAAAAGGACAAGCAATTGCAGATCAACTGGCAGATGCTCCCATGATAGATGATGCTCCTCTACAGTCAGAATTTCCAGATGAGTCCATTCTAACAATATCACCTGCAAAGCCATGGCAATTATATTTTGACGGCTCATACACACAGCATGGGGCGGGAGCGGGTATACTCTTTATAACTCCCCAAGGCGATTCTATACCAAATTCATACCGCTTATCATTTCCTTGCACTAACAATATAGCAGAATACGAGGCATTAACAACTGGGTTAAGAATTGCAGTTCAATGGAAGATCCAAGAACTTCGTGTTTTTGGGGATTCTCAACTTGTCATCCGTCAAGCAACTGATGATTATCAAACAAAAGATGAAAAGCTAATGCCTTACAAACAACTGGTAGATGATCTGAAACAACACTTTGCAAAGATAGAGTTTGAGCAGATACAAAGAGAACAGAATTGCGCTGCTGATGCCATGGCTACAATTGCTTCGCTCATTGATCTACCGCAAAATGAGACCTGCTATGAATTCCTGGTAGACAACCTGCTGATTTCGTCATATGAGATCACTCCTACGGAAATGATATGTGTTGTTGGTCCTGAATCCCAGTTATATGGTCCCATATTCACATACCTTCGTGACAATATCTTACCTCCCGATCTATCGAACAATCAACACCGCACTTTCATTCGCCAATCCTCTCGATACGTCATTTTAGCAGATATCCTATACCGACGAGGTCTAGATGGCACCCTTCTTAGATGTTTAGAGAGTGACGAAGCTCAAATTGCGTTACGAGAAGTGCATGAAGGGATATGTGGTCCGCATACTAGTGGTCCTACCTTGGCCAAGAAACTCATCAGGACTGGATACTACTAGCCTACTATGGAAAAAGATGCATATCAGTTTGTCAAGAAGTGTAAGCAGTGTCAAATTCATGGAGACCTCATACATGCACCAGCACAGGAACTACAACCACTTGCATCTCCTTGGCCCTTTTGTCAGTGGGGACTCGATCTCATAGGCGAGATTCACCCTCCTTCTTCCAATGGACATAAATTCATTATCACAGTCACAGAGTATTTCACAAAGTGGATTGAAGCCGTGCCTCTCACACAAGTTACTGGGAAACAAATCGCTACCTTCATCCTGAACTACATCATTTGCCGATACGGGATTCCTACTTCCATTATTACTGATAACGGGCGTCCCTTCAAAAATCAGGATGTTCGTGAACTCTGTGAGCGCTTCCATATCTCCCATCGTTTCTCCACACCATATTACCCCCAAGGTAATGGCCAAGCTGAGGCGTCTAATAAAACAATTCTCAAAATCCTTAAAAAGACAGTCGACGACGCTGCCCGTAACTGGCATATCCAACTCAATCCTGCACTCTGGGCCTATCGCACAAGTGTCCGCACACCTACAGGAGCTACACCGTACTCACTTGTCTACGGCTCTAAAGCCATCTTGCCTATTGAGGTCGAGTTACCTTCTCTACGGGTCTCCTTGAGAAACATAATCAACGATAAAGACTACAGGGTCTCTCGCTTACAAGAACTAGAACTGCTGGAGGAACGAAGGCACACTGCTTTTAATCATCTCAAGGCTTACCAACAATGAATGAGTCGCAGTTACAATCACAAAGTTAAGCCTCACACATTTGAGGTAGGTGACTTAGTCCTCAGAGAGAACCCCAAGAATCAGCAAGACAGAGATAAGAAGGGCAAGTTCGAACCAAACTGGCTTGGTCCTTACATCATTACAGCGGTATATGGATCTGGGGCATATCAGCTCTCAACTACAGAAGGTGAACCCTTAGAGGATCCTATCAATAGCATGCACCTTCGCAGGTTCTACACATAAGCTCTTCGGAACATCCTAATTCAAAAATACAAAAAAAAAATAAATAAATAAATAAAAAATAAAAAAAAATAAAAAATACAAAAAAAATTATAAAACAAAAAAATCGTTACTTGGTGAAAACCTGGCAAACAGGCGCCTTGTGACAACAAAAAAATTGAAAAATCGAAAAAGTAAAGAGAAATAATTTCGTCCAACGGTGAAAACCACTTCGGTGGCACCCTGGGCAAGTACCATGGTGAAAACTGGGTCACCAGCGCCATGAGTAGAGACTTTGCTCCTCCCTCTTTCAGGATTCTCTTTCATCTTTCACTTTGCACACACTCACAACCTATTCATTCATAAAAAACTTACCCATTCCCATCATGGCTTGTTATTGATCTACCTAAGATTGGTTAGCCATTCATAATAAACCTCCCTTTTCACCTCCCTTTCCATCCATAATAAATCAGATCCTATCTGTGGCTAAGGCAAAATCCTACGTCTAGTAATGGGTGTGGAACTAAGAACATCACATGTTTCGAGGAGTATAGTTTCTTCCAGCTTTCTTCAGTCTATTCACGCACAATCTGCAATATAGCAACATTTGCATCACAGATCCGCAATAAAAGTTTCATCTTCTCCGCAATAAAGTATCAGTTTCAAATGAGACACAGCAGCAACAATGAGCTTCAACAAAATCAAATCTTTCAACAGACTCAGACAACATATGGTTCAGTGCTATCTATCCTTTTTGTGAAAGTGAACATTGTGACCACAATCGAATAAGACTTAAACAAGTGACAAGAGACACTAAACTTGAGGACTACAGTGGATGTTGGTGTCGAGTCTTGGTTTTCTTTTGATTTTACCTTTTAGTGACATGTCTTTTAGCTTTTCCAGGATGTCTTTGACTAGAGATTCTATCTCCAGGATGTCTTTGACTAGAAAGGCGAGGATGGGGTATCGTCACCTATTTGCATTTGCTGACTGTGGATTGTCTTTTAGTAATGCTATGACTTGTCCAAGGATATGAGGACACTGTAAGTCTAGTATGAATTGGGGCATTCCTTGTTTGTGACTGTCTTATCTCCATGCAAACAGGTACAATGACTTTCTGGGCCGAACAGATGCCTCGATTGTCATAACCTACTTGCCATAATAAAGCTCAATGATGATAACGCACAAGAAGCTCTTTCACGTTCATATCTTCTGTCTTCCATCCCCCTTTCTTGATTGACTTCCATTATCCTTCTCGAGTCCGCGTAGCCCGCTATCACATGACTGAGTATGATGACACACCAAAAACATTTGCATTTCATATAGTTACACCTGCATCACCACATATAAGCATTTCATACATACATATAGATATCACAATTGCATCACATCCTGCATACAACACATGTTAGCACATCTCACATTTTCATTATGTAAATAATCATTTGCATTATCATATTCATTTGCATTACATACATTCACATTTGCATCATGCATACACATATTAAACATAAAATAACAGAAAAAATATATATTGCATTACATCATATAAGCATCCATATCATAAAACATGCATCACATAGGAACATCTCATCACATAAGGTACACATGCATATAGCTGCCGCAAAAATGGATCATCTCTCATATATAATCAAAAGTGTCATGATACAATGATGTCAAAATAATCATATGGCTACAAAATCACCCGCAGGTGTCTACAATACAAAAATGGTACATATACTGATACAAAGGGGAGCCCTCTATGGCTATGATGAACTCCCTCCCTCGGAGCCGCCTGCCCTCGACGGAGTCTGAGCTCTAGATGGTCCCGCTCCAAGATCCCCCTGCCTGTCTGGTGGTGGTGGAGGACCCATGACCCCATCGTTGGATGCCTGCCTCTTACGACTCCCTCCCGTATCCGTCGCTGTGCGCGACGATCTATGGAAGCTCCTCGCCCGCTGATCCGCTGGCACGACACCATAGTACAGATCCCTCCAGTAGGCGATCTCCTCTCCGGCTCGCAGCACATATGCGTAGCCTGCCCCTGCATCCTCTGCTGCCCGCCTCCCTGCCCTCAGAGCTGTCTCGGCCTCAGTATATCACTGGATGGCCTGGTCTCTCTCCCGCTCTATGTCCCTGAGCCTGATCCTGAGGCGATCTCTCTCCCGCACCAAATCCGCAATCTTGTCTGCCTGGCCCTGACAGATCTCTCTCAGCTCTAACAGCTCATCCTCCTCAGGATCTCCACCCTTAGCCTCTGCCTGTGGCTCCTCCTCTGCAGGTGCCTGTACCTGTGCCTCTCCGTGTACCTGTCTAGGTGCCTGAATAGGTACCTGTCTCTGCACCTACTCCTGTCCCTGCACCTGTCTAGGTCCCTGTGCTCTAGGACCCTGTGCTGCTGGTACCTGTAGGGGCAATCCACCTCGACCCCTCACCACCTAGGCTGCTCTCTCCTGTCCTCCCTCCCTCCAAGGTGCCACCCGCCTCTCCCCCACTACTCCCCTCCGCCTCCGCCGGCCCCTACCTCCATCTCCTCCACCATCATCATCATCATCCCCTCCCACCTCTCCCTCCAGCAGCTCTCCCAGATCTGTCAACCTCGGAAATGGATGCTCTGCCCAATATGCAGAATACTCTGCGTCCATCCCTACATCCTCTACCTCCGGCCACATGTCCCACGATAATGGCATCATCTTGGCCATCTGTGTCATGACCTGATCATATGATAGAAGTGGCCCGAACTGTACCTGATCTCTGACTATACGGGCATACATGCCCGAGCCTCGCGGCATCCTCTGGATCCGGCCGAACTGTCTGCATACCCTGTCAACAAGCTGCCTCTCCAGAATATAGGGCATCCGCCCAATAAGATACCTGCTCTTGAATGCATAGGGTAGCTCCACTGCGTCGTCATCCCACTCCTCGCACCCCAGGTACGGCCTCCAGATAACCATATCAATGTCATCTATGACGCGTCTCCAATGCTCCAATCGACCAATCCAAGGCTGTGATGTGATCATATCGTATAAATGCACAAAACTCCGTCCATGCCCTCTGCCTCTGAAGTGGATAGGTCATGTGATAGGAAGGTGCTCATATGCCCACACCTGTAGGAGAGTCACTCCGCAGCCCAGTCCCACTGATCCGTGGTAAACAAACTGATGCAGCTCATAGTATAAATGTGCCAGGACACATGGCCCCCATGCATATCTGGTGTGCTCTGTCATCAGTGTCTCCAAGGCTCCTCCCCAACCCACTGCCAATCCCCGTGTAGCCCTGTCTGGACACAAGAAACCACTAATGGTTCCTCCAATAACAGCCAGCAACGCTAGCCCTGTCGCGGTCATGGTATCCCATGCCACGTGACCTGCTCTCATCTCCAACCCGAGATCCTGAAATACTCGTCTCAGTGCCTCTCTGTCTCCGTCTCGATCGTATGGAATCAACTCTCCATCGATCGGAATATGCAAAATCCTGTAGACATCCTCAAGCGTCACTGTCATCTCCCCCATAGGCAAATGGAATGTGCAAGTCTCGGAGTGCCATCTCTCCGCCAGTGCAGTCAGCAAACCCATGTTTGCCCGAAACTCGGGCACATATAGCACATGTGTGAGACCCATCTCCTCAATAGAAATCATGTCCTGAATCGACAACTCTGGTCGCAACCTCTGAGTCGATGGGAATCTCTACCGTGACTCCAACATAGGCAGATACTCCTGCAGTCAAAACAATCAATCATGTCAGTTATCGTGGCATTCACTATTTATCACAAAATGCTACTTGCTATCTAAATGCATATGGCTATCTATCCTAGTGACACTCATTGTTCATCACAAAGTGTTGTTATCTATCCTAGTAGTACTCCCTGTTCATCACAAAGTACTACGTGTGTGACATTCCCTATTCATCACAAAGTGTTACTCACATTTGCACTCCCTGTTCATCACAAAGTGCTGCTCATATTTTAGTACTCCCTGTTCATCACAAAGTACTTTATCTTGGTGCTCCCTGTTCATCACAAAGTGCCTTGATCTATCCTAGTCATCCTAGAGAACCTGTTTGAGTGTATCCTCTCAGCAGCTTATCCAATCGACAGCGTATGTTCATCACAGAACTGCCGATTTGACCTAAAAAGACTCAAACTATGCATTTTGACACACAAACGCGCTTTAAACTCACAAACACGCTTATAGACTGCACAAACGTACTTCTGCAACACAGACGCGCTTTCTGAACACATACATGCCTATACCATTCACAAACGCGGCCAGGGAACACAGACGTCCCTATATAGCGTAAACGCTTCTACATTTCACAAACGCGTCCGCATTCAGCACAAACGCGGTCCCCGTCACAGACGTGCTTGGAACCGACACAGACACGCCTGTTGGACACAGACGCGCCTGGCACTGACACAGATGCGGTTGCGCGTTTTTGCATTTTTTAACTATCCTATTCCTAGCGCATTTATTGCTACCTAGCATGCATTAATGACAAAACTTGAAATGCATGAAAGTACGAGGAGGTTTTGCGGTACTTACCGGCTCTCCTGCATCTGCTGGTCGCTGGAATCGGCGAACGCGGTCAAATCTATGAACCAAAGCCATCGCTACTGACTGCTGCTGCTCTATTTTCGCTCTGCACTGTGATCTCGTGAAGGTGTAGATGACAATGAGGATGTCTTTTGCCCGTGGTCTATCTTATAGACTATCCCTAGCCCTCGCTCTCATTTCCCGAGTCAGTCTTCCTTATCCCGTGACTTTGTCACTTTATTTGGTCAATCCCTTCTAGCCTTTCTTTCTTATCGAGAGATTGTCTGCAATCTTTTCAGACATTTTCATCCAATCTCTCGAGGGGGCATATTATTCCCATACTGGGGCAACTCTGTATCAGTTCATCTTATCTTCTTTGAAACAACGCGACAAGCCGCATTGTCTCAAAGAGGGGCAAAATGTAGACACTCAAAATTGTCATGTCTAATTAAATAAATATTTTATTTATTTAATTATCTAAGCCTAATTCTTCTATTAATTAAATAAATTTTTATTTATTTAATTAATTCATTTATCCTCTTCTAGCCTTATTTCTCATTTAAATAAATACATTTATTTATTTAAATTATCCCTTTCCTAAATTAAATAAATATTTTATTTATTTAATTGTCCTACTTCTTCTATTAATTAAATAAATCTTTATTTATTTAATTAATTCATTATCTTTTTCTACACATGACACATGTCATTCATCTCTTAATTCATACACTACCTACCTCTTTCATTATTTTACTATTTCTTTTACCTACCCTCTAATCCTAGCCGACCTCTCTTTTTACACCTCTCAATCTTAACCCTCCATTTCATATTGTGTCTTCTATTTAAAGAGATGCTTTCTTCATTGTCAAACCCTAATGACACATGCTAATGATCTTTCATGCAACTTGGCTACACTAAGATCCTACTTGCAACCACATTCCATTCTTTGTTGAGCTCTTGTGCATACAAAAATCTGAGAGCAAGTATATCAAACAAGATCAATGGAGATAGGAAGAATGGAGATCAAAACCCTATTGGACATGTGATGGTATAATCTTTGTGATTTTGAGTTATTTTGCATTGTCTTAGGTTATCTTCATATGTTATGGTGGATCTTTGTTCATTGTTAGGCTAGGGTTTAGTGGTTGGATTCATTTTAGTCTTTCAATATTGTTGTTTAATGTTATCCATTTTCACCATACACAGTTTGCACAAGGCCAAATATTGCACATGCAGTGGGAGTTGTGAGCAGGTTTATGAGAAATCCAGGTGTGGAACATTGGAATGCTATGAAATGGATTCTTCAGTATTTGAAAGGAACTACTACGAAGGCATTATGTTTCAAAGGATCTAATGCTGCTCTGAGTGGATTTGTTGACTATGATCTAGTAGGTGATATTGATTCACGGAGGAGTACTACAAGGTATGCTTTTACTATAGGGGGAACTGTAGTCAGTTGGATTTCTAGGCTGCAAAAGGTTGTTGCACTTTCAACCACTTAAGCTGAGTATATTGCTGCTACAAAAGCCAGCAAGGAGATGATTTGGCTACAATGTTTTTTGGAGGAATTGGGTCAGACACAGGAGGATCACCCATTGTATATCGATAGCCAGAGTTCCATTCATCTTGCGAAGAACTTTGTTTTTCATTCAAGGACAAAGCACATTCAGCTCAGGTACCACTTCATCCGGACTATTTTGGAGGAGGGTCAGTTATGGCTTGAGAAGATTCACACAAGTGAGAATCCTGTCGATATGTTCACGAAGGCAGTTCCACAGGAGAAGTTGATTTCTTCATCAGTTTTTGTTGGTCTTCTTGATTGATAATTGTGGAATTTATACCAGTCAAGTCCAAGTGTTTTATCCAACGGATGCTACAAGTACAGTGGTGTCATCTAGTATCAATCTCCAAGTGGGAGATTGTTTGGTGTGGAGCTTGATTAGTCTCCAAGTGGGAGATTGTTGATATGTAATAAAACCCTAAAAAGGCTGACTTTGTTTGTTACCCTAAAAATGCATGTTATAAGCGGCTAGGATGCTTAAGGCATTGTAAGGTTGATGTACTATTTTGCTGGATAATAAGAAAGATTGGATGGTTGTGTATGGTGGACGTAACCCATTCTGGGTGAACCATGTTAAATCTCTGTGTTATCTGTGTCATGTTTTATTCCTTTATCTTTTGTATTTAAATCTGCATATAATTGTTAATTCATATTTGCTTCGAATCTGCTTGAAACCCTAACAGAAATATAGTTAGAATGGTGCTTTCAAGCAACAACATAGCGCTTTTATCTAATAAGTTAGCACTTTTGACCAAAAAAGTTAGCACAAAGGTGTTTTCACATCTGAAACAAAGCATATCAAACCAAAATTTCAAAGTCAGTATCAAAACACTTCTTGAGTAGATTTGTCTTTAAACTATCAAACATTTTTAAACTAGTTCGCTAACTGGGTCACCAATCCAATGAGCTATTTCCAAAAGGTTTGCATAAGCATAAAACATTCAACAAGCTATTGATTCAAACATCTTAAATGCAAAAATCAACATCATTGTCAGTTTCTCATCAGGATATATCAAATCCTCTATCGTGAAACTTGATCAATCCACCTTGTGTTCATTATCTTGGATATATCTTTCCTATTTTGAACCTAGGTTATATCAAAATCAGAATTGCACTCATATTGGAATCAAACAAACTTGTAAAATATCATATGCTTATATGACTTTTAAGTATCGCCTTAAGAAAAGAAAACCCAGTTATAAAGCTACTCAGAAAAGAATAAGATTCTTGTATATCAATCGCAAGATCTTATTAAAACAAAGGACATTCTTACACCATTTTCGTCACTATTTACGAGGTTGCGGGATAGAATTTGACAGAGAAATTTTGCAAGGATGTGCTTTTCAACAAAGAGACACTTTATCACAATGAACAAATAATAGTGGTAAAATCAACAAAGCATACCTTCCTAAACCAATAATTACCTATTGAATTGTCTTTAGAAAACTTCAAAAATTTTGAACCAATCGCATGCTAGTTTGGACTAGAGCTCAATACGAACAACTCAGAAAACAACAAAACAAATTTGGAAGAAGAAGATAATTCAACATTCCACACTTTTGGGTATACGGTTGTTGATGAAGAAGTGATCAATAACACCGTTAGAGACCTTGAACAAGATTTCAAATTTGATAGACAAATGGAAAAATTATTAGCAAAGCAAAAAGAAAAATATCTTTTGATGTTGGCAAAATCAAGAGCTAAATTGCCACAAGACTTTAACATAGAGGGCTTGAAACAAGATGCGGAGACAAGCAATACTCAAAACATAGATTATCCAAATAACGAAGATATAAACAAAGAAAGCCATGAAGAGACGAGAAAAGAACATGATGACACAAGAAGAAAACATAGTGATAGAAGAACTTACGAAGAGACAAGGAGAAACCGTATACATAATCTATTGTTAAATATCACTTAGAAAATGCAAACTCTACAACAACAGATACAAGATATGCAGAATGGAACAAGCTCCAACAAGTAATCATTGGAAGATATCTGCCCATATCCTTTTGATAAAGTTTGAATATAATATCATTTCAAAAGCATTGTGAGATCCCTAAATATGAAAAATACGATGGAAAATCTGATCCTCAAGATCACATTAAGGAGTTTTGTACTATGAGTATAGAATTTGCACATGACGAAACTTACCTGATGCATCTATTCCCTAGAAGTTTAAATGGATAATCAATCGTATGGTTCTCTAGATTACCATCTGGAATCAAATCTTTTGAAGAACTCGTGAATAGGTTTATTTCACAATACTCCTACCATGTAAGGAATGAGATAACAATGTTGGATTTATGCAATGCTAAACAAAAGAATGGTGAATCTTTTATGATCTTCTTGCAGTGATGGAAATGAATTTTTAATAGGTATCCAAGAGATGTACCTGATCAAGAAAAGATGGACATATTCATTGATAATCTTATCAGTGAAATGAGTTATCGTCTAAAAATGCAATGTCCTCCTTCTTTCACCAAGATGATTGAGAATGGTTTGAAAATAGAAGACGTGATGGTAAAGAAAGGAGAGCTAAAACTTTACAATAATTCTTACAACAACAACATGACAAACCAAAGTTCTGGTCAAAGAATAGGAATGTCATCAATGGAGGAAACGACAACAATAACATTACAAAACAACAACCAATCTTTAATCTATCGAGTCAAATCCCAAGTAATAACAATCAAGAAAACAATAAATCCAAGTCTTTCTTCTCCAATCCTCACAGGAAATTCACAAACATTGGAGAACCCTTGGAATCAGCTTTCAAAACTCTTCTTGCAAACAAACTGATTATTTTACCAGAAGTAAAAAGTTATTAACCACAAGTCAAACCAAATTGGTGGAACGACAATCATTTTTCTAATTACCATCAAAATAAAGGACACCAAACTAATGATTGTCAAAGACTGAAACACCTTATCCAATATTTAATCAATAATGGAACTATCATAGTGGATAGTCATAAGACAAATGAATCACACTTAGCCTCCAAAACTCCACTTCCAAACTATGAAAAAGGTGAACAATATAAATCAAAAGATGACAAAGGAAAAGCTAAAGTGAACTATACTTATACATATGATGATGTGGTAAATGTCATCATTGTTAAAGATAACACACCTTCAGAACCAATCAACATTATTGCGAGAAGCAAAGGGAAGGTCACATTTCCAAGTATAACAAATGAATCAACCTCCACTTCATGACAATATAACTTAGTGGAGAAATTGCAAAGAATACATACTCAAATATCAATTTTGGAACTTCTCAAAGTTTCACCTTTGCATAAGGCAATTCTAGAAAAATCTCTAACGGAAACAACAGTTGCAAAAGACTTGGATATAGATCAGATCCAAAACATGGTGGGACACCTTATATCTCCTCATTGCTTATCATTTTCTAAAAATGATGACGCATCCTTACAACATCCTTACAATGCTCCTTTACATGTTGAAGTCACCATTAATAAAACTCGTGTCAAATGCGTACTCATCAATGGTAGAGCTGGCTTAAACATTTGTGCATTAAGTTTAATAAAGGCATTGGGATATTCAGAAAATGCAGTAGATCCAAAGAAGAAAATAACCATTAAGGCTTACGATGAAGAGGAGCGTTCTTCTAAAGGAAGTGTGGTGTTACCAATCAAAATAGGACCTATGGAAAGGAATACATTATGTTAGGTTTTAGATTTGAATCTCTCTTATAACATTCTTCTGGGAAGGCCATGGATTCACAACATGCAAGCAGTTCCTTCTACATATCACCAATGTGTAAATTTTCCTCATGAGGGACAAGAGGTCACTATAATTGTAGACTCAAGCCAAGATTGCAATAATTTGAAGCCAACACAAGATACAAGAGTTCCACATAACAAAGAATCAGTATATCCTACCAAAGAAATTCAAGAAAAGTTATGGGAAACCTTCGAGAAAAAGCTCAAATTAAATGATGAAGGAATGGGAAAATATTCTTTTTATAATTTTCCACTTTCACCTAAATCGTATGGAAAGCCTACAAATATCCAACCATAGATCTCAGAAAAATAAAAAGAAATGTTTAATGGAGTATTTGTTAGAGCTGGAACACTTGTAGAAGAAACTGAAGACAAGGACATTCTTGGTTGGTTGTACAAAGATGAAAATGAAACTATAGAAACAGTTACAGAAGTCAATATTCCCATAGAGCAATATGGAAAAGGTTATAGAATCATGCAAAAAATGGGATATGAAGGAAAAGGACCAATTGGTAAGCGACATCAAGGTATTTCAGAACATATTTGTCCTCACTCATAATCTAAAGAAGATAAATCAGGACTTGGATATTCAAAACCACAGCAAAAGCACCATAATTATCAACAGATAAAGTGGAGAAA